>NW_027492598.1:0-504923 GCF_021521415.1 Bidens hawaiensis
GGTAAGTAACATGTCAGCTTATTCTTATCATGATTATAGACATTCATTTTAATATTTTAAACATCCATCAGAGTTTGTTGTATTAATTTTTCCCATTGTAACGATATGGTGGGAAGATTGAATTCATAAAGGATCTGTTATTCTGTGTGTATGTCGTTTCTTATAATTAGATGCACGTACGTTTGTTATTATGTACGTGCTTGTGTACGATTGTCTGCACGTTATCATGTATGTATGTGTATTTATGAATGTTCTGTATGTTTGTATCTTTGCATTTATGTGTGTATGTGCGTATGTGTTTATGTATGTTTGTATTCATGTCAGTCATCGTTTGTTTGTTGGTATGTATATATATATTTGTTTGTATGTCTATATATGTACAGATGCATATGGTATTTTCGTTGTTCTTGGTACATTAGCTTCCTTATTTTGGTTGTTTAATTGTTTGTGTATAATTTTTTTACATGCGTTTTCTCCTATGTTAACAGCAAATAGTCATCCTCCCGAGAAAGATACCGTGTTCACAGAGAAAGAAACCATGGTCCCGGAAACTAAAATTAATGATGTTCCTGATATACAAACCATATTTAGTGAAACAAACCAGACATTATTCGGGCTGTCGAGTGTTCGACATGTTATCAACCATGAATGTAAGATTTATTAAAGTGTAATGTATTCCTAGTTTCTTTAATTAAAAGTTTGTTATCATACTCCATTTATTAGTTTTTAATTTGTTTTTTTTTAATTTATATTAGATGCAGAAGACGTGCAAGATGTGCATCCTAAGTATTAATACACACCAGATGGGACCAAAAATTGGATTCCAAATGTTCCAGCTGGTGAGAAACCTTTTTTCGTGCTACATTTTAAAACCTGGGAAGATGCTTTTGATATGTACAAGGCATATGCCGCTGTTTTGATGTAAGGAAGTCAACCACAACATGGACAAAGGGTGTTATTTCTAATAGGTTTATTGTTTGCAGCAAAGCCGGTAGCCCACGCTGCAAATATGTGGATATCTTGGAAACGTCATCATCGTCTTCCAAGTGATGCAACATTAATATAAATGTTACTGGTTGCAATGCATGTATCAGACTTGTTGGTGCATGATGTCAGTAGTTCAGTGTCGAGTGTCTGCAATCGTGTTAGTTTGGATTTGAGTTTGTATGTAAGCGAAGTTGCTAACAAGTTCGCTGATATAGGCGAACTTTTTAGACAAGCGAAGTTAGTGACAACTTCGCCTGAACATGCCAGGCGAAGTTGTCGTGATTATATAAACTAGGTTACGGCTTAGATAGTTAATAGATTAACAGTTTGTGTATTCGAGTCCGAGAGTTTTGTATCCAGTGATCATAGTATCACGTGTTTACGGTTGGAATACAACGTGTGTTTGGTTATCGTATCGTGTGTTAGCTCGTATTGTTTTCTATACTCGTAACGTCTTGCGTAGGGATTCCGCACCTACGTAGTACGCGATATCTCGTGTAGATCCGGCTGGGAACCTACAATTGGTATCAGAGCTTTTGCTCGATTGTGTGGTTCGGGATTATCACGCGGGTATAGAAATCGTTCCGTTCGACTATTCGCGGGACGAGTTTTCTGAGCTTTTGTGCTATACTCTCCTCCTACAATCTTAAACAACCCATAACACCTTCACAAACCTCGAAAAACCCAGAAATCTAATCTGCAGAAAGTTCGTGTTCATCAGGCGAAGTTGCCGTCACTGTTAGTAGGGTTTCGGCGAAGATATAAGGTTAAGTGAAGTTATCCACAACTTCGCCTACCTCTTCAAGTTCGCTTACCTCAAGCGAAGTTACCCACAACTTCGCCTACCTCCCAAGTTCGCTCAACTTAAGCGAAGTTATTCTCAAGTTCGCCAATCCGGCGAATTTAAGAAAGTGAGCGAAGTTACAAATTCACGCGAAGTTAAGCTTTAAGCGAAGTTATCCACAACTTCGCCTACAGAGCTGTTTGAAAATAAAATTTTTGATTTTTGGATTTCTTTGAGTTTTGAGAAAGATGTCTTCGATAAACATTACTGAACTGGTAAAGATAGAAGTAGAAGCGGGGGTCGGCTACAAAGGCACCTAAGATGCTTAAGAAAACTGATTATGTAGCGTGGAAAGATCGTTTTGAACAATATGTCAAGTATCAAGATGCCAAGATGTGGGTGTGCATACAAGATGGTTACATTCCACCTACTGCTGAGTATGAGGGCCGTGATCAAATCAAAAATACAAAGAGATGGAAGAAGAGGAGAAGAAAATGTATGAGGCCGAAAGCAAAGCTCATGTAGCAATTACAATGGCTCTTCCACAAGAGATACTTCACACCTTCCGAAAGTATAAAACTGCTAGAGAGCTTTGGGAAGCACTTGAGAACCGGTTTGAGGGCAATGTGGAATTCGTGCCTCGAAAATTAAACTTCTAAAAACCCAATTCTCGGTCTTCAAGTATCTGAAAAATGAATCACTTGATGATATCATCACTAGATATTATCATCTGATGACTGAACTCAGCAACTATTCAATTGCTTACAAAGAAGATGAGATAGTTGAAAAGCTTCTTGATGCTCTCCCACCGAAATGGGAGATGTATATTGTGTTGATGAGAGAAGATAAAGACTTTGCTGACTATGACCTGGAGACAACAGTTAACAAGATAAGAACGTTTGAACTGAACATGGTACGAAAGGAGACACCTACCGATCAGGTTCAAGATCCGGGTATGTATGGTGCAAAGGTTAACTCTGGATCAAGTTCGAAAACTGAATCATCTGCTTATTACTCTAAGGGAGGGTCAGGCGCGAGCTCAACACATGAGGGACATGTATCTCTCAACATGAACGGTGATGTGTGCTATGTAGCTGGAGGATCAAATGCTTCTCAACCTCAAGCGTCCAAGAGTAGCTTTTCCCCAAGTGTGTCAAACAACAACTACTCGAAGATGCCCATGAGTGTTAAATCTGCTGAACAGCAGTTTGCTCTCTATGCATCCTTTATTGCTTCGTATGAGAACTACATTCAGGGTAAGATTGTTGATCCTGCAATCTTGGATGAAGACTATGATCAGATCGATGCTGATGATCTGGAGGAGATGAATCTGCAGTGGCAGATGGCTATGATTGTCAGAAGGGTGAAGAGGTTCATGAAGAAGACTGGCAGGAAGTTTGTCGGAGAGAGGCCAGGGTTTGATAAGTCGAAGGTACGCTGTTACAACTGTCAGCAGAATGGCCACTTTGCAAAAGAATGCAAAAATGAACGTGTAGAACGCAGTCAAAACAGATCTACACAGCAAAGTGGTAGTGGTAATGACTATAGAGCCATGATTTCCAGACATAATGAGGAGTACAACTGGAATCTGCATGTTGAAGAAGTATTTGAACAGGCCAATTTGGCAAAAATCGAAACTGCAGATAGTGAGAAAGTAACTGGCGAAAAATGAGGCTTACATGGCAGATGTAGCAGACCAGCTCTCCGAGGTAAGTACCGAACTCCCTTGTACTAAGTGTGAACATCTGTCTGAACAACTGACAACTATAACTGATCAGTTTGTTAGTTTGGATGCGCAATTTAAAGCTTTAAAAGAAGATCACACGAAAGCTAGAGAAAATAGTTACAAAGTAAAAATTAAAGCTAGTGAGAAGGATATTAAAAGTCTTAAAGCAAAGCTTGCTGAAAAAATTCAAGTGATTGATCTTAGCTATGAGGTTCTAGAAGAAAAAACCAAACTAATAGCTGAAAGGGAAAAACAGATAGCTAATCACCAGGTAAAAGTGGTGGAACTTAACAGGAAACTGGAGCAATTCAGAAATTCCTCCGCTATACTTGATCACCTCGTTAGTGATCAAGGTTCCCCAAAAAGGGGAGGAATTGGTTATCATGAAGTTCCACCACCTTTCAATCATAATTACACTTATGACCCTAGTAATCAGAAATCTGTCAATGTTGACTATGGTCAGACAGTTCCAGTTCAAATTACTACTAAAGAACCAGAGGTTAGTAAGCCTGTTGCAAGTGTTAAGATTTCTGCTCCGAGTCCTGTCTCATCTAACTCAGACAAGTCCTCTGAGTCGTGTGAGACAAAACAAGGGGAAGTATTACCGAAAAGTGGAGAAAAAAATAAAACACCTGAAAAGAAGTCTCCACTAAACCCGTATGTCCCACCATATGTGAGACAAACGGGCAGTAATACAGCCTCAACATCTAAGACAACTTTTGATAAGAAAGTTGGACACATGAGTTGTTTTAGATGTAATCAAATAGGACACCTTGTTGCTGATTGCCCTCTGAAGCAGAAATTCAGAGGTGTGAGGACTTCAAAATCTGAGAAAAGAACTAACGGTAATCAATATAATGGTAAAAATGAGAACCCATCAACTTTCAGAAAATGGACTAATTCAGGTTTTCAAAAAAATAGATCTCAGTTTTTCACTGCTAACAACCAAACCTTAAGTAATAATTCTTTTAATTCACGAAGGTTTGGATGGCCTCATAGTCAATCCATAAGAAGGTATCCTGTTAGGACTCACAGAAATTATTATGATACTAACTTTGGACAGCCAAGGTACGGAATGTATCGACCCAAGACCAATCGGTCTTGGGTCCCCAGATTTTAATCATCTGCTTTAATCGTGCAGGAACAGTTGAACAGGGCTGCCAACAATCAATGGGTTGTGGATAGCGGCTGTTCCCGGCACATGACGGGTAACAAGAAATTGTTACACGACTTGAAACCTGTTCAAGGAGGAAGGGTGAGTTTCGCAGGAGAGAGCGGTGGAAGAATTACAGGAATAGGGACGGTATCGAATGGAAAGATGACTTTGGAGAAAGTAAACTTTGTTGAAGAACTGAAGCACAATCTGCTGAGTGTTTCGCAGATTTGTGACAAAGACTACACCGTACATTTTACAAAGAATGAAGCTATTGTGTTGTATCCTGGTTTTAAGATACCAGAAGATTGGATTGTTATGAAGGCTCCAAGAGTGAAGAATACGTATATCATGGATATGAGATCGACTGAGATGGCCACAGAAGAATCGTGTCTTCTGTCAAAAGCGACTGAATCGGAGTCCGAGTTGTGGCATAGGAGAATGGGCCACATTCATCTTCGGAAAATGAACTACCTTGTCAAAAATGGGCTTGTGCTGGGTGTTCCCTTGAAGAATTTCAACTTTGAAGACAAATGTTTATCATGCAAAAAGGGAAAGCAACACAAGAAATCCCATCACACCAAGAAGGTCAATTCAATTGTCAGTACCCTAGAATTACTTCACATGGATCTCTTCGGTCCAGTGAATGTTAGAAGTCTAGGAGGAACATCTTACTGCTTGGTGATCACTGATGATTTCTCACGATATTCCTGGGTATATTTCCTGAAGTCAAAGGATGAAACAGTGCAAATGGTAAAGAATTTGATTACCAAGGTTGAGAATATCATGGGGAAACGGGTTAAATTCATCAGGAGTGACAATGGAACTAAGTTCAAGAACTACGAGATGGAGATCTTCTGCTTACAGAAGGGGATAGAACACCAATACAGCGCACCGTATACACCGCAACAAAATGGAGTGGCTGAGAGGAAGAACAGAACCTTAATTGAAGGAGCCAGAACCATGCTGGCTGATTCAAAACTTCCCGTGGTGTTCTGGGCTGAAGCTGTTGCTACAGCCTGTTATATCCTTAATAGAGTGTTAACTGTTAAAAGATTAAATAAAACCTGTTATGAACTTATGCATGGGAGAAAGCCAAACTTGAGTGGTCTTGAACCATTCGGGTCCCCATGTTCGATATTAAAGACCAATTCTAAATTTGGTGAAGTAGCCGACGAAGGAATCTTAGTCGGATACGTTGTTGGGACTCCTAACAGACGGGTCTTTAATACATCGAACAGCAAGGTTGAGGTGGTGTGTAACACTGATATCACAAGTTACAAATCACCAAAACCAAGCTCGGGACCCGCTGGGGTTTTTGACTATGATAGACTTTTTAAATCTTTTAACATTCCTTATCTGGATTTTGCAGAAGTTGAGGAAAGAATTGCTACGAAGATGATATGCGATGAGGAAGACACTTTGGTGCAATGACCACAGTATGATGAATGTCAGCCTTCCTCGTCAAATGCTATCAATACCCCTGCTGCCTCTCCTGAAGAGGAATTCATCAATCCGTTTCACTCTCAACACAATTCACCCATTGATGAGCTATCTTCGAACTTGGAAGATAATCTGAATGTCAGTTCGGTTCCGACTAAGAGAATTCACAAAGATCATCCTTTGGAGAATGTGATAGGTGATCCGTCCGCCGGTGTACAAACAAGACAAAGCTTGAATGAGCACACCTGTGTTTACACAAGCATTAAAGAATCAGGCATAATCAACGAGTGCTTGTACACCTGCTTTATCAGCCAGATTGAACCAAAGAACTATCAAATGGCTCTTAAGGACAGCTCGTGGGTCGAAGCCATGCAAGAAGAGTTAGCTCAGTTTAAGAAAATGGAAGTATGGAACTTGGTTGCAAAACCACGGAATGTGCATGCGATTGGCACAAAATGGGTCTTCAAATGCAAGAGAGATGAGAAAGGGATTGTTATCAGGAACAAGGCGAGGCTGGTTGTTAAAGGCTTTAATCAATAAGAGGGGATTGATTACAATGAGGTGTTTGCTCCTGTAGTAAGATTGGAAGCCATTCGTTTGTTTTTGGCATTTGCTGCTCATAAGGAGATGAAGGTTTTTCAGTTGGATGTGAAGAGTGCGTTCCTAAACGGTAAAGTCGACGAGGTTGTGTATGTTGAGCAACCTCCGGGTTTTCCTGACCCTGACTTTACCGATCACGTGTACAAGCTAAGTAAAGCGCTGTATGGACTACATCAGGCACCTCGTGCCTGGTATTCAACCTTATCAGATTACTTGCTTGAGAATGAGTTTGAAAGAGGTAAAATTGATAGCACATTGTTCTTCAAGAGAAAGGGTAGCGACTTTCTGCTGGTGCAAGTCTACGTGGACGACATTATTTTTGCTGCATCAAAGGTCGCCATGTGTCAGGAGTTTGAGGCCGTCATGAAGAAGAGATTTGAAATGAGTGCTATGGGTGAACTAACTTTCTTTTTAGGATTGCAGGTTGATCAGAAGAAAGACGGGATGTTCATTCATCAGACGAAGTATGTCCATGATGTTATCAAACGCTTCAAGATGGAGGACAGCACTCCATATGATACTCCAGTCTGCGTCAATCACAAATTGGGTGCTGATTCAGACAACGATGCAGACGTGGACCCAACCCAATATCGGGCTATTATAGGTTCTTTAATGTACTTAACTGCTTCTAGGCCTGATATAATGTTTGCTGTTTGTCTTTGTGCACGCTTTCAGGCAAACCCAAAAGAATCTCATTTGAAGGGTGCGAAGAGGATACTGCGGTATCTTAAAGGGAAGCCGAAGCTGGGGTTGTGGTACTCGAGAGGAGGAGACTTGGAGCTAGTCGCTTACACAGATTCTGATTATGGAGGGTGCAATCAGAGTCGGAAGTCTACAACTGGTGGATGTCAGTTTCTTGGTGGCAGACTAGTGTCGTGGAAATGCAAGAAGCAGACCTCAGTCGCAATTTCAACCTGTGAAGCTGTAACGATTCCGGCAAATCCAGGTATACCCTAGCCGGTATATACTATTTACGTGTCATTTAAATATTGATTATATGAGTTATAGTACGTATATACGAGTATATATGATTCATAGTACGAATCATACTCGATTATATAGTGAATCGTATTGGAATTACAATTAACCAATGAACGATTATTGAAACCCGAACGAATCGGGAATTTCATTATAGACGAAGTATATAATGTTTAGTGATATTTACGAAGTATTAATGCTTCGGGATAAGTAAATTATAGCACAGAAAGAGGATTTCGATTTATTAGTACGTCGGTACGATAAACGAAACCTTTAACAACAAACCAAGCAAGAGACGATCGATCAAACCGAAAAAGATGCACAAATACCGACAATATGATGTTTTAATGTTATGGTTGAGTTTTTTAAAGTTTTTAAATCAGTTTTATGTAAATCTTATTTTAACCCGAAAAACGACCATTTTAGGCTCATTTTAAGCCGAATTACGAGTTTAAACGAGAAACGAACTGAACCAGACTATCCACAACATTATCCGGATTGTGTAATCCAAATGTGTGGCTAATATTGAACTTGTGGGGCCCACCCCCACCTCCACTTGGACCAACCGGCCCTATATGCACACACACACACATTTCATTTGTTATTTTTTAGATCAAAAAAAAAACTCTCTCAAACTCTCTCAAATCTTCAAACACCCATCCATCTCCTTGATCTTTAAACCAAAACTTCAAGGTATGCACATGTTTTAAGGGTTGAATCTTGATTTCTAACTCTATGATCTTGAGAAAAGTAAGTTTCATGTGAAAAATGGGTGAAAACCCGAGATGGAACCGATTCTCGTGTGATCAAGGGATGTATACAAGTTATACAAAGGATCTTGATCCAAGTGATGAGTTAAAAGTGTTTAGAACGAAATTTTACGGTTGAAATATTGTCAAATGAGTTTTCCATGTGAAAAACGGGTGAAAACCCGAGATGAAACCGACTCTTGCATGATCAAGAGATGTATACATGTTATACAAGGGATCTTGGTCCAAGAAATGAGTAAAAAGAGTCGAGAACGGATTTTTACGGTTAAAACCTTTGTTTTTATATAAAAACCGACACTTTGAAAGAAATGGTTTGATTGTTGGTATAGTTTGCTTGGTATAGTGTTATTGTGCTTATAAGTGTTGTATCTAGCGGCTAGCAAAGGCTAGAAACCGAGATCCTTGCGATCTAAAGCTAGATAACACAAGATAGTTCGGTTTTCGTGTGTGATATGAAATTTGGACAGATTGTAGCACGCTTAGAGTCGGGTCACGAAATTTCACAGAGATGATCTACACATGAAAATATGAGATCTGTGAATTTTTGGTAATTTTTGAATAAAAGATGAATATTTGGTGAATTTAATGCTCGGTTTTGGCCAAAAATAGTGAAAAATAGCTAAACATGATGAAAAATTCTGGAAAATTTAAGATAAGCTTTCTATAACATATAAAAGTCACCCACAAAATTTGAGCTCAGTTGGAAAAGTCTAAGTAGGCTTTTCGGTGAAACGAGTTCTAGGGCTTTCTAGGTCGGTTTTGGGTGAAAATGGCTTTAAAAATGAGTTTTAAATTCTGGAAAAATTCCAGGGAGTTATGAGGATGGCAAGGATCATCCCAGAAAAATTTGGGATTTTTCTAAAGTGTTTTGGTATTTTTGACATATTTAGTGTATTAAAAAGGTTTAAAAATAGATAAATAAATGTAAATATAGGAAAATAAATCTGGAAAATTTTGTAAAATTTTCTTTCTGTCAAAATAAGTTTTGTGCAAAATTTCAAGACCCGAGACTAAACGGGTAATTATTTGTGCTAAAATGAACATAAAAACAAATATTTAAAGCTTAAAACGTGTAAACCGGCAAAACTCGCATAAGCGAGCTGACTGGTATATAAAAACCTAAAAATGGACTATTTTCATAAATCTAAGTAAATTAAGTAAAAATAAATCATCCGAAAATAATTCGGATTATTTGGGTAATTTTACCCGATTTTACTGTTTCCGGCACCTAAATGACGGAAACGGGCCCCGCGGCCAAACGGGGTGTCAAACCGAGCTCTAATTTCATCACTTTAACTAAATTAACAATCAAACACCCTTTTTGGGTCGGGTGTGACCAAACTCATTTTTGAAACTAAAGACGGATAACCGTGCTAGGCACGCAAATCAAGGAAATCATAAAAATGATAATCTTGACCGTCAGGCTCTAAGCAATGTCACAATCTGAGTCCTTAGAAGTGTCACGGGTTTAACATTGTCCCCGGATCGAGTACAGTACTGGGTTAACAATGTCCCCAGACGTACCGATTGACATAGATTTAATTTACGGGAATTATATAGTAACGACTAGATATTATATTACAGATCCAGGCACGTAGCTGTTCATTGTATTACCCACCGACTCACAAAAAGGTGAGTTTTCACGAGTCCCTTTTAATGAACTGTTTTAAATATTTTCCCGGGACGGAAAGCATGATTGTGTAAAATTATCTAAGTACATACCGATCGTATGGAAACACTTGCATATTTTTATATATGTATTTGGTATGATGCATAGAATAGATAATTTGTTTATCGGGTGGAATTGTTCTGGGGTAACTTAGTCCCCAGAGGGTTATTGGATATATTTCTGGGTTAACAGTGTTCCCAGGGGGTATTGGATATGTTTCTGGGTTAACAGTGTCCCCAGGGGTTATTGGATATGGTTCTGGGTTAACAGTGTCCCCAGAGGGTATTTGATATGCGCTGGGTTAACAGTGCCCCCAGAGGTTATTTGATATGTACTGGGTTAACAGTGTCCCCAGGGGTTATTGGATATGTTCTGGGTTAACAGTGTCCCCAGGGGTCATTTAATGTGTTTTTGGGTTAATAGAGTTTTCACTAACGGGCTTAGCATAATTTCATCATTAACATATGATTTTTATACTGATCTATGGTTTATTTAAATTAGTGAAACTCACCAACTATTCGTAGTTGACCCGTTTTCTTTACATGCTTTCTAGGTATGCCCAGGTTGGAATGATTGATATGTGCTTAACTATCTGTGCTACCTGTTGGAAGCTTGCTGCTCTGTATTTTGTAATGAATATATATTAATGTCTTATTGGTAATATCTGTGTGTAACACCTAGACAGTAACGCAACTCGCAACAATGTAATATGTTATAAATTAATGTAGTGGTATTTTCTTTATAAGCAATGCTGTTGATATCAGATGTGTCTGTTGCATCCCGTGTACGTTTCCGCTGCGGTTACGGGGTGTTACAGAACTTGGTATCAGAGCCATTGGTTATAAAGATTTAGGATGTCTTTAAAAGATACCTAAAATATAACCAGTAGCTCAAGTATTATAGGATCTGAATATCAACTAATAATATATTGTGACGAGATCGGGATGAACTTGGATGGACAAGTGGGTTATTATGGTCCGGAACATAATAACAGACTTGTCTGCACGAGGGAATTCAGGGGAAGTCACGGGGGACTTAAATAGGTAAAATTGGTAACATATGTGTAAATATATGATAATATTATTATGTGGTAAAGTTGTATAAATAAGTATGTGTTAATTTAATTATGAATTACACTATGGAAAGGACTATATGCTTGTTAACTTGTGTGCAGGTAAAAATGTCAAGCCCGCATAGCTTATCTGTAGAGGAGGATCCGGAGGAGGTTAGCCCCGGAAACTCCGGGAGCTTACACGTGTCATCCGACTCCGAGCCTAGCGAGGCGAGTCACAGGAGCTCGAGTCAGTCCTCCCCGGCCCGGATCGTCAGATCCCCTACTCCCCTCGCACCGCAGGCCACCTCTGTCCCTCCGGGATTTGGTCCCCGCCTTACGGCGCGGATCAGCATTCCGCGTGTCCCACCGACCTCTCCCCCACCCCGACCTGCTACTCGTCGGGGAGAGTCCTCATCCCAGCCCGAGCCGATGGCTCTACCTGTCTGGGGCCTTCCCAGACAGGAACGGGAGGCGGTGGCCTGGCTACGAGTGCTCACAGAGCAAGTAAATGAGCACTCAGCCGCCCTGACCGTGGGGGTACAGAGACGAGTGTACCTTGGTGACCGCATACTGGATTGCCAGTATGCAATCGACCGGTTGACCAGGGAGAGCTCGTACTCCCTAATGATGGTTCAGCGGTTGGAGGCGTGGCTCCGGGGGGTGGTGGCAGTAGTGGTGGCGATGGTGGCAGTGATGATGTGGTGGGCATACCACCGTGTTTAGTAGTTATGTTTGGATGGGGATAGTCTGGGACTTTTTTTTTGATACTCTATGTAAGTAGTTAGTGGTGATACTAACATGGAGTGAATCTGGTTTAGTTATGATACAACCACTGGCCCCTAGGGTGGGTCTCTTTTGGGCATATCTTTATAGATACTTTTGGGTATCATTCAAGCACTGACCCTTTTACGGGTTATGTCGAGATGATACCGAAATAGGGCCCTTGTAATAAAACTTAGTTATGTAATGTTGACTGGAAAGTATGTAAACTGATGTTTGTGTAATATGTATCCATGTTTACTAATGAATGAAATATGTATTGTGTTTTATAATTTGAAATGGTATTGATTATATGTATTTCTTGATGTTGTGTAGAATGGCACCGAAACGATCAACGAAAATATCGGAAGTAGATGTGAGCCGTTTGATTGCTCAACAGTTGGAGGCGGCGATACCGGATATAGTATCGCGCATCGCCGCCAGTATTAATAACTCAACCAATCCAACCCCTCCGAGCAATCAAACGCCCATAAATAATGGCGGGGAACATAATGCTAATCCTCCACCTACTGATAACACGATTCCGAGTAATGACGCACCGCCTACGGTGGTCGCTACAGACAGTAATGGCCCTATACCTACCGTAGAGACCAACCGCACTGGACCATCCAGGGGTTGTTCAATCAAGGACTTTATGTTACGCAAGCCTTTAGAGTTTAACGGGTCGGAAGGACCGAATGGGTTAGTGAAATGGATAGAGAAAATAGAATCAGTGGTGAATATCAGCAACTGTCCCGAGGATTGTGTCGTTAAGTACGCCACCTGTACGTTCACAGACCATGCTTTGACATGGTGGAACACCATAGTATAGACTCGAGGTCAGGCGGCGACAAACCGCATGACCTGGGCAGAGCTTAAGGATCTTGTTTTGAAACATTTCTGCCCAAAGAATGAATTGCAGAAACTGGAACATGAGTTGTGGAACCTGGAAATGCAGGGGGCGGACCACTTGGGATATAACAACCGGTTTAATGAACTGTCACGATTAGTGCCGTGGTTGGTCACCCCAGAGTCAAAGAGGGTGGAACGTTATATTTGGGGACTTACTCCAGTAGTGAGGAGTATAGTTAACGCGGGAGGACACCAGACGTATGAGGGTGCAGTGACACAGGCTGGTATTGTCACGTATGATTTCTTAAGGAGTGGATCGCTAAAGGCGACAGGAGAGTCGGCTGGAGGAAAGCGAGGTACGTATGACAATAGGATCCGGGAGAAACAGCAAGGTAAACGTGCTAGACCCACTGCCCAGAACTACGCCATGACTAGTTCGGGCGGAAGGCAAGAACCGCAGAGGGGAACGTTTCCTAAATGTGGGAAATGTGGTTACCGCCATGGTGGCGTGTGCAAAGAGGTGGTGTGCCACCGGTGTGGCAGGATTGGGCACTACGCACCCAGTTGTAGGACAAACTTGAACAACCTGAACCGTCAACCGCAACCTATCCGTGCGCAATCATTTAGGAACCAACCAACCCAACAGCAAAACTCCCAAGGAAACCAATTGGTGACCACCAGCCGTGCTTGCTACGAATGCGGTAGCACAGATCACTTCAAGAAAAACTGTCCGAAGCTGAATCAAGGAAGAAATGGGCGGCAACCCGCGGGTCAGGCATCGTCGTCCAACCCGGCGAGAAGCCGAGCTTTCGTGATAGGGGCGAGCGAAGCACGTCAGGACCCCAGCGTAGTGACAGGTACATTCCTTGTTTCTGACCATTACGCTTCTGTATTATTTGATACGGGTGCTGATAGAAGTTTCGTCTCCGTTAAATTCCTGTCATTAGCAAACATGCCGGTTAGTGAATCCATAGAACCCTATACCGTAGAAGTTGCTAACGGTAAGACCATGATAGTCAATCAAATTGTTCGGAATTGTCCTTTTATTCTAAACGAACAATCCTTCCTGATTGACTTGTTACCAGTAGAACTGGGTAGTTTTGATTTGATAGTGGGAATGGATTGGTTAGCACGCAACAAGGTAGAAATAAATTGTGAAAAGAAACTCGTCAAAATCCGGGTGTCGGATGACGAAGAAGTATTAGTGCAGGGTGATAAGTCGGGCAATATGATGCCATTTATATCTCACCTCAAGGCGCTAAAATATATGCGTCAGGGATGTGTGGCGTATCTAGCGAGCCTGACGGCCACTGATTCTGAGGAAAAACGAGTGGACGATATTCCCGTGGTACGCGAATTTCCACAAGTTTTCCCAGAAGAACTTCCTGGATTACCGCCAACCCGACAAGTCGAATTCAGAATCGACTTATTACCTCAAGCCGGCCCTGTTGCTAAGGCCCCTTACAGACTTGCACCGTCCGAGATGCAAGAATTATCCAACCAGTTGCAGGAATTGTTGGATAAGGGATTTATTCGTCCCAGCTATTCCCCGTGGGGTGCACCCGTACTATTTGTGAAAAAGAAGGACGGAAGCCTTCGAATGTGCATTGACTACAGGGAATTGAACAAGTTAACCATCAAAAATAGGTATCCTCTTCCCCGGATCGATGATTTGTTCGACCAACTACAAGGTGCGAGCTATTTCTCAAAAATTGATCTTAGATCGGGATACCACCAAGTTAGAATTCAAGAGGAGGATATCCCGAAAACCGCGTTTCGGACTCGCTACGGCCACTAAGAATTTTTAGTTATGCCTTTTGGGCTAACAAATGCGCCAGCGGTGTTCATGGATCTCATGAACCGAGTCTGTAAACCCTACCTCGACAAATTCGTCATTGTATTTATTGACGATATTTTGATATATTCAAAAAGTAAAGAAGAACATGAGCGACATTTGAGGTTAATTTTGGAGCTTTTGGATCAGGAGAAGTTGTATGCAAAATTCTCCAAGTGTAACTTCTGGTTACAAGAGGTGCAATTCCTCGGTCACGTTATAAACCACCAAGGAATACACGTTGATCCGAGTAAAGTTGAAGCAATTAAGGATTGGCAAGCGCCTAAATCTCCGAAGGAAATCCGCCAATTCTTAGGCTTAGCTGGATACTATCGTCGATTTATAGAGAACTTTTCCAGCATCGCCCAACCTTTAACCCTCCTGACTCAAAAGGATCGGAAATATGAATGGGGTGAAGAGTAGGAAACGGCGTTTCAAACGCTAAAGCAAAGGTTGTGTCAAGCGCCAATCTTAAGTCTCCCCGACGGAGACGATGGATTTGTTGTATATTGTGACGCATCCCGTAAAGGGTTAGGATGCGTGTTAATGCAAAATAAAAAGGTCATAGCCTATGCGTCTCGACAGTTAAAAGTTCATGAGAAAAACTACACTACTCATGACTTGGAACTGGGAGCAGTTATCTTTGCACTTAAAATCTGGAGACACTATCTCTACGGTACACAGTGCACCATATTCACTGATCATAAAAGTTTGCAACACATATTCGATCAGAAAGAACTGAATATGAGGCAACGAAGATGGGTCGAGTTGCTGAGTGACTATCACTGTGACATTCGATATCACCCCGGCAAGGCTAACGTCGTAGCCGATGCCTTGAGTAGGAAGGATCGGGTTAAACCATTGCGAGTGCGGGCGTTGGGGATGATAGTCCAGTCAAACATTTCGGATTTGATTTGAGCCGCTCAACGCGAGGCGTTGAAAGAGGACCAATTGGATAAAGAAGGACTCTACGGGAATGAGAAGAATTTCGAACAGCGTGTGGACGGAATTCTCTATTTCAAAAATCGGATTTGGATCCCGACCCTCCATGACCTTCGTGAATTAATCATGGACGAAGCGCATAAGTCGAAATATTCCATACATCCGGGATCTGATAAAATGTACCAGGATGTGAAAGAATTTTACTGGTGGCCAGGTATGAAAAAGGATATAGCCACATACGTCGGCAAGTGTACGACGTGTGCGAGGGTTAAGGCGGAACACCAGAAACCCTCGGGGATGTTACAACAACCGGAGATTCCCGAATGGAAATGGGAGCAAATCACAATGGATTTCGTGACACACCTCCCTAAGACATCCCGGGGAAATGATGCAATTTGGGTAATCGTGGATAGATTAACCAAATCGGCACATTTTATTCCGATTAGAAACAATTATAACACCGAGAGACTTGCGCAAATTTATATAAATGAAATAGTGTCTCGTCATGGCATCCCCATCTCGATCATCTCCGATAGGGATAGCCATTTCACCTCCAAACTTTGGCAAGCTGTCCAAGAAGCGTTGGGAACACGTATTGACCTAAGCACAGCTTACCACCCTCAGACCGATGGTCAGTCTGAGAGGACCATTCAAACTTTGGAGGATTTGCTTCGTGCCTGCGTACTGGACTTTAAGGGAAATTGGGATCAACATCTCCCACTCGTTGAATTTTCCTATAATAACAGTTACCATAGCAGTATAAAGGCAGCACCTTATGAAGCATTGTATGGGCGGAAGTGCCGATCACCACTTTGATGGTCTGAAGTGGGAGACTCGCAGGTCATTAGATCGGATCTGGTCCAGGAGACGACCAGCAAGATTCTTGAAATTAAGAACAACTTGAAAGCCGCGCGGGATCGGCAGAAGAGTTATGCCGATACCCGTCGAAAACCGTTGTCATTTGAGAAGGGTGAAAAGGTATATTTGAAAGTATCACCCTGGAAAGGAGTGGTCAGATTTGGAAAGGCGGGGAAGTTGGCCCCTAGATACATTGGACCATTCAGCATCACTGCAAAGATCGGTCCGGTAGCTTACCGACTAGAACTGCCTGAGGAACTAAGTGCAGTTCATAACGTGTTTCATGTGTCAAATTTGAAAAAATGTCTGGCGGATGAGACATCGGTGTTACCCTTAGAGGGTGTTCAAATAAGTGATAGGCTCAACTTCGTAGAGGAGCCCATCGAAATAGTGGACGGTAAAATCAAGCAACTTAGACACAATAAGATCTCGTTGGTCAAAGTTAGATGGAATTCGCAACGAGGCCCAGAATTTACTTGGGAACGAAAGGATGAATTTCGGAAGAAATACCCCCACCTATTTCCTCAAAAGGAAGTAGTTGACATGTAAAATTTCGAGGACGAAATTTTTATAACGGGGGGAGAATGTAACGATTCCGGCAAATCCAGGTATACCCTAGCCGGTATATACTATTTACGTGTCATTTAAATATTGATTATATGAGTTATAGTACGTATATACGAGTATATATGATTCATAGTACGAATCATACTCGATTATATAGTGAATCGTATTGGAATTACAATTAACCAATGAACGATTATTGAAACCCGAACGAATCGGGAATTTCATTATAGACGAAGTATATAATGTTTAGTGATATTTACGAAGTATTAATGCTTCGGGATAAGTAAATTATAGCACAGAAAGAGGATTTCAATTTATTAGTACGTCGGTACGATAAACGAAACCTTTAACAACAAACCAAGCAAGAGACGATCGATCAAACCGAAAAAGATGCACAAATACCGACAATATGATGTTTTAATGTTATGGTTGAGTTTTTTAAAGTTTTTAAATCAGTTTTATGTAAATCTTATTTTAACCCGAAAAACGACCATTTTAGGCTCATTTTAAGCCGAATTACGAGTTTAAACGAGAAACGAACTGAACCAGACTATCCACAACATTATCCGGATTGTGTAATCCAAATGTGTGGCTAATATTGAACTTGTGGGGCCCACCCCCACCTCCACTTGGACCAACCGGCCCTATATGCACACACACACATTTCATTTGTTATTTTTTAGATCAAAAAAAAAAACTCTCTCAAACTCTCTCAAATCTTCAAACACCCATCCATCTCCTTGATCTTTAAACCAAAACTTCAAGGTATGCACATGTTTTAAGGGTTGAATCTTGATTTCTAACTCTATGATCTTGAGAAAAGTAAGTTTCATGTGAAAAATGGGTGAAAACCCGAGATGGAACCGATTCTCGTGTGATCAAGGGATGTATACAAGTTATACAAAGGATCTTGATCCAAGTGATGAGTTAAAAGTGTTTAGAACGAAATTTTACGGTTGAAATATTGTCAAATGAGTTTTCCATGTGAAAAACGGGTGAAAACCCGAGATGAAACCGACTCTTGCATGATCAAGAGATGTATACATGTTATACAAGGGATCTTGGTCCAAGAAATGAGTAAAAAGAGTCGAGAACGGATTTTTACGGTTAAAACCTTTGTTTTTATATAAAAACCGACACTTTGAAAGAAATGGTTTGATTGTTGGTATAGTTTGCTTGGTATAGTGTTATTGTGCTTATAAGTGTTGTATCTAGCGGCTAGCAAAGGCTAGAAACCGAGATCCTTGCGATCCAAAGCTAGAAAACACAAGATAGTTCGGTTTTCGTGTGTGATATGAAATTTGGACAGATTGTAGCACGCTTAGAGTCGGGTCACGAAATTTCACAGAGATGATCTACACATGAAAATATGAGATCTGTGAATTTTTGGTAATTTTTGGATAAAAGATGAATATTTGGTGAATTTAATGCTCGGTTTTGGCCAAAAATAGTGAAAAATAGCTAAACATGATGAAAAATTCTGGAAAATTTAAGATAAGCTTTATATAACATATAAAAGTCACCCACAAAATTTGAGCTCAGTTGGAAAAGTCTAAGTAGGCTTTTCGGTGAAACGAGTTCTAGGGCTTTCTAGCTCGGTTTTGGGTGAAAATGGCTTGAAAAATGAGTTTTAAATTCTGGAAAAATTCCAGGGAGTTATGAGGATGGCAAGGATCATCCCAGAAAAATTTGGGATTTTTCTAAAGTGTTTTGGTATTTTTGACATATTTAGTGTATTAAAAAGGTTTAAAAATAGATAAATAAATGTAAATATAGGAAAATAAATCTGGAAAATTTTGTAAAATTTTCTTTCTGTCAAAATAAGTTTTGTGCAAAATTTCAAGACCCGAGACTAAACGGGTAATTATTTGTGCTAAAATGAACATAAAAACAAATATTTAAAGCTTAAAACGTGTAAACCGGCAAAACTCGCATAAGCGAGCTGACTGGTATATAAAAACCTAAAAATGGACTATTTTCATAAATCTAAGTAAATTAAGTAAAAATAAATCATCCGAAAATAATTCGGATTATTTGGGTAATTTTACCCGATTTTACTGTTTCCGGCACCTAAATGACGGAAACGGGCCCCGCGGCCAAACGGGGTGTCAAACCGAGCTCTAATTTCATCACTTTAACTAAATTAACAATCAAACACCCTTTTTGGGTCGGGTGTGACCAAACTCATTTTTGAAACTAAAGACGGATAACCGTGCTAGGCACGCAAATCAAGGAAATCATAAAAATGATAATCTTGACCGTCAGGCTCTAAGCAATGTCACAATCTGAGTCCTTAGAAGTGTCACGGGTTTAACATTGTCCCCGGATCGAGTACAGTACTGGGTTAACAATGTCCCCAGACGTACCGATTGACATAGATTTAATTTACGGGAATTATATAGTAACGACTAGATATTATATTACAGATCCAGGCACGTAGCTGTTCATTGTATTACCCACCGACTCACAAAAAGGTGAGTTTTCACGAGTCCCTTTTAATGAACTGTTTTAAATATTTTCCCGGGGCGGAAAGCATGATTGTGTAAAATTATCTAAGTACATACCGATCGTATGGAAACACTTGCATATTTTTATATATGTATTTGGTATGATGCATAGAATAGATAATTTGTTTATCGGGTGGAATTGTTCTGGGGTAACTTAGTCCCCAGAGGGTTATTGGATATATTTCTGGGTTAACAGTGTTCCCAGGGGGTATTGGATATGTTTCTGGGTTAACAGTGTCCCCAGGGGTTATTGGATATGGTTCTGGGTTAACAGTGTCCCCAGAGGGTATTTGATATGCGCTGGGTTAACAGTGCCCCCAGAGGTTATTTGATATGTATTGGGTTAACAGTGTCCCCAGGGGTTATTGGATATGTTCTGGGTTAACAGTGTCCCCAGGGGTCATTTAATGTGTTTTTGGGTTAATAGAGTTTTCACTAACGGGCTTAGCATAATTTCATCATTAACATATGATTTTTATACTGATCTATGGTTTATTTAAATTAGTGAAACTCACCAACTATTCGTAGTTGACCCGTTTTCTTTACATGCTTTCTAGGTATGCCCAGGTTGGAATGATTGATATGTGCTTAACTATCTGTGCTACCTGTTGGAAGCTTGCTGCTCTGTATTTTGTAATGAATATATATTAATGTCTTATTGGTAATATCTGTGTGTAACACCTAGACAGTAACGCAACTCGCAACAATGTAATATGTTATAAATTAATGTAGTGGTATTTTCTTTATAAGCAATGTTGTTGATATCAGATGTGTCTGTTGCATCCCGTGTACGTTTCCGCTGCGGTTACGGGGTGTTACAGAAGCAGAATACATGGCAGCATCCAACTGCTGCTCCCAGGTTCTTTGGATTCAACAACAGTTGCGCGATTATGGTCTGAATTTCTCACTTACTCCTATTTGCATTGATAACACTGCTGCTATCTCAGTAACTAACAATCCCATGAAGCACAGTAAAACTAAACATATTGACATACGTCATCATTTTATAAGGGATTGTGCTGAGAAGAAACTGATTGAGCTCGAAAAGGTTGACACGTTAGATAATTCGCTGACTTGTTCACGAAAGCGTTTGACAAAACTAGATTTCAAAACCTTGTTGAGCTGAATGGGATGATCAATCCCGAGTAACCATGTCATATGTTTGTGTTAAAAAAAAAAAAAAAACGTCACTATCGCTTAGAATTATGTCGGTTGCCTCAGTTTGAAGGACATGTCTTCGGATATGTTTGGTCCTCATTTCTACTTGTAGAATATGAGGATAGCCATTAACCAGATGACTGAAAGTGACCGGGGCGGTTTATGATGAGTTTTCATTCTTTTGCTGAAAATTAGTCGATCATACTTAGTTAGAAGGACACATACTAGTATGTGGTCGGTCCAGCTGATCCATTGGATCTTCGGGAT
The DNA here is from genome assembly GCF_021521415.1 of Bidens hawaiensis. Classification (NCBI taxonomy): domain Eukaryota; kingdom Viridiplantae; phylum Streptophyta; class Magnoliopsida; order Asterales; family Asteraceae; genus Bidens; species Bidens hawaiensis. Next base: position 20,909 of record NW_027492598.1, read on the forward strand.
AGCCGTTTCCCTGAAGACTTTGAGTTGGTCGGGGCGATTGATGTTAAAATTTTTTTCTTTTAGGGAGATGAAATTATTTTTCAAGTCTACTACTTCGTAAGAAGTTACTTTACTATGATTAAAAGAAAATTGATCCAACCTTGGAAAGTGATAGATATACTGATTGTGTGTGCTTAACTAGTGAAGTTATTAGGCTTAAAAGACTTTAGAACAGTCATTGTATGTCATGGTAGCTTTTTATGGTGCGTAAAAGTAGAAGTGATACTAACTAAATCTACTCGATTTTATGTGGAAACTCCTTAAGAGTTGTGCTTGTCTTCATACATATCTTTCCGAATGATAGGCAGAAAAGCGATTACCCAGTCATACACGAGCCCGTGAGTGTTCTGATTCCCGTGAAGATTGAGTGTCAAGACGCTGCAGTGATCCAGATTCGGGACTTGCAGTTATTTTCTACTTGAAGTTGTGTATATACATGTTAGATTAAAAAAAAATGTGTGTATTCTAGAGTTAATAATGTTAATGATTATCAATCAAGACGCAAGAAGTTGAACGGGAAGCAGAGTCTAAGATCGAAGATTAATTACTACTTAATCAGACTACGGGTTGAGGTCAATTCGGGGTGACTTGGGGAAAGCCAAATACGCCTTGAGAATAGATAGGAGGCATTATAATCTCTGAGTTGTTGCCCACTTAAGTTTTGAGCTTAATTGAACCTAACTCGTATCACAGAAACGATGAAAACCATTTTAAGTAGATTACCTGCTTACAACCTGTTTTCTTTATGTCATAATACAGCTGAACACGGATCTGTGTGACAGTCACGAAATTAGTATGATTCCTGTTCGGATCTTTTCTAAAACATGGTAATCCCTGTCGAGACTGAAATTTGATCCCGTGTACTTTAATTTTTCAAATTTTTGTTACTTTTGTAATTGTTAGATTTTATACCTGGTTACTTGGTCTTGATCGTATCATTTAACGCTTTAAAGGATGTTTTTTAAAACTTTATTGAAAATTGTTAAAAGTGTAGGGGTTTGTTTTATAAATACAGGCGAACTTGTTCATAACTTCGCCTGGAATAGGCGAAGTTATCGATAACTTCGCCTGTACTAACTTTGACCCTATATAAAGGAATTTAAAGGTCAAGCAGTTTCATTATTTCAAAATATCAGCGAACTTATCCCCTGTAACTTCAGCGAACTTATCGATATCACAAATCTGTTTTTGTTACTTCGATTCTAATCAGATTAAAGGTGTGTAGGGTTCATAGTATCGTATAATCAATGTTTTTGAGGTTGATCATCGGTCGTTTCGACTCGATTCTCGACCTCGTCTTTCGAAACCTTAAACACCCGATTTCAAACTTGTTTTTACGTGATAGTAAACTACTTGAACGTCTAAAACTTCATAAAATCATGTATTTCGGAGTCCTCGATCTCCGAAATCATCATCTACAAGTCGTTTAAAATCCCTAACTGTTGCCGATTCAAATTCGGCGAAGTTACAGTTTAGGCGAAGTTATCAGTAACTTCGCCTGAGGTTTAACTTCGCCTGATTATTGATTTTGAAACAGTTTATGAGGCGACGTTGTGATTAGGCGAAGTTATCAGTAACTTCGCCTGGACCATGTTACTTATCTATTATCAGACGAAGCTCAAGTTGAAGCGAAGTGGTTTCCCAACTTCGCCTCACCTTTAACTTCGCCTATACAGAATTGATCACAACTTCGCTCATGGTAACAGGAGAACTTGTGATTCGCTTTGAAGTTTATCTAACTTAACCTGTTTGTTGCAGATATGGCTGCTGTTGCTGGAGCAGGTGGTGCAGACGGTGATGACGGAGGTGATCACCAGAGACAGTTCTTCCCGGGTCACAACATTTACATAACATTAGACCCGGAGGTGAGCGGAGTTGATGATTTCCGTGAAATCATCACATTTCTTTTACGCTCGAGGATATTCCACGCGATAACAACAACTCTGCCAATCTCCTTGCCCAATATTGAGGATTTCTGGCAGACAGTGGAATACGACTGTAGAGTCGAGCCCCCGGTGATGCGCGCAACAGTCAACAATCAGATTGTTCAGTTTTCTTCTGAACAAATCCGGGCGGCTTTACGATTTGGGAACGAGACAAGGGATGACCCAACAGAGTTTGTAGCTCCTTTCCGTGATGGAGCGTTTTTAAGGATGGGATACTCTGGTCCCTTGGGGGATACGCAGAGGAGGAAATGCTTTTTACTTGACCAGTGGCGCTTTCTCATGCATGTTATGATCGTTTGCATGTCAGGGAGAAAGGCGGGCACTGATGGCATGGGCGCGACCATGCAGTCAGCAATGACTGCTCTGACATACAACAAGCGATTCAGCTTTAGTCAGATGGTCTTTTATGAGATTGATCATCAACGAAGAGCGATGGCGCGTGAGCGATTCATCATGTATCCAAGATTCCTACAAATGATCTTGAATCATGTTGCTCCAACGCTTCCTCAGCGCCGTCCGATCCGATACGTTGAGAGTGTGAACAAATGAATCTTTGCCCAATGTAGATCCTCCAGTGCGAGGAGCAAACCTGAGCTCCGTCCTCGACATATTCCACTCTTTGGGTACTTAATCAACCCGGGGTATGTGCCTGCTCGAGGGGACGAGTTTAGGGACCCGGCACCACAACAGGCAGGAGCACCTCAAGCTATACCTGCTGCTCCTGTTGTGTCACCGGAGGAGAACGTGGACCTTGATGCAGAATTTGGTGGTCAAGGCTTCTTTGATATGGATCGGGTGGATCCAGAGGAAATCGTACAGGTCCCGGTTGAACGTGCTTCGACTGTGAATGTTACTAGGGCAGCTACAACGGTAGCTGGCTCAGATTCTGATGATGAAGTGGCAGAGGCCAGAAGGATTATGGTGACTCGAGAAAGACTACATGGGAAAAGAAAGAGAACGGATGATGATAGCGAGTCTGATTATGAGGAAGAGGTACAACAGTTGATCCGGAGGCCAAGAAGGGAACGGATAGGTGCAGGATCAGGAGCCGGTGAGAGCTCTAGGGTGGTACGTTTCACTCCACCAGCACTATCCGGTATGACAATGGTTCCCTCATCACTACAGGTTACAAGGCCAAGCGCTACGGGTGTTCCCGTGGTGGCTACCTCGTCTACTTTTGGCCTCCCACCCACTACTTTCCAACTTTCGGCTCCTGAGATCGTTTCATTGCCGCCTCCGACCGTTACTCCATCGGAGGTCGTGGCACAATTTATAGAGTCGACTGTTGTGGCCACTGCAAGGCTATCGGTGACGATACCACCTGCGGTTACGTCTATTTCTACTTCTGAGGTCCCGGTGACATCGGAAATCCCTCCTCAGTACACTCACGATTTATCGCATATGAGGTTCGATTTCGATGCAACCCTATCAGACTCAGAACGAATAGCAGCACTGGAACGGGTCGTGGCAGAGCAGTCAAGGATTAATCTTATCCAGACCCAGGCTATTCAGCGCCTAGTTACAGAGAATCAGATGCAGTCGTCCCTCCTGGTACAACATGGAAAAATCATAGATGCTTTCAAGGAGTTCTTGGCATCTCAGGGGGAGACGAGCTGTAAAGGCGACGAGTTGAGGACCAAGAGACGAAATGATAGAGACGATGATCCCAATGCATCGAAAGATGCAGGTGGTGAGTTGCCAAGAACTGATCAAGCTCTTGGAACTTCCACAACTCAGGGGGAGTCGACATCTGCAGCTGGTGGTGATGATGTGGTGGTGGTGGACGTAGAGGAGATGGATGATGTTTTGGTTGGTGACGATGATGTACTACCGAGTGATATGATAGAGAAAATTGGTGAAGAGATTGTGATTGATACAGAGATAGAAGAGGGAGAGATAGTAGAGGAGAACGTGGAGCATGAGATACCGCAAGTCGAGAACGTAGATATGAGTCAACAGATTGGGAATGATGAGTCTGAATGGGAAGAGCAGCCTAGATGGAAGGAAGGCTATGCTCAGTGGTTCGTCAAAACAAAGAAACCGGCGGTCCCTACAATGTTTAAGAAGAGTTACAACATTAAAGGCTATGCTGAAGCGAAGAAAGGGATTATATGCTGGATATATGATGAGCAGTTGAGGCTCTTCGTGATTAAAAGGTATGACGGTGTTCAGTACTTTAGAAGGATGTTAAGATCGTTGAATACACTGCCAGAATGTGAAGTGAAAGACTTAGCCAGATTAGGATTGATAAACAGAAGTGACGATAATATGGCTAGAGTCATTGGGAAAATTGTGTGGAAAGAAAGTATAAAAGAGAAGAAATTTGAGCTGTTGAAGCCACAAAAGGGAAAACTTGTTGAAGACAAGGATAGAGGTTTGAGAGCTGATGGAAAGCCTTGGATGGTCATGAAGTATAAACCGATCTGGTGTTTGAAAGAAGTACCGATGAAGCTAATGCCTAAGGATATGCTTAAAGACCTGAAGTGGTGGTTTGTAGATTGTGAGACAGCTGAGGCAGTGATGGAAGACGAAGATGAACAAGAGCTGCTTAGAGTGTATGATCCGATGCACTTGGTAAACTTATCGCAAGCTGATTTGCAGGTGTTGAATGACAAGAAGATATTTTATATTCCTACTTGGAAAGACGAAGCGAGGAAATATCAAAGAGTTGTCTCGGTTTGTGTTCGAGAAGGAGTGCATGCTTGAGGATAGAAGATTGAAGATTACAAGACACGTGTTTGAAGCTAAAGAGATGAAGCTACTACCAAGGGGGAGTCTGTTGGTGCATGATGTCAGTAGTTCAGTGTCGAGTGTCTGTAATCGTGTTAGTTTGGATTTGAGTTTGTATGTAAGCGAAGTTGCTAACAAGTTCGCTGATATAGGCGAACTTGTTAGACAAGCGAAGTTAGTGACAACTTCGCCTGAACATGCCAGGCGAAGTTGTCGTGATTATATAAACTAGGTTACGGCTTAGATAGTTAATAGATTAACAGTTTGTGTATTCGAGTCAGAGAGTTTTGTATCCAGTGATCATAGTATCACGTGTTTACGGTTGGAATACAACGTGTGTTTGGTTATCGTATCGTGTGTTAGCTCGTATTGTTTTCTATACTCGTAACGTCTTGCGTAGGGATTCCGCACCTATGTAGTACGCGATATCTCGTGTAGATCCGGCTGGGAACCTACAAGACTTAAAATTCCAACATTAATACAGATTGTGATCATCGTCTTCCAAGTGACGCAACATTAATATAAATGTCACTGGTTGCAATGCATGTATAGACTTAAAATTCCAACATTAATACAGATTGTGCATGTGGCACGTTACTAATAAAAAACCTGTTAAGGCATGTATATATCCCTTTCATTATAATGGTCAGATTAAGTTTGTTAAGTTTTTTGGTCGGATGGTTTAAGTGCATGTTAACGTTACAATTTTTTTAATTAATCCGTGTATCTACCCAAATTCTGGTATATTTTAATTCAGTACCACACATCCACCAACAACAACTTATATGATATTTCAAAACTGTAATGTTGTTACATTTTACATTTTTTATACTTACCGGGCCCTATTTTGATACATCGGTTTGTACTTACCATTTTATGTACTAACCATTTTATTTACCTAATACGGTTCCTACCACATCAAACATATTATCGATTTGTTTAGCTGAAGGGAGAGATGCAACTGAATGAAGAAATCAGATGTCGGGTTAATAAGCTGGTTTGGAATGTAGCCAGAGACCTTTGAGTCTAGATGGCATGATATGATTGACGACTTCAGCTTAACCGAAAAAATATAATTGTTAAATATTTAAAATTTTATTTTTTAAGTAAGTATGAAAACTCTTTTTCACAAATGGTTAAAAGACATGTTTGCTATTAGGGAAAGTTGGGTACCCGCTTACTTTAGAGAATTGCCAATGTGTTATCTAATAAAGACTACATCCCAATCCAATTCTGTTGATTTTTCTTTAATTAAATAGCTAACACAAATACATAATACACAAAAACTAGAAATGCATTTTGTTGCTTGACATAGAATATACAGATCCCATTAAAATCTAGAGTACAATTATCCAAATTCTATACACGGGTCATAAAAAACTTGACCAACTAGTATCTTGTATTTGACTACTCATGGTCAACCTAACATTCATTTAGACTCCGAAATCTTCAAAATATGTGGTAATTTCGTGTTTATGTCCGAAAGCGAAATCTTAAAGGAAAATTTAATCCTTAAATTCAACAGTGGAGGTTTCTGCTTTGTTGAGTCTTCACATGAACCGCAGTTTGCGTCTAATATTATTTATAATCATAACCATCTCCTCTTTTGCTTGGAATATTTTCAAGAGCCATATGCCTTTCCATCTAGTTTTAGGCAAAATAAAAAAAAAGTTATTTCGCAGTCTGACCCATAAAAAATAAAAAAATTTCAACATAAAAACAAAACATTGATCCTACACAAACATACACAATAATTGACTCACATGACACAACTCCTACATAGTAAATCCTGCACAATCTAGTCTTGCACATTTTTAAGTTTTCCTTACGTAATCCTACATAATCACACAGGAACTTACACATAAAAATGCATAAGCCTTCACATAATACATTTCATAGAGTACACGCTAAAAATCTACAAAATAGTTCTATTATTGTTGTTATAATAAAGTTATTATTAATATTAAATATTTATCAAATTAAAAAAAAAAACCACCTGCATACACGACAACCAGTCACCCCTACATAGTACAAAATTACTTACACTAGAGGCCCATTAACCCTACACAGAAAAAAAATTTACTCACATAGCATGCTCGTTGTTCATATGTAATTCTTTAAATATTTAAATAACCTGCATACATAACGAACACAACCCCTTATGCAGTAACAAATTACTTACACAATATGCCCATTAATTCCACATAGAATACAAAGCTTGCATACACAACAACAAGTAATATTATTCATATTTAATCCATTAAATATTTTAAAAGCTTGCATACACAACAACAATGGCTACTCCTATACAATAACAAATAACTCATCAGTTCATACACAAAAACCTACACATGTCAAAAAAAAATAATAAAAAAAATTGATGGTAACCAAACCTAACTTGACATGTATTTATATTAAATAATTTTGGCATGTTATCCAATCCGTTCATTTTGCCATCTCTAGGTTGAGACTCGTCACTTTAAGAAAGATGAAGAATATACCTACACATATGTATCATTACGCTAACCAAATAATTATAGAAGCTACACATATGCAGCCAACATGTTATCTAATCTGTTCATTTTGCCATATCTAGATTGAGACTTGTCACTGTAAGAAAGATGAAGAATATACCTACACATATGTATCATTATGCTAACCAGATAACTATAGAAGCTACACATATGCAGCCAACATGTTATCCAATTTGTTCATTTTGCCATCTCTAGATTGAGACTCGTCATTGTAAGAAAGATGAAGAATATATCTACACATATGTATCATTATGCTAACCAGACAATTATAGAAGCTACACATATGCAGCCAACATATCCCTACACAACCATTAACTACACATATGCATATTAACTCGTGAACAACCTACACATAACATAATTCGAACTCAACACGGCTTACACGTACAAATTATACCTTACATAGCCAACATATAACACAATGTATACTCAAATTAATACCTACACAATTTGCAGTTACACGATACACAACCTACACATATACAACACGTTGTACATACATTAAAAGTGAAAATAAACACAACCTTGAAAAGCTACTGTAACTACACAATTACACAGCCAAAACATGAGTTGTAACCTTCATCAAATCGTGTGTTACTAATAACTACACAATAAAAACACTGTACATACATTAAAAGTAAAAATAAACACAAACTTGAAAAGCTATTGTATCTTCAAATATTTATATTACACAACATGCATGTTCTTCATTAACAATGTCTCCATAACATATACCGTTCACAATCCAACACAATTAGACTTTTTCAATCTTTCTAAAACAAGACCACAACAAAACTTCATGAGTGTTTTAACCTAATTTTAATGAAACTAAATTGTTCCTACAACCTACACAATTTAATTCATCGGTTTCTGCTATGTAGGGAACTTCGATTGAGAAAACATCAATTACTTCAAATAGCATGAAGTTTTCACCTTATAATTAAATATAATTCACAACACACAACCCAATTACACAACATACCTTCAATTTTTGGTCCGCGATTTCAGTTATTGTTGACCTCATAAAACACCAACGAAGCCCTAAAAAAACAATTGGTACAAATCAAGGAGGCCGATTTCTTTTTATATTAACACAAACTGAATCAATCATCTTAAACCTTCTCGATTATGTGTATCACATCTCCTATTCTAAGAGGATTTCGTGGGACGAGTTTTGAGGAGCCGTTTAGGAGTGAAGATAGGGATTGTAAATGCACATCTTATTTTATGCTACACATAAAAGACTTTCATTCCTTTTTCTTCCAGAAAACATGTGTTAAAGGTTCAAAGTATTTACAAAAGTGCCATTGTGTTTCATTGACCATTGATTTTCATAATAAACGGTTGAGATTAACTTCTTGCACTTCTCAATATAACTTCATTTCTCGCATGATCCATCCCCTATATATATATATCAAGTTATTAAATTTGTTTTTTTTTAATGTTTATATATAATTAAATAGGTAAATTGATGAATTTGCCCTCATGTGCAACACACATGACCTAACTTAACGGGAAAAACTAACTGGGTTAGGCCAAAAGGACAAACGGTGTTACATTTCGAAACGTAAAGTACAATTTATGTTACTTTTAAAGATAAATGACAACCATTAAAATTTGGTGCAAACATAAAGGATAATTTCTATAATTCTGTCGAATAATAAATATAATTTCAATAACGTTTATTAGAAAAATACATCCTAACTATATCCTAAACTAGAATTTTACTTGGCGCAACATAGGAATCTGTATATGTACCCATGATGTTGCAGCAATGAACATTCATTACAGTACCAGAACTAAACCTAAAAAATAAATTTTAAATATTTAAAGTGATGTTATTCATCGGTAAAACCCAGCCATTAGCAAAACCCGACCGTTGAAACCCAGGCATTTGTAAAATCCTAGCGTTACGACAGTGAGTCGACACGAATTCGGTTAGTGTTAGTTACGTTCGTTATGGTATAAATAACATTTAAGTTCGTCAAATTAAATAATATTTAAAACAACTTTTATTCATTTGGTAAAACTCAGATGTTGGTAAACGCAAACGTTGTCATTCCCCGTGTGTTAAGACGATGAGTGCAAGAATTCGATAAAATTAACATATAAAAATATTAAAATATAAAAAATATTTAAAACAACGTTTATTCATTGGGTAAAAGTTGGCCGTTGGTAAAACACAAGTATTGTCGGTCCCGGGCGTTGAGATGGTGATTCTGTGACCCCCGGCTAAAAATTAGCCTAATTATGTGACTAATATAACCGTACTTATGTAAATAAAGTAATGCAATAAATAAGTGACATTATTTTAGTCCAAAAACTCCAAAACTATTTGAGATATATTTAATTAAGTTCGAAAAAGTCCAATTTTGTCGGATATCGAACACTGCGCAAAATGACCTCGGGTGACAACTTAGAAACGGCTAAAATCCTAAACGTGTCTAAATGGCCTCGAAAAATTAAAATTTATATTAGAATACTAGAGATAGTATATAAAGTTATTTTTAAAAGATTCGAATCAAGAAAATTAGAAAATAAGCGAACTCGTATGAGGCTGAAACCAACTATTTCCAAAAAAAATAGTTTGTTTAGCTCATATTGTTTGGAATTTGATATCGGACCAAGTCTGATAAAAATTAATTGAAACAGAGTTCGACTGATTAGCTAAAATTCGTAATGTGTAAACTAGGAAGTTTAAGACTTTGATTAATTTACCTACAAGATCCCAACCCCAAAATCATTTGCCCTCCCATTATTTCTTCTCTCAAACCAATGGCCACCACCCATTGATTTCCATGTAAAACCATGTCCTCAACCTACTATATATATTAGTATGTTGTAACTCACTAACACCATCCATCTTTCAAATCTACACTACACATCCACCAACCTACTCTTTCTCTCTTCCACCATATATAGCCCACGGCACACCACCACCACCTCCCTTACACCACCATCAACCCAAATCACAATCATACATGATCAAGAACACACACTACACTGGAAGATTAAGCATTATATGAAGCAAGAATCAAGCTAGAAAGTTAGGAAAGCACACACACACAAGATCTTTCTTTTCATAATCTGACTAGTTTATTCAAAATCCATGGTAAGATATATAGTTGATTAATCAAGTTTGATTAAGTAATGTTTCACACAAATGGGTTAGAATCGACCTTAGAAACAAAAATTAGTGAATGCTTGTGTGTGTGTGATTGAGCCGTGAGTGTGTGTGTGTGTGTGTGTGAAGAGTGTTGAACACTCACATACATGCATACACTCATGGTAATAAGCTTGCTTGTATTGTCGAAATGAATTATGTCACTTAGATTTGATAATAATCTTACTTGATTGAAAGACTTAGGAAGAACATGGATTATTTTGATAAGTAGGTTTGGATGATAAAATGGACTTATTTTTAACTAATGATCAAATAGTTGTTTAATGCAGTCATAACATATTAATTTCCTAGAATTAAAGTGGAATTAGATAAAGATTGGTAAAAGATTTGCAACTTGGGGATTTATTTGAATACTTGGATAAATTGATGATTGTTAAAATGATTAATGAAACTTGGAGATTATATTGATAACAGGTTCATGCTAGAATTTCATAACTTGCTAATTCTAAGATAATGTTCAAACTTCAAAGTTAAATTGTTATAAATTGTTGATTACTAATAAATGAAACTTTTTAAATTGGTGCATATTGTTTAATAGTTTGACTTGATTATTGAACACATGGATATATGATTTATTAATGACTTATGATTAGAATTGTATTAACAAAACATTATTGTAAAAATTGTTGATGTCACAACCAGACCAAAGGCGGCGGAACATGCCGAGGTGTAACGATTGCCCATAAGCGCATGACACTAATTAAAGCGATAATATTTAACAAACTCATTTCATTTCACATCATCGAAAATGTCACATAACAATATTCATAAGATAGTCACAACAAAATATAAAAAAATATAGCAAATCAAATATTGTTCATTTTTGCTAAATATCCTAACGGTCTCGATGACGTTTTCTTCACAAGCTCGAGTCAGCCTAGATGCAAACCGGTAACATTTCATAAAATAAAGTTTATCAGCACAAAGGTTGGTGAGCCATTCATAAGTTTGAGTATATAAGTATATAGTAAGAAAAGCCACAAAACTTGTATACGGAACGATAAATAAAAGCAATAACTTGGATAAATAGATATCGCTAACACATTAGCGACACCTATCTATAAGGGGATGCCAAATAGTCTAGGGTTTTATAGTTATCACTAATTGCATTACGTTAACGACACCTTGCTATAAGGGGTTGCCAAATAGACTAGGATTTTATAGTTCCACCAACCAAAAGCGATAAACACATATGCATATAATCATAGAACACCAAATCGAGCAATTATTTAAGTAAAGTATACAATAACCGTTTGTGGGTTAAGATTCAAGTATAAAGCATTTAGTTGAATAAGTATGAAATGTCACCCCAAAACGAAAGAGGGAAAACGGGGTACGAAAGTACTCACGTTCAAGTAATAAACTTGAAAGATGATAATTTGAAGATTTGCCGAGCCTATATAAAAGAAAGTCTTGGACTTTGAAAAGTTGTCTTGAAAGTATTTTAAAAAAGTAAATGTTGAGAAGTGTGATGGTCGGTTAATTTTTGTATATGTTTTAGTTCGTTTATTGTTTAGTTTTAACTGTTTATTCTAGAACTATCGATACTTCATACGTGTATTATTGTATATCAGGTCACAGGTGTTAAAGTGCTCAATTTGGACCTATTGTGACGCGAAATGAAGACCCATGATGTCCAGCACGCGAACCGACACAGATTATGAGTTTTGTTGGTAACAAGACCCATCGCGTACCGCGATGGGCTTGCTGAAGACCCATCGCGCCGCGATGGGTGGTAAATTATTTTTTGACTTTTTGGTCAATCGCGCTACGCGATTGACCATTGAAGATCCCTTCGTGTACCGCGACGGGGGTGTAGACGGGAAAATTAGGTTAATATCATATTCTTCATCATAAACAACCCTAACTCCGTTTTGACGAACCATAGGCGATTCCAGCAGCTCCAAGAGGCGATTTCCACCATTATAGCTTGGGCCAAGACCTTCCGCATGATCTATATCATCCGTATCGAAGATTTGATGATGTCACCGCTCGGCTAAACTCCTAGAATCGCACCCGGGATGTATAGTTTGTAACCTTTACAGTTTTTCTCATGTGATTAAGAACACTTGTGTATTATTATTGATGATTGATATATGATTATTGATGTTTGGTATTTCTGTGTGTTCGGTCGGTTTAGGTTTACGTTGGTATGAACGATCTGTTACCGGTTGCTAGATAATTAATCATATAATTGTTTGGTTAGATTGAATACGATAAAACATACAATTGCCCTTAACTGAGTCACACTAGCAAGGAATGTTTGATAACCAGTGATGTGTGTAAAGTAATTGTTGATGTCTAAGGTTTTGTCTGATTGTTCAGTTTTTAGTTAATCGTTAATAATTAATCTGTTAGGTTGCATGAGATAACTGTTGGTTGCTTACTTGAATTCCCGGGTGTGATTTGTTTGTTAACTGCTTAATACTCGTTTACTTGTTCGTTGCCTAGTTCTTTAAATTCAAACTATTGTTTGTGTGATCAACACTAAAAATCATTCACTTCTTAATTAGAAATCTTTTACACGAATACATTAACCAGTGCCAGTGCCGTTGATATCAAGTGATTTCAGTTTCATAATTTATTTTGTTTTTATTACTTTAAACGTTAAAAGTGTAATTGTATAATTGTTAGTTGAACCGCCACATTTGAGCCCCGAATTTTAAAATTGCTTAATAGTCAAAAAGTCAATTTCAACCCCGTCCCTCAAATGTTCATTAATCGTTTTATCTATTTTAACTTTGAGGAAAATGTTAAGTATTCTTACATTGAGGGCAATGTAAACCTCAAGTGTGGGGATGGGGGAAATTTGAAAAATTTTAGCCCGATTGTACCTCAAAGAGTGTTCAGAAACCAAAGTTGTTAACTGTTAATTATTGCCATTAATGCCAAGTCATAGGTTTCTGGTCATGGTTGGTTTTTCAGCTTCTCATTAGTCTCACTCACAAATGTTTTTATAACGAGAAGTTGAAAATGAGGTCGTTTAAGCGGGGATAACGAGTCATGGGGACAAGTACACATGTTTGTATCTTCAACCTTATTCCTCCGGTACGTGTGTGAGTTGACCCAAACATATATAATACACATATAATATATAGTACACACATGTCATTTGAGTGCTTTCATTGATGTTCATGGATTACGGGATCGTAGTTAGCAAAATGCAAAAGTGATTGAGGCAATTAGGTTAAGCCTCATCTAGATGAGCGTGAGTGTGGGCACTGGGGGGGTTGGGGCCTCATACATTATACATATGAGGATGGTTAATGTGAGGGGCGGGGGGTTGGGTCCCTTAGAAAACATTTCTTGGACTTAGTTTTCGTTTGTTTAACCCCGACATTATGATACGAGACGATCCGGCTTACTAGGTTTATTTGTAATTGTAATTGTATTTGTTTTTGTATTTGTATTTATTCCATTATTAAGCATCACGTTATTATGCTTAAAAAAACTGAGGAAAAAGCCAAAAAGATGTCTGTTTATATTCAGTTATGTATTCTGTAGTTCGTTGAAGTTCGTTTATGTATAAAAAAAATAAAAAAATGTGAAATCAGTATGTTGTTAGTTTGCTTATTTAGATGTATATAATCAGTCATTCAGTTGTATAGTAGTTTCGTTTATTTAGATGTTTTGTAATAAGTCGGGTCGGATCGTTTGAGCTACTTAGATATTTCTCTTCCATACCCTTACACCTGGCCCCGTTACAACCCTTTTAAGACCTCTTGATTTGCATTTGTGTCAAAACAGCTTGATGGATGAATATGTACTTATGAGTGATACTGAGAGCAGAGTGATACTGGCACATCTTTTTCTAGTCCAGATATTAAACCGAGAGGAGAGATGTTATATTACGAGGGGTATGAGCATGTGTGCCTTAACCGGAAACAAAGTAAACTTGTCTGGGTGGCTCTATTGTTTTTATTATAACATTTAACCGTATTTGTGAGATGTCAATCTAAAAACAGTGTCAGTCTGGGAAACTGGGTATGACTTCAAACCTTACTAGTATTAATGGCGATAATCTACATACCTATGATGGAGGTTGATGTTTGCTTTAGAGTTTTACTTGAGGGCAAGCAAAAGAAAAGTGTGGGTATGTGATGGTCGGTTAATTTGTATATGTTTTAGTTCGTTTATTGTTTAGTTTTAACTGTTTATTCTAGAACTATCGATACTTCATACGTGTATTATTGGATATCAGGTCACAGGTGTTAAAGTGCTCAATTTGGACCTGTTGTGACGCGGAATGAAGACCCGGGATGTCCAGCACGCGAAACGAGACAGATTATGAGTTTTGCTGGTAACAAGACCCATCGCGGTACGTGATGGGCTTGCTGAAGACCCATCGCGTACCGCGATGGGTGGTAAATTATTGTTTGACTTTTTGGTCAATCGCCCTACGAGATTGACCATTGAAGATCCCGTCGCGTACCGCGACGGGGGTGTAGACGGGAAAATTAGGTTAATATCATATTCTTCATCATAAACAACCCTAACTCCGTTTTGACGAACCATAGGCGATTCCAGCAGCTCCAAGAGGTGATTTCCACCATTATAGCTTGTGCCAAGACCTTCCGCATGATCCATATCATCCGTATCGAAGATTTGATGATGTCACGGCTCGGCTAAACTCCTAGAATCGCACCCGAGATGTATAGTTTGTAGCCTTTACAGTTTTTCTTATGTGATTAAGAACACTTGTGTATTATTATTGATGATTGATATATGATTATTGATGTTTGGTATTTCTGTGTGTTCGGTTGGTTTAGGTTTACGTTGGTCTGAACGATCTGTTACCAGTTGCTAGATAATTAATCATATAACAGTTTGGTTAGATTGAATATGATAAAACATACAATTGCCCTTAACTGAGTCACACTGACAAGGACTGTTTGATAATAGTGTCGTGTGTAAAGTAATTGTTGATGTCTAAGGTTTTGTCTGATTGTTCAGTTTTCAGTTAATCGTTAATAATTAATCTGTTAGGTTGCATGAGAAAACTGTTGGTTGCTTACTTGAATTCCCGGGTGTGATTTGTTTTTTAACTGATTAATACCCGTTTACTTGTTCGTTGCCTAGTTCTTTAAATTCAAATTATTGCTTGTGTGATCAGCACTAAAAATCATTCACTTCATAATTAGAAATCTGTTACACGAATACATTGACCACATACTCCTTGTGATACGATATCCTACTTTCTCTAACTATTTAGTGTTGGAACCCGATTCGTATCAATCCAATAACAATTAACAGATCTCATATCTGTTTATAATAGATTAATACCTTAACTATAGATCTAGCTCATAATTACCATAGATTAAGTGTTAGATATGTTTATGTATTATCAGTATATATATGTATTAGTGATTGTATAGTATTAGAATGAAGATCGAGAGAGAATCTGGACAGGGTTTCGTTAATTAGATCTCCAAACTTAAATTAAACGTGAACAGTGTTCACTATATATAGAAGATAGGTCTGGTTCACTAACATCCCCTAGCGAACCAGACGCTACTTCGTTACATACATTAATAAGACGAAACACCCCCTGATTCGTTAACATCCCCTAACGAATCGGGAGGGAATAAGCTTAAATCTTAGTTCGCTAACATCCCCTAGCGAACTAGACCTTACACATAACGAACTAGACAATAATTAAACTAATTATTACATTAAATATAAGACAAATACGTTAACGACAATTACAAAGACTCAAGACGCCAAACCGTGCACTAACAGACACCCCCTCGTCT
Organism: Bidens hawaiensis; assembly: GCF_021521415.1. Taxonomy (NCBI): domain Eukaryota; kingdom Viridiplantae; phylum Streptophyta; class Magnoliopsida; order Asterales; family Asteraceae; genus Bidens; species Bidens hawaiensis. The sequence continues at coordinate 37,095 of NW_027492598.1, forward strand.
TGAGCTCTTTGTCTTTAAATTACTTGAAGCGCTTGGACTGCCAGTCTCTGCAACTATGAATTCCATTTTCATGACATACACGCACAACGCGCTGGAATTGCATAGCCAGGTTGTAGTCTTCATTACACTCGATCAGAATCTGTTTCCTGTGGAGCACGTCATTGTCGGTCTCAGATAAATTAATCAACCACATCGGGTCGATTATCTTGATGAGCTTAGTCTTCAGTCCTTTACCAAGGACAATGACGGCCTCGCCAGTACGATTGTCATAGTACCAACGGTTGAACGTGAGATGCATCTGTTGGGGCATCGTCTTCACAGGAACCCGCTTCATCGTCTTCGGCGGCTTTACCTTAAGGACAAGTTTCCTCTAGCCAGTCCTGGGATCAATCTCATAAACGCGTTTGCATCTCGGGACCCGGGGCTTGAAGAACTTGAAGCCATGATTGACCTCGAACAGTAAGTGTTGATGAAACCACTCAGCTGTTCGGTAACCCCCACGATTGATAAATGGACGTCTTGCGAGGGTACGAACATCCCATCGCGGTAAAGTAAGAACATCCTTTATCGTTTTGTAGTACTGGATCCCTTTCTCCCACTTAATTATACATACTTTAAGCTCAGGATCATAAAGCCATGAGACAATATCACCATGTACCTTGGAAACAGTCTTAAAGGAGGTCATTTGGTTTTCTTTAACCCATGCAGCAGCAGTGTCTTTCCGTTCTTGATCAACATATCGATACGCACTGATAATTTTACCCACATTTTGGCGTTTGAACCATCTTGCAATATCATCATCAGTTATGATTTCAAGTGAATGAACTGTCCGCTTACACTTCAACACCTTTTCCAAATCATCGTCAGCAATTTTGAGCGTTTCCTCATCGAACACAGGAGCACCTTGATCAACGTTTGTATGTTGAAACAAGTCAGGATACTCCTCAGCAGTTACATCTTCCATCTCAACATCCTCATCTTTATAAATAAAGTCCGTATTCATCTGAATTGACGGATCATCCGATATACCTTCCTCATTCACCACTTCGACATCAGGCTCAGTCTCTAAAGCACTCAACTGATCGTCATTCAACCCAAGCAGTATGGAAATCTGCTCCCGTGTCAGAGACCTATCGACAAACTCACCAACCTCTAACCCATCTCTGTTCACCACACTTCTAACCACCCCCGAACCATCTAAAAATATCACAGTGTTGGCTGCAATCATCTCAATTAGCTTAGTGGCAGTTGGATCTTGATATATAATAATCTGTTTGCCTGAGTCTTCACCACCACTAGTACCAGCAACGGAAGATGAGCCGTGCGATTGTTTAGTCTCACCTCCTGCACCAGACTCATTAGGATCTTGATCATCATCTTTGAGTTTCTTTAGGGCATCTTCTTTGCAAGTCAACTGTCAGATCACCTCTTCTTGTTCTTTCATTTTCACCCCCTGAGACTCAACAATCGCTCACAGCGCTTTAGTCTCCTTCTGACAAAATGAGATATAACTCATCATCCATCGTTGATTCTTCATAAGACGTTCTTGATTCTGACGGTCAGCTGCCATTTGATTTTCATAAAGGTGGAGAAGATTCAACAGCATCTCAGTCTGACGGTTTGGTGGCAAGTTGTATAGTGATGGATGAACAGGTTGAATCGGTCCTGAGGCCGAGTGATTCTTATAAAAGAGACATCACTGGGAGGAGGAGGAGTAGGAGGACGAGGAGGAGGAGGCCTCATTGATGGTGTTGAAGGGACAATAGATAATGTAGCAGGAGGCCTTGGTATCTCAGATGATGCCATTTGAGGGATTAAACCAAGCCTTTCATGGGACACCAACGTCGTTGTCAATGTAAGCATCGGAGTGCTAGTAGTAGGCGGCACTACCGAGCGTTGAGGTGTTGATTGACGTGGTGGCGGAACACCAATAATTACCCCAACCCCTGCTGAAACACGTCTTTTCTTCGATTGCTCTTCAGTTACCACCGCTTTCCCTTTTCTCTTATGTTCCTGTTGAGCTGCAATGGTGGCAGCTAACGCAGCATTTACTGCCTCTTGTTGCTCTTGAAAGGCAGCATCACCAGCTCCACCATCACCATCATTACCATCATCATTCCCATCATCATCGTTCCCACCTTCTCCCCCTTCACGCTCGGAATCCAACGTTCATCAGGAGGACATACATAGTTAGGATTAATGATATAACCAATCATCCGTTTATCTGCTGGCCTCCCTTTTCTATAAAGCGACATTCGACGAACGGTATCGGCTGTCATATGTTCCATAGGGAGCACATCATTCACCAAGGTCTGATCAATAGCTAAATTAGGTATCAAATCATGAATAATCAACTGCAAGAATCGAGGATACATTAAGAATTTCTTCGACTGAATTGTCTGCTGAACTTGTTCTTTCAAATGATCGAAGACGAGCTCAGAGAAGTTAAATGGCTTGTTCAAAATTAATGCTACAAAGGCTGATTGCAAACGGAGTCGACATTCGTCAAAACCGCCACGACGACCACTCATACAATGAATGAGAACATGGAGAAGATACTTGTATGGTGGGCATAAACCATTCTTGTTCAACATAGATTTATCAATATCTCCACCATAACGCACACGTGTAAACAAACCCTTGACCAGTTGCTTGTCGAATTCACTCGGGTTGTTATCATTATCATCAAACCGAAGCACACGCCGAATTACTTCAACATCAATTATAATGGGAGTTTGATTAATCGTTGCTCGAATATGATTTTCCATCTCCACAAACTCAACAGTAGCCCAAAACTGCCTGATAATACTCAGATACACTTTAGGTCGAGCAGTAATGGCATAATGTATCACTGACCGTCTTAGAAAAGCCAACATATCTCCAAATGTAGCAATATCAGCAACATCTGAGTCAACATAAGCACATATGTTATGCTTTTTGTCAGAAGGTAATAAAACGACAGCTTCTTGTTGTGCTTGAGGTGGTTGCCCTTGTGGTGGTTGATCTTGTTGCCCTTGATCGGCAACCGGTGGATCTTGATTTACTTGATCAGCCATTTTAACTGTATAAATATGAACAAATATAAGGAATGTGAAGACGTAATATGCATTTAGCACCAATAGTTATTTATAAATGGTGTATTCAATTTATTTACGTGTTTAGACGATTGAAATACTTTATTTAAGTTAAATGTTAATTAAAAAAGGAATGTCATTCGTTTAAATATCCCTCTGATTCGTTACCATCCAGTAACGAATCAAGCGATTCGCTATCAGGTAAATAAGTTAACGAAAGAGACACAGCGAATCAACTATACAAGTTTAACGAACTGAAGTCTAGTTCGTGACAGATTTGGCGAATCCAAATTTGATTCGTTAAGAAACTGATTCGCTGAGCTCGTTCGTGTATTTCCTTAACGAATTGGACACAAAGTAGTTCCAATTCGCTAAAGATAACGAATGGTCAATAAATTAGACTTAATCTTTGACCCGCATAGTCAAAGTCAAAATTAAGATGAACACAGATAGTCAACAACGCGAATCAAGCTTCAATTAGTCCATAACTACCGTCGAATAATCAAAACATTAAGCGTATTGAACTCGGAAACACATTATTAAGCTCATGGTTTTGAGGTTGAGATTCAAAACCTAGAAAGACTTAGGTTAACCAGAGTAAACAAGAACCCTGAAACCATGTAAACACAATCAACCCGGCAAACTAGAATCAATCTTCGATTAAAGTCTACCAAGGGTATCGGAATCGCATTCCGATCACATTGAATCATAAAAACCTACATTAACCCAATATGTCTTAAATAAATCAGGGTTTTGAATTCGGAAAACCATTAGAACACAAAAACCCATAATTAGTCTATTAAAACACTGTCATTTTTGACAAAAATCACATCGCCGTGATCGTTTATACCTTAGTAACACAATGATATTCGTGAAAGATCGAAATATGAAGATCGAAATCCACAGGAAAAATTTGAAAAAATGTTACTTTAGGTTGAAGAAAGATGATAAACAATGAAGGACTGTTCGTTCATTTTGTCTTATATAGCCTTACACGTTTCCCGAAGTACCTTATGTACGAATCAAACTATTCGTTTGAATTCTGAGATAACGAATCAGGCAGTTCTTTAACCCAATTCGTTATACCATAATAGCAAACAAAACATAAATCGTGTGGTGATTCGTTAAATATGTATAACGAAGTAGAGATGATTCGTTACAGGGTGCGGAAGCGAATTAGGTGAGCGAATTGGAAATCAGTTCGCTAAAGAATCACCTAGTTCGTTATCCATACTTAACGAATTAGATTTTAACGAATTAAACACTTTATTTAATTTTAACTTAAATAAATAAATGAATTAAATAATGAATTAATTAAATAAAAAAATATTTAACTTAAATAAATTATCGAGAACCTTTTTATCCCAATAATTGAATACTTTAAAGACCGTTTCACTCTTACGAAACAAAAATTAAAACATTAAATAATATATAAAGTAAGAAGAGTAAAATATTTTTGATATTTTGTAAAAATTAAAGAATGTATCTACAAAGAAGCATCCGAATATAAAAATTGGACAATCTTTTTGTGTTTTTCAATGATTTATCAAAAGCAGTACATATTTTTGTATTTTTGTTGAGTTTGAGCAGAGAATCATATTGACCAAAATGCCCGTCCATCACAGTTTTATATATCAGCGATATTACTACTGGCGTTAAGTCGGTCATTGATATTGTTGTCCACTTAAATCTTATAACAAACCTTCGACCGTTTTTGTGATATGATTTATGGTTCAATTAGTGCACAGAATATCAGAAACTATCAGCCCCTAATCTCGGTTCAAGCTTAATTTGATTTTTTCCAAATCACCCCAACTTGACTTAAACCATTACAGTGTTGATCAAAATTTTTGATACAAATTGTGAAATTTTGAGCAATGCATCAAGTTTCCTTTACCGTGAGTGAGTATGCACGAGTCCATCTGTCGGCTTACATACATGTATCCCCTGGGGTCCGTTTCTTATTGGTATTGTGACGCACGCAAGGGAGGAACAATTGTATGACTAACAGCGGATTATGATCAAGTCAGTAATTTAGATTGTACAAAGAACAGCGGTGATCAAGTTTAATGACTTTGGGTTTGCTCTAGAAAGCGAGTGAAATATTCATGCTTATGAATACCCAGATGATTAAGCCGCATAAAGACTCACAGTGTCCAGAATCCTAACGCTTGTTATTTGCCTTATTATATCTTTGGGTGATCAACAACTATAAGGCTTGAGGATGACCGGTTATTACATTTCTGCCATCTTCACCGAGACTTTTGCTAGAGACTAACACCTCTTTCAATTTGGCTTTTCTTTAAGTTTATATCACTTACTTTACTCTAACAGCTTGTTTAAGACCTATCAATGCACCAAAGATTAAGCACACAGTCTTTTAAGCTTATTTCTTTCTGGATTTGGGGTCAAATAATCAATGTACTATCATTTTCCCTTTTTTGCTTCAAAAACTCAAAATTTTGAGGAGCATTAAACAAAATGATTTGAATTGCCCCAGTTAATTTAAGTTTATAAATTAATGGCTATCATATCCATCTACAAGTAGAGAATAGGACCAAAACATGCAGGCATGCTTCACAAACTTAAATAACTGACTAAATTTTCAGCTACAAATAAAGTAGAAAGCTTAACGAACGCCCCAAGTACTATCCATTTGTCAGGTATATGGATAACCCGAAGATTTACAAGAAATTATCAGGACCAAACATATACAAGTATATGTCCTTCAAAATAGAAGCAAATGACATAATTTTCAGCGAACATAAGCAAGAATCTTTTTGGTTTTTCTCTTTACAAACTAAAAACACAATCTTTTTATCTTTTTCGGATTTTTCTTTACAAAACAAGAAAATTCACATTCTTTTTGCCTTTTTCAGAATTTATCTGTACAAACAGAAATCATAATCTTTTTGGTACTTTCTAATTTTAAAATGTTTTTGGGTTTTCAAATATTAGAATAAGACAAGAAAGAACACAATATTTTTTTTCAAAGTTTTCTAATGTTTTTGGGTTTTATCTATACAAAACAAAAGGCACAATATTTTTGTATTTTCTAGAATTCACCCCCTAAAACCTAAAAACAAAAATTTTAAACTAGAGCAAAACTAAAAATAAAGATAATCATCCTAACTTTAGGATCTCAGTAAGGGTCTTCAATCCATTTAAACCAAGCAAAAATTTAAAACGTGTTTTATCAAACGCTTTGGTAAATAGATCGGCTTTTTGAAAATCAGTGTGCACTTTCTCAATATCAATTAATATCTTTTCATAACAATCCCATATAAAATGATATCGAATTTCGATATGTTTCGTTTTAGAATGTTGTACGGGATTCTTGGTGATACTAATAGCAACAGAATTATCAATTAAGATGGGAGTAGTAAGAAACTTCAAACCGTAGTCGCGAAGATGTTGTTGTATCCACAAAACCTGGGAACAGCAACTCGAGGCTGCAACATACTCAGCTTCGACAGTTGAAGTGGAGACCGTTGTCTCCTTCTTACACTGCCAGAAAACAAGCCGGCTTCCTAAGAATTGACATCCCGCTGTAGTAGACTTGAAATTGATCTTGCATCCCCCATAATCTAAATCTGAGTAAGCGGTAAAATCGAAATTATCATCTTTGGGGTACCATAACCCGATGTCAGGATTTCCCCTTAGATATTGCAGAATACGCTTGACCGCTGCCAGGTGAGTCACTCGGGGACTAGCTTGGTACCTAGCACATAAACAAACAGAAAACATTATGTCGGGTCGAGAAGCAGTTAAATACATTAAAGAACCAATCATAGCACGATAGAGGGTCGGATCAACGGTATCCTACAATTCATCCAGTGATAAATTGTGACCCACGGGAAGAGGAGTAGAAGGGATTTTTCCAGCAGTAATCTTGAATCGGCTCAAGACGTCGTTCACATATTTTGTCTGATGAATGAAGATTCCCTTCGCAGACTGATGAACCTGCAACCCTAAAAAGGAATTCATCTCTCCCATCGAGCTCATCTCGAACTTGGTTTGCATTGACTTCTCGAATTCCTTACACAACGTGTCGTTTATAGACCCAAAGATTATGTCATCAACATAAATCTGAACGAGCAGAAGATCATCACCAATATTTTTATAAAATAAAGTGCAGTCAACAGTTCCACGTTTGAAGCCGTTATCCGTCAGATGGTCGGCGAGAGTGTCATACCAAGCTCTCGGGGCTTGATGTAGACCATATAATGCCTTGTTTAATCGGTAAACATGGTCAGGATAATCAGGATCCTCAAAGCCAGGAGGCTGTAAAACAAACACTTATGGAGTTCACCATTGAGAAAAGCACTCTTAACATCCATTTGATACACCTTGATATTCTTGTAAGCAGCATATGCCAGTAAGATTCGAATCGAATCTAGTCTTGCAACTGGAGCATACACTTCAGTGTAATCAATACCCTCTTGCTGATGAAAACCTTGTACCACAAAACGTGCTTTGTTTCTCACAATTACCCCAAGATCATCTTTCTTACACTTATATACCCACTTAGTCGGAATTGCTTTCTTAACTCTAGCAGGTTTGTCAATAAGATCCCAAATACCTAAACGTGCAAATTGCTGTAATTCTTCTTGCATGGCTTCTACCTAAGATAGATCTTGCAGAGCCACACGAGGAGTTGTAGGCTAAACTTGGGATAAAAAGCAAGTGAATTTAGCAACAGTTGCAATTTCAGATGAGTGTAAGTCAGCATAAGCACATAGAGCATTATTGTCACTTGACGAAGCAACTTGATGTCGTGTCTGAACTCCTACATCAAGATCACCAATAATGTTTTCTTGTGGATGGTAATTATGAATCCTGAGAGTAGGATTTTCAGAAACAGCAACATTTTCAAATAAATTAGTGTAATGTTCACCCAATTCAGGAGATGAAACATCACAGTCAAGTTCTATAACTTGATCCACAACTGCATTATCATCAGATGAAGTAGAAGCATTATCATAATGAACAGGAGACTCATTATCAGGTTCTTCAATTGGATCAGCAATTGGAGCTTCAACATCATTTGAACTTGCGAACCTTGGAATTTCCAGATGTTCTTCAAAAAAAGCACGAACTAAATCTTCATCTGGATGATCAGTTGATGGAGTGAATGAATTAAATAAGCCATCATAGTCAAACATCCAGTCGGGACCTTTCCCTTGTGGAGGTGTAGTGTACTTTTGACAGTCAACATGGTACCACTCTTCAACACAACCAGATGTAAAGTTAAACACTCTTTTCTTAGGAGACGCATACCCCAAGAAATAACCCTCAATGGCTTTTTCATCAAGCTTTCCAACATCCTTTTTCAACATAGTACACGGACACCCAAATGGTTCCAAGTACTTTAAATTAGGTTTACGATTATTCAATAATTCATAACTGGTCTTCTTGAGTCGTTTAACAGTTAGAACTCGATTGAGTATATAACAGGCCGTATTCACCGCCTCATTCCAAACTGGACAGGAAGCTTTGAATCAGCAAGCATCGTTCTAGCAGCTTCAATCAACGTTCTATTCTTCCTTTCAGCTACACCGTTCTGTTGTGGTACATATGGGGCACTGTATTCTCGATGAATTCCCTTTTGGATACAAAAGAAATCTAATACAGTATTTTTAAATTCAGTACCATTGTCACTTCGAATTCTCCTCACTTTCAGTTTGTAAAGTGATTCGATCTTAGTGATTAGATTTTGAACAAGACCCGGTGTTTGATATTTTGAACTCATAAATAGAACCCATGAATATCGTGAATAATCATCTGTAACAACTAGGCAGTACCAGTCTCCAGAAATACTCGCACGATTCACTGGACCGAATAAATCCACGTGAAGACGTTCAAGCGGAGTATCAATGGAATTTAATAACTTAGATGGGTGCAATTTCTTCTTCTGTTTGCCTTTCTTGCACGCAACACAGTGATCGGATAACTTAAAATTCTTTAACGAAACCCCCTCTACCAGATCGTTTTCCATTAAATAATTCTTCTTTCGAACATGTATGTGACCCATTCTTCGATGCCAAAGCACTAAGTCTTTCTCGGTTGCTTTCGAGACAAAACACGTTTCGATCGATGTAGATACTTTAGTATTCATATTTAAGACATAAATATCATTTGATCGAGGTGATCGCATGACAACCATGTCCTCGGGAATTACGTAACCCGGTTTCAAAATCAGACACTCTTTATCTATAAATACTGTCGTGTATTGCTTATCACAGATTTGCGACACACTCAATAAATTATGGTCCACTTTATTACAATAGTTAACCTTCTCAAAAGTAATCTTCCCATTTGACACATCACCTTCTTGTGTAATCATACCCCCAGAATTCCCAGCAAATGCCACATAACCCCCTTGTATATTTCTCACATTTGTTAAGAGGTTGAGATTCCCAGTAATATGACGAGAACATCCACTATCCATGATCCAGTTTTCACCAGAAATGGTCTTGGATGTACCCTACACACAAAAGAAAATGATTAGTTCAAAAAGGCAGCCTAGGCCTCGGTCTTGGGCACCTTTTGGTTTCCTTGAGAAAACTTAACTTTAGTTTCATTCAATTGTTGTTCAGCAACTTGAGAATAAGTTATTGGTTTCTTAGACTTTCGTCTTAGATACGCAGCTTGAACCACATTTGAATTAACATTTTTGCATAATGGTTCAGTAGGAATAAACTTAGGTTTAACGGAACCATGAGTTTCATTCACATGAACAACTTTTCGAGGATGTATGTTCGAAAACATAATACGAGTATCATCAGCATACGACACAGGTCGTTTCAGAATCTCCTTTACCAAAGGAACTGGTTTGGAATGATCCTTGATAAAAGGATGAAGATTCTGATAGCTCTTCTGACTACAATTCCTCACTACATGACCCTGCTGACCGCAAAGAAAATAGCTTCGCATGTCTACACGATGATGTTGAGAGGTAGTTGGAACGAATGACTCAGAAGTTTAATGATGACTCACATTTTTGGTCATGCTCTTAGCAAACTCATCAGATAATTCAGATTTATTTTTCAAGTAAAAAATCTAAATTAGAACAGTTCGAAAAACTTTTCAATGTATCTGTCCCAGTTGACTTCACAAAATTAATTTTCTTAGCTTGTTTTAAAACCTGTTTTGCTTTAGTCAATGGGTCAGATGGAAGTGATGTTTTCGCTTGAGCATATTGACGTTCAAGTTCACGAACCTTGGAGGTTTCATTGTAAAACACACTCTCAATGAGTTCAGGTTTAATGATACTTATTGGAATGTATTTCTCAGTGAACATCGTATCCATCCCCTTTAACTTAAAAACATGAGCAGATGATGGCTTAAGTGCATTAGGATTTATAAAACGCAACAAATCCTCATCAGAAATTTTGGGTTTTTCTGGTTTCTTAGCCTTCACTGGTTTGACAAAAACATCTTGTTTCATCTTAGTTGTGTGCGAACCATACACAGCCTCCTCAAATTCATGAGGTTCACACAGTATGTGATTAGAACTTGGAATGTTCTTGTTCTTGTGTATAATTTCCGGTTCAAACACATCCTCAATGATAACTTTGTCAACATTTTCAACAAAAACTTTGTTGCTTTGAACATGAGGTTTCTGAGAAATAGATTGGGTTTTAACAGTTTCAGACTTACTCGTTTTAGATTTTTCTGAAATCACAAGCTCTGTAAGAATAACATCTTCCTCAGTTGGAGCAAAATGATTAATTTTATAATCATTGTGAAATGGTGGTGGAATTTCGACAAAACCTATACCTTTCTTTGAATCCTTTTGTTTTCCAGAAACTTCAATAATTTCATTCAACAGAAAAAATGAATTTTGAAATTTACCCAATTTGTTCTTTAGCTCAAGAACCTCATTTTCAAGCTCGGTTATCTTTGAACGATGTTTCAAAATTTCATGAAACTTTTGGTCATTAATTGTCATTTTCACAGATAACTCAGCTTTGAGATCATGATTACTTGTTGACAATGCTTCAATATTTTCACGATATCTCATTTGAGATTCGAGAGATTGTCGATAAGTATCCTTTAGAGAAGCAATTTCTCTTACTAAATTGTCATTGTGGTTCTTTAAAGATTCTAACTTAGGTTTGTTAGATTCACAATCAGCACAATTTACTTTAACATATGAAGTTGCAGAAATTGAATGACTAACCTCGTTTATCTTAGCCATGCATGCAAAGACTGTTGTAGGCTTGTCACAGAAATCATCAGAATCTGATCCAGAGTCATTATCAGAAGACACCTCACTTCCATGGAAATCTTGAGTTAACCCGAACAAAGCCAAATTAGCTTGATTATCGTTGCACAGTAATCGTTGTGACCAATCATCTCCATTAGCTAACATTGCTTGTGACCCGGAACTTGATGGTTTCTTCTCAGCATCATTACCTCGTGGTGTTGAAGAATTTGAACTTTGACCACGAGGACCATTATACTCCTTTTTCGGTTTGTCACGTTCTTTTGCAAAATGACCGAATTCTTGACAATTATAACATTTTACCTTCAACTTGTCAAATCCCAACTTCTTGTTTAGAGCAGGAAGATCTTTTCCGGTTCTTTGCATGAATCTTTCACCTTTCGAACAATAATTGCCATGTTCCACTTTAAATCCATGATTTCTAAGTCATCTGGATCAATCTGATCATAGTCTTCATCGGTTAGATCACTAGTGGAAATTTTGCTACTAACCAGATTTTCATAAGACGTCATGAAAGCGGATAGAAAGGCAAAGTTTTGTTCAGCTTCTTTCATATTGACATTTGGAGGTGATGAGTATTGATTTGCTGAAGACAAACTTCCTGAACCAGCAGAAACATTTGGTGATCTAGAGTTACCAGCAGTATAAAAACATGCTCTAGGATCACTATAGATTGTTGTTTCATTCTCTTTTGCATTCTGTGTCAGAAAAGCAGTGATCGGTGAAATTGTTGAACTTAAAGGCATGCTACCACCATAAAAGGCATGATCTTGACTTTCCTTTGATGATTTTTGACACTTGAGATCATACTCACGAGCTTCAATCTTTTGTAAAAACTCACTTGCAGTCAAGTCTTCATTGAAATAACTGTTTTCTTTTAATACCATTAGAAAAGTAGAGTACGAACTTGGTAGTGCACTCTTAATAGTATCAATCTTGTCAATCTCAGAAATTTCCAACTTCATTTTATCCATTTCTGCAATTAAGTGATTGAATCTCGTTGTCATCTCTTCAACCGTCTCACCTTTGAGTAAATTAAAGTTTCTGTATTGAAACTTAAGCATCACCTTTTTCTTTCAGCCGTGTTTCCCATACTTCTCATTCGGATATGTTGAAACAAAGAATCACATATCTTAATACTACCCACTTGGTGAAATATATTTTCAGGTAAAGCCATAGTTAGAGTAGAATATGCTTTTGTCTCTATCTCTGGTGCCTTCTTCTCTTCTTGTGAATATTGAGATATGGCTTTAGGTCTAAAGCCGATAGTCTCATCCCCAATCATAGGAACGGTATAGACTTCATCCCAACAATATGAGTAGTCAGGATGAACTGAACCTAAATGTGCACGAAACCGAGGTTCCCATTTAGCGAAGTCACTGAACTTCATCAATCTTGGACATTTTGACTGTGAACCTATCTCGGTATCAAGTTGCAACATTTGTTGCATCAACATGTTTTGAGACACTAATGCATACATACCAGCCATAGTTGACAAATTTCCAAAATTTTAGGGTGTAACGAATTAACTAGCGAATAAGGTTTAAAGAATGAGAATTGTAACGAACAGTAAACAGTTGTAGCGAACTGTGAACAGTAGATTAACGAATCAAATCTTAACGAAGCTAAGATAGATCAGACAACGAATCACAATTGAGTTTAACGAATCAATCTAACGAATTAGAAAGTCAACAAATCAGAAAGTCAGACTAACGAATTGACTAACGAATTAGCTAGCGAATTGATAAAAGAAACTTAACGAATTAGAAAGTATTCAGTAGCGAATCACTAAGAAAAACTTAGCGAAATAGATAACGAACCAGCTACAGTTGATTAGCGAGTCAACTATAACGAATCAGGTTGTTACAACCGTTTGTAACAAACTCTGACACCTTATGCCATGTGGCAAAGGTTGTTATGACACAAATCCCAAAGTGGACGCCTGTCACACGAATCAGTTAACCTAAATAGCGAATTAGATAACACGAATCACAAATTGTTGCGAACTGGCTAGCGAATCACTTGAAGTCTATAATGAATTAGCTAAATTAGATAACGAATCCAAGTGAATAATATAACGAATCATTAGAAAGATGATAGCGAATCATATTCATCTTCAAATCTTCAAAGAAGATTTCCAAAAATATGGAAATGATGAACACCAACCCAGAACCTTAAATCTGTAATACTATCTCGATTTTAAACCAAATCACACAACTAACCAACCAAAACACTCGTAAATCGATCGTGAATCCAATACTCCTAAACTCGTAACCAAATATCTCCGAATACCAATTCAATTTTGCCAAAACACTTACCCTGTTTCGGCCACAAACCAAACCAATAACGAATCAGTCCAATATCAATCCAAACCTCAATTCCACTTCCAATACCTTACCAATACTCAAATCAACTCAAATTCAATCCAAATCATCCATAATTCATTCAATTAACCTTAAAATTAGTCCAAATTCAACCAAAACAGAACACTATCGATATGTTAAACTAATTAACCAATCAATACTCTAAATCAACACCAAATCAAGTGTAATTGAGCCCCGAAAGCTCTGATACCACTTGTTGGAACCCGATTCGTATCAATCCAATAACAATTAACAGATCTCATATCTGTTTATAATAGATTAATACCTTAACTATAGATCTAGCTCATAATTACCATAGATTAAGTGTTAGATATGTTTATGTATTGTCAGTATATATATGCATTAGTGATTGTATAATATTAGAATGAAGATCGAGAGAGAATCTGGACAGGGTTTCGTTAATTAGATCTCCAAACTTAAATTAAACGTGAACAATGTTCACTATATATAGAAGATAGGCCTGGTTCGCTAACATCCCCTAGCGAACCAGACGCTACTTCGTTACATACATTAATAAGACGAAACACCCCCTGATTCGTTAACATCCCCTAACGAATCAGAAAGGAATAAGCTTAAATCTTAGTTCGCTAACATCCCCTAGCGAACTAGACCTTACACATAACGAACTAGACAATAATTAAACTAATTATTACATTAAATATAAACAAATACGTTAACAACAATTCCAAAGACTCAAGACGCAAAACCGTGCACTAACATTTAGAATAATTAGGTTTTTGATTGACTCAAACGACGGTCATCAAAGTGTAAACAATTAAAGTTCAAGGTTTAAAATGTAACTATTTAAGAATCAAGTAGGGTAAACACGTATAGGCAACGCGTATAAGGACCCTAAAGTAAAGACTATACTAGGTCATTATGTCTAACCACCTATCCTATAGTCTTGTGGCTCTGATACCAATCTGTCCACCCCGATCAAAGGCGGCGGAACATGCCGGGGTGCAACCGATTGCCCAAAAACACAAGACATTATTTAAAGTGACAATATTTATTCAACTTTTATTTCATAAATCAGAAATCAACACATCTCATTCACACAAACAAATTGAATACAAGTAACAATTATATTATTCGTTTTACTAATATCCTAATAGTCTTGGTAACGTTTTCATCAAGTTCTCGAGTCAACAAAAGTCAAACTGTAACATTTCAAAATAAAGGTTATCAACACAAAGGTTGGTGAGCAATTCATAAGTTTGAGCATATAAGTATATAGTAATAAAAAGCCACAAAACTTGTGTACAAAACAATAGATAAAAGAAACAACTTGGATAAAATAGATATCGCTAATAGTTTTACGTTAGCGACAGCTAGCTATAAGGGGATGCCAAATAGTCTAGGATTTTATAGTTATCGTTAATTACATTACGTTAACGACACCTTTCCATGAGGGGTTGCCAAATGGTCTAGGATTTTGTAGTTCCACCATCCAAAAGCGATAAACACATAAGCATGTAAGCATAGAACACCAAATCGAGCAATTATTTAAGTAAAGTATACAATCACGTTTGTGGGTTTAAGATTCAAGTAAATAAAGCATTTAGTTTGATAAGTATGAAATGTCACCCTAAAACGAAAGATGGAAAACGGGGTATGAAAGTACTCACCTCGATTGACGAATCGAGAAATAATAAGTGATCGAAATGTAGAAAGCTTGCGAACAAAACGAACGAATCCGACTTGAAAGCTAATTGAAAACGAATAAATAAAATATATTAATGAACTTGAACTTTAGTTGAAATTACATTTGAAACATTGAACGAGAAGGTTCGATTGTTAATCGGGTTGCCGGTTAATTCGTTAACGATTAGGGACTCGTACTTAATTGATAATTAAAATAAAAATAATATTATTTTATTTGGCTTCTAAATACCTAACCAATATTAAATAGAAACAAGACGCGTTTTAAATCAAGAGTTCGGTTTAATAAAAATGAATAGATAATAAAGCTTATAATGATGCTATTAATGATAAAGGTAGTAATAATAACAATAATTTTAAAATATGTTATATATATATATAGATATAGATATATAAGATAAATGATGATGATAATACATAATAATACTACCAATTGAGAATTGTTGTTAAACCTAATAATAATAGTAGTAATAATAAATATAATAATAATTAATTTTGTTGTTGAATACATTATTAATAGATTTATGAATTTTAATAGTAATAATAATTATTATTATTATAATTGTATGTGCCATATTAATGATAATAACTAGTACTTATAATATTTTAATAATAATAGTTATTAGTGATAAAAAAATATAACTCGAGTAACGATGACGTTAAATGGCAACTAGGCCCGACATGGGTTTCGGTTCAATAAACAAGTGGATATTATCAACATCAATAGAATTTTATAATATTACTTAATAATCATAATAATAATGATAATAATAATCATAGTAATAATGATCTATTAAGTTTGAAAATAATGATAATAATAATAAGAAAAATAAAAATTGTTTTGTTATTGATAATAATAACAATAATAATACTAATAATAGTAATAATAATACCATACTTAATTTTGGTTCGGTTTTTAAACGAGTTCACCATATTAGAGATCTATTAATAAATATGACATTAAGAGTACTAATAATTAAAATTAATAATAATATACATTTTTTATAAAGAGTTAATAATAATAATAGTAATAATAATAAGCTTTATTATAAGTTATGAGATTAATAAAAAAAATGATTCCAAACACTCTCCAAAGTCGGTTTAAGGGGGAACCGGACTCGTGAGTCGATTACCGGTTTTGAGTTAGATACAAAGACACATAAAAACTCTAAATGTCATTACCTATAAATTATGTTTGGCCGAGAACATTTGTCGAAGCCGAGCAAGAGTCGTCGGAGAACCAGTTTCCACCAAAGAGAGAGAGAGAGAGAGACGGAGAGAGATAGAGAGAGAGACGGAGAGAGATAGAGAGATAGATAGATAGAGAGATAGAGAGAGAGACAGAGAGAGATAGTAAAGAGGGAGAGAGGGCTGCGACGGTGCACCGGTGGCCGGTTTTTCGGTCGTCGGAAAAACGAGCGGAGAGGGAGGGGGCTGCCGGAGCAGGGGCTCGCCGGAAGAGAAAAACGAGGGAGGGAAGAGGGAGTGGCCGGTGTCGAAGGAAGGGGAGGAGGGTAGCCGGAGCCGATTCCGGTCGCCGGAAAACGGCGCCGGAAAAGTGAGAGGAAGAAGATGGGGGTTGGATGTTTAAACGTTCTTAAAACTTATAACGACTTTACGAAAATTATTTTGAACCTCTTATGTTTTTTTTTCTTAACGACACTATAATATGGCAAACATTGATTTATTGGTGATCGAGATATATAATAATATTATATAATAATTAAATAAGGAAACAAAAATGTTGAGTCGGGTTTGTATAATAGAAGTTTACAACACGAAAACAAATCGAGACCCGAATTTGACGAATGTCACATTATAAATAACCCTTTAAAAATGTAAGTTTGCTCGAAACCGAGTTAAAGTATCTAACATAAATATTTACTCAACCTATGTTAAGTAATAAGCTGGGTAAAATGCAACGCAAGTCCCTTTGGAATAACGATACTAAAAGGGGTTTTAACGAGTGTTCGGGTTGTTGGTTCGGGTCTTGATAAATGGTCAAACCCAAAGTCAACTTTCTAAAATAATGAATGTTATGAAATAACTTAATAAAACTTAATAAGACTTAACCAAGTATGTAGTTCTATTGTTTTAGAACTAACAACGCACGTTAAGCGAGTGTTCGGTTTTGTCGGTCCAAACTTTGTTATGAGATTAAGTTGGATCCAACACATTTCCAAGTACTTAAGAAAATAATTAAAATCAGTTTGTAAACTATTTATAAAGAAATATACAAGTCTTGATAGCTAAAAACACACTTGTGTGTCTTAAGCGAGTAAAAATCGGATTGGTTCGGTTTCCATCTCACAACAAGTTCATAGATGGTTTTCACATGCCCAAATATCAAAGAACTTGTATAATAATGTTCAAATGAAAATACTTAAGTTTTACAACCAAAAAGTTAACAACAAAGTCTTTAAACCAAAGTTCGGTTTACGGTCTAGAGCTATTTACGGTTAAGCTGAAGCATAGACTCTTAGAACCCATAACCATGGAACTTGTAAATATAACAAACAAACTAAAATGAGCAGAATTTAAGCAAGATTAATATGTATAAACAAGTTATATATGTGTATATATATATATATATATATATATATATATATATATATATATATATATCAAGGACTCGAAAGTCATCCATGAAGCCTTGCTTTACAAGGTCCGAAACCTCACCGTCCGGAATCGGAGAAGTAACTACCAAAGGTAACAAGGGGTATTATATTATATATATATATATATATATATATATATATATGTTGTACCACCATAATCAAGTATTAATAAGACTACATAAGCTAATTAGAATGAAAGATTTAACTCAGTTTGACTTTTGGAAGTCAAACATTCAAGAACACTTAGAAAATAACCATGAATCTTTGATGTTTGAGAGAGTTTTTGGAGTTGTAGCAGGAGAAAATTAAGGGAAATGGTGGTGTATATATAGGGTAATGTTGGTGGTCAAATATAGGTGTGAGACGCAAGAGTTTTCATGCAAAAAGAGTCAAGACAAGTCACAAAACAACAAATAAACGAGCTGCTGCACTGAAGCAGGTCGCGCCACACAAACATATATCCCCTCCCCCATCGCGTAGCAAGATGGGGTGCCTGCTGATGGTTTTTCAATTTTCAAAAATGGCAGAATTGGTCCCCGAAGTTCGTTTTAAGTGATTTTTACGCGTTTTAAGGACCGAAATGAATGTTTTCAAGACCCAACAAGTGTAAAACAATATTGTAACATAAAATCCATCATTTTGATAATATCATAAGCTTCGGTTTACAAAACGGGTCGGTTTACATAATAAAATATTACAAAACGAATACAAATCGAGACCAGAAATTGACGAATGTCACAGTTGAGTTGATAATAGAATCATTAAGTTGTTACTTGCTAAAAATAGAAACTTTGTAACTTGAATAATAGAAAAACTAAAATTAAAATAGCACAATAGGTTGCATGAAACCCTATCAAACTACTTGAGTGAGATCAACATGAGCCATATTTGATTGTAATTGAAAACTTGAATTGAATGAAAGTTGTGAATATAACCAAGTTGCTAATTATGAAAACTTGTTGTTTAAAGTGTTAAGGATGCTATTATTAAATAATGATGATAGGATGAAATAGGACCATGTTATAAGTTATTATGATCTGAGAAGTTTGATGCATAAACACCATATTGACATCTTAGAAATGACATGCTCATGTCTTGTTCGAAACTTGAAGTTAAGGCTTGAGCATGTTTAGTTGAGAAATTGGTTTAGTGTGCATATTTGGTGCTATATGATCAAACATAAACGTTATGGAGAATTTATTGTTATAATGTGTGTATTTTCGGTATAAAATGATTTAGTTTTGATATTATGACTTATATAGCTTGTCGGTAACATTAACGGTCAAAAAGTTCGATTTTTAACGTGAACCGACATGAGTTTTCGGAACTGTTTTAAAACAGCCCTAACGTTATAAAATTCTTATATTTAACATAAGTTAAAGTATACGAAAAGGGTCAAGATGGCAAAGCTTGAACCTACACGGTTCGTGTGGCGAAAACCAACACGAAAACGTTAAAATTGACGTTTTAAGAAAACAGAAACAAAAATAAAAACCGTATCATCTTTATTGAAAAACTAATGGTACTTGATCAAAATCATATATAAAGTGTTTTTGACAAATTAAAACTCAAATTTTCTCGAAAAGTTAACTGGTTCGCCATTAAAACTCGAAACCGGCAAAACCGACCAAAACCGACAAAACGACACCATAATCACAGTAAGAATAAAATTTATAATTTTATAATATTCCAGCAACTAAAAACATATTTATATAAATTTATATATATTATTAAAGAATATAATAGTTTGTTAGAATGGTACAAAGTATAATATTTGGTGTTTACTTGTATACATGTATATTTGCTAGTTGATAATTAAGATAAGTATATATAAGTTAGCGTCTTGCGTGTTTGTGTGAAAATATAAATTGGACTTGAAACGAACTAAAAGTCGCCAACGGATCATTCGAACTTGAACTAATAAAAAGATATATATAGTTAATAAATGTGTAATACATACATATATATATATATAGGACACAAGTCTTTTTGGACGTTTCATTTAACAAACTACTACAAAGGTGAGTTTCTCTATTGACCCCTCGTTTTCAAATGTTTTATTGTGTTTTGGGGGAAAATTATATTCTTTATCGATTTTTATTGAAGTTTTTATAAATCATTTTATTTTACAAATCGTGTAAAATGTGGGATGAGTCAACAATTGGTTAAATAAATGGTTAACCGAATTAATAAGGGAACAGAAATATTAGTAGATCTATCGGGGTGACGCCCCCATTTCCAATCACATTGGGTTAAAAGTGGGAATATTTTGAGTATGGTATGTATCGAGTTATCGATTTTGATAGTCATACACTTGTTGTATTCCTTGCTCGTCTACAACCAAGGATTTATTTAAAAGATAAAATACTTTGTTTATGGTAAACTCGATTATTATGAAGTTTATGGTAATCAAAACCGACATGGTGACACTCATTGTAGTCATAACATGTGCCAACTTGTTGGCTAAATTAGTCTTCAAGTTCATTCTTGCGGGTGAAGCCTACGAGTATGGAGCAAAATATCAACTTTGAAGTGGGTGAAGATTTACCTTTATTAATTTTTCTACATAGGGCACTTGCCTCACTTGTCGCTTTGCTGTTAACTTTTATTTAGGTGTTGTTTGTTTTTCCTCAGAAGCACTTCTCCACCTCTTTTGTCTGCACTGAGAAGAGGGCGCGCAGACGTTGGGCTCTGCAGTGTGTTTGTTTTTCCGAAGACGTTTCATTAAAAAACGTCTGCGCGCCCTCTTCTCCTATAAGTGATGGCATTGTTACTTCTCACCTCTTCTACCCCATTTGTTCTCACCTCTTCTGACTCCAAAAAACATCAGACCTCCCAAACCCTATTATTCATATCCTCTCCTTCTACATCTCACTCCCAAACCACTCCCGCCCAACTCCGCCGTCGCTCCCACCACAGCTCGCCCAACTCCTCCGCCACTCCCACGCCGCCGTCGCTCCCACCACAGCCCGCTGTAACCCTAACACCGCCGCCGCTGTAACCCTAACACCGCCGCCGCTCCACCTCTCTTCTCTCTGTCCAGGTTTGATACTCCTCCACCACCACCACCACCATTGCTATAATCTAATTACCTTTTGTTTTAATTTCATAAGTGTGTTAGATTGTTAAAGTTTAGATTGTTAGATTTTGTTAGTTTGTTGTTAGTTTTGTTGGATTTTGTTAGATTGTTAGATTTTGTTAGTTTTTTGTTAATTTCGTTGGATTTTGTTAGATTGAATATTGTTAATACTTTGTTGTTGAATAAACTTTGTAGTGTTTTGTTAATTGTTAAAGGTTTTTGGTAAATTTTGTTAGACTTCGATTAGTTTGTAGAAAGTTTAGGTTTGTTGAATATTGTTAATACTTTGTTGTTGAATAAAGTTTGTAGTATTTTGTTAATTGTTAAAGGTTTTTGTTAGTTTTGTTAGATTGTTATTAGTTTGTAGAAAGTTTAGGTTTGTTGAATATTGTTAATACTATGTTGTTGAATAAAGTTTGTAGTATTTTGTAATTGTTAAAGGTTTTTGTTAGTTTTGTTAGATTGTTATTAGTTTGTAGAAAGTTTAGGTTTGTTGAATATTGTTAATACTTTGTTGTTGAATAAAGTTTGTAATGTTTTGTTAGTTGTTAAAGGTTTATGTTAGTTTTGTTAGATTGTTATTAGTTTGTAGAAAGTTTAGGTTTGTTGAATATTGTTAATACTTTGTTGTTGAATAAAGTTTGTAGTGTTTTGTTAATTGTTAAAGGTTTTTGTTAGTTTTGTTAGATTGTTATTAGTTTGTAGAAAGTTTAGGTTTGTTGAATATTGTTATGAGTTTGTTGTTGAATAAAGTTTGTAGAAAGTTTAGGTTCGATGAATTGTTGTTTTAATAGAATTGTTGTTTCTTGTTAGTTGATCATAAAAATGGGAGAGAAACAACAATGGTCGAATGAGCAAATAAAATGTATATTAGAAACATGCATTGAAGAGATAAACACCATGGGTAAAAAAGGGTTGAGTTTGCACAAAGACTCATGGGCTAAGGTAATAAGTGTTCTTAAGGAAAAGTTTGGATTGGATTTGTGTCAAAAACAAGTGAAAAACGCCTATGATAATCTTAAAGCCAAATACATAGGATGGTTGTATTTGAAAAACAAAACCGGCAACATCTACAACCCTCAAACAAATACCTTTACCTTAACGAACGATGAATGGGAAGAATTTAAGAAGGTATGTTCATATATTTTATTTTTTAACATATATCTCTACCTTAAGGTCCACCCCATAGTTTATTTTTTAACATCTACCATTAATCTTTTAGGGGCATGTGAAAGTTGCATCCTTAAAAACAACTCCATTAGCATTTTCGGAACTTTGTGCACAACTGTTTGATAAAAATATTGCCACGGGGAATCGCAAGTGGACCTCAACCCAAACATCATTGGTTGGACCATCCTCTTGTCATCGGCTCCAATCGGTCCAACAATTGATGATTATGGACAACATTTTTGTCGACACAGAAGATGATGCCGACACTATTCCTACTACCGGGCCTACTTTCGAGCCTACTCCCGAGCCTACCCCCAAAAGGGCTAAAACCTCAAAACCATCATCATCTGTCACTTTTGAGGATTTAGCACTTGACATGCGAAATGCTTTGCGACATTTGACTAGAGAAAAACCTCAAAAAAAACGCCCAGTAGTTACAACAGTTGTTGAGTGTTCTGAGAAGTTAAATTTGGTTGGGTTAGAGCCGATGGGTCCTCTATACTTGGTTGCTTTTCATATTTTTGGAATGTCCACGGACATGAGAGAGGAGTGGATGGCATTGCCAAATATTCCCGTCGTGTTAAAAGGGTGGATCGAGATGACGGCTAAAAATTTAGGACTTATGAACTAGTTTTTGTTTTGTTGAAAACATTATTTGTTTTTGGTGTATGTTTTTTTAGTTATGTTGAAAACATTCTATGCTTTTTGGTTATGTTGAACACATTGTATGTTATTTTATGGCTATGTGACATGGTTGTTTATGCTTTATGATAATGGTTGCTTTGTTATGGCTATGAGACATGGTTGTTTATGTTTTATTAACAGGTTCATAATGAATAATGATGAGAAAATACTTCTGGTAGTTGTTATGTACTTGTATATCCGCTTTTTTTTGGAAGAGGGGTTTGAAACGAAAACGAGACAATGATTCGGCAATGACGAGACATAAATACACGTTAGAGTTATTGCAAGGAAATCCCAAACATTGCATTGAATTGTTACGCATGTCCTGTGAATCATTTGTTCGACTATGTGCACATTTTAGAACAAATATTCGTTAAAGGATAGTAAACATGTTTCCGTTGAGGAAAAGATGGTTATGTTTTTGATGATAATCGGCCATAACCAACGTTACGTGGTTATCAAGCGTAGATTTCAACACTCAAAGCAAACAACTCATAAATTCTTTCATGAATTGTTGGATAAAATGATGCTTTTCGTCAAAGATATGATAGTACCAACTTCTTTCAATCTAAATCCAAACATTCCGGGACATAACAAGAGGCTACGAAAGATTTTTAAAGGAGCGGTTGGTGCACTAGATGGGACCTTGATATATGTTGTTGTTCCTACCAGCCAACAAGATTTATACAGAGGAATGGGAAAGGGTGATTGTTATCAAAACGTATTAGCAATTTGTGATTTTAACATGATTTTCACTTTTCTTGTGGCTGGATGGGAAGGGGTAGCACACGATTCTAGAATATTATCAGAGGCATTATCAAATCCACATACGCCATTCCCATTTCCACCTCTGAAAAAACAAAAGTCTTCTAGTTGTATGTTTGGATTTCTTGCAACTTTTGACTAGTTATTCCCTTTTTTTTCTTCCTTTAACTATTGGTATTAAATTAAAAAAAAAAAGAGAGAGAGAGACATAAATTCGTTACTTTTCAACATTCGAGGGCACAAATGTAATTAGCAAGTAAAAGAAATGTGAAGAGCAAATCAGCAACGTTGCTGTTACATTATTATCCGGATAATGTTTTCCGCCGGAGAACCAAATGTATTAATTAATTAACCCACAAAACCACCGCCTACCGGAAACGCATGGTTCTATCGGTTTCCTTAACACGCGTACAACCAGTGTTGTTGGTAGGAGGACCTCATACTCACCAACTATGGCCGCCGGCCTCTTTATCCATAAACCCCACACGTATTATTCCTCACCGGATTCACGCCAAGAATCGCCGGTGGGATTCAAATGCAGAGACTTTCCGATCAAGGAACTATGATTTTGATTCTGCAAACGATGATGATGAAGATTTTGAAGATGATGATACGAATCAGTGGCTTGACGTTCTTGAAGACTTCATTGACGGTGTCTGGATTTTTAAGGTATTTTTTTATATACTTTTAAGGACTAAGTTTTAGAAAACTAGTCATGTTGACTTTAAAGGTCAAAATATTTATTTTTCTAGTTTGAAATTCATGTGAATGATTTGGGTTTCAAGAAAAAATGTGAGTATAATTTAGGACTTGATACCATTGTTCGTAAATTAAATAATCTCTTAGGGTTATTATGCGTCAAATTCGTGTCAATTTTGAATCTTGATAGTTATAGAAATGACTTCGAAAAGTCAAACAGTGATCAACTTTTTGCATATCTAAGAGCATGTTTGTGATTGCTTCTCGAAATTGCTTATGGCTTTTTGGAGAGGCAAAATGTCCAAAATGCCCCTCCAAAAGCACCTAATAGGTGCTTTTGGAGGGGCATTTTGGACATTTTGCCTCTCCAAAAAGCCATAAGCAATTTCAAGAAGCAATCCCAAACACCCCCTATGAATAAGATGATACTAAATGAAAATTCTGTGTTTTGGGTTTAATCTTAAGACCATTTGGCTTGTTGACTTAGAAGGTCAAAAGGGCTAGTTTCCAAGATTGAAATTGTTGTAAATGTTTTAAATTTTAAGAAAAATATGAGTATAATTTTGAACATGAGATCATATTCCATAAATTAAACACTTCCTTAAGCTTATTATGCCACAAACTCATCTCATAAAATCTTGATAGTTATAAGTTATAACAATGACCCCAAAAAAGTATAAAATGATTCAAACTGAATATAAATTAATATATGTACATATAATCAGTGCAGGCATTCAAATCATATGGGTGGATGCTTCCTGCTATAATCTCATCTTTACTGATAACTTCTGGTCCAAAAGCTTTCCTTATGGCATTAGCGATTCCCATGGGCCAATCAGCACTTTCTTTATTATTTCAAACTGTATGGGGAAAACCGAGGTATAAAAAAAGGCGCCAAAGCAAGAGCAAGCGGAAACCGCCACCACGACAACCACGAGCACCACCACGTGCCGCCAGTTATATGGATATAGAAGACGAACAAGAAGAATATGTAAAAAGTAAAAGAAAGAGGACAACCGCTTACCAAACATGGGTGGCAGGTGATAGCAAAACTAATGGTTCATCTTCAAGTTTTGGTGGTTGGGAAGAGCTTGATGGAAGAAATGATTGGTCTAAGAAAGATGGAAAACCTAGGAAATCGATGAGTAAAATGAGCCGGGGAGAAAGAAGAAGCGAGATGCCGTTATTGTTGAGATTGTTGATCGCGGTATTTCCATTTTTAGGTTCTTGGACTAGAATGTTATAAACTTGTATACTTCCCCGAATGTGTTTTTATCCGGTTTTGTGCACAAATAAAGTAGATAATAGGTTCAAAGTTGATTTCTTGTTATTTAGTATTATAAAGGAAAGTGATGTTCCACATTAATGTGCATTCAAACAAAAATTTGATATGTTATAGTGAGAATATTGGCTATGGATTGGATAGACTCATTGTCTCATTGTATGTGTTTAGATTCATTGGCTTCATTCTAATTGCCTTATTTTAGCTTTTTTCCTATGTTTTCTTTAAACATGTGTTACCAGCAAAGTGTTGAGTTTATAGTCACAAACCAGTAAAACACCTTTTTATTATTACATTCCACAAGTTATCTTCTTAGATCATGTGTTTCTTATGATTGTAAAGTTATGTTTTAAGAAAAACATGAAATAAGTAAGTAATTCATCTTAAACTCATGGATTTTCTTTATCTTTAAGCAAAAATTTATTGTTTTAATTAGGGATATTGGATTTTAGTAATTCTAACTTTGACTCGTTGGCCGATATTAATCATAACTAAAGAAAATCCTCATAACAGGCCGAACTTGCAAACTATTTTCCTCTATATAGCCTAGTCTAATTATTGGGGTCTTATATAGTTAGTTTTTTAGTGACCTGAAAGCTGACATGTCACAAACATTTGTAATTTAATGAGGTGGTTGCCTATGTGGCACTGCTATCATAACCTTACCTCCTCCACCACCATCACCATCAGTCGCGCCACCGCCACCGCCTGCCGTTGTCAGCAATTACCACCACCCACCACCATCAGCCAATGTCAAAAGTCAAAACCCAAACCTTTTTGGATCTTTTTCTTATTTGTTTTCTAACCATACCTTCTTGTATGCATAGATGGGGTCTCCAGTAACCTTTAAATTTGAATCTTGTCGAAATCCCACAAATTCTAATCTTGTCGAAAGCCCACAAATTCAAATCTTGCCCGAAAGACAATTTTGGCCGGAACCCTTGAATAACTTGTCGGATCTACCAACCCTGCCCAAATTGACTTTAAGCCTTATTAGTTGCCCTTAACAATAACATAGCCTTGATTTGATTACGAACAATACCGACCAAAAGCCTAGTTGCATACCTTCACCAGAGTTCCTGCTTGTTTTGTCGGAAAATCGGGAAGTTCTACCACCAACACCGTGTTTCCTCCACCTTCAGTTGTCACACACCTCTACCCTCCACGTTTGCAGCCCCACATTGCTTCAAACAAGTCACTAAACCTCCTCCCTGGTACACCCACCTCGCCAACTTGTTATCTAGCGTGATGGGACACATGATACTTGGTGGTGGTAGCTAATGGGGTTTTTAGATCAGGATTAGGGGTGGACATGATGGGATTTGGTGGTGGTGACTGATGGTGGTGGTGGTGGTGGTGATTAGAGTGCCACATAAGTAGCCACCTCACCAAATAACTTCTGTTTGTGTTATGTCAGCGTCCACGTCATCAAAAACTAACTAAGTTAGACTTTAGTTAGAAAAAGCCCAGCGAAGGAAAATAGTTTGCAAGCAAGGACTATCAGAAAAAATTTCTTAAATTAGGATTAATATCGGCCAATGAGTCAAAGTTATAATTATTAAAATCCAATATCCCTTTTAATTATAACTTTTACATTGAAACGTAGAGAAACGATCAGCAAGATGCGCCGCTAGTAAAAATTATTTTTATTTTTTAGTTTATCATTTTTATCTTTACATATTTTGCACGTAAAGTGATTTTCTTCTTTATATTTCATCGTTATCTTTGCGTGTTTGATAACCATGTGGGCTTGTCCCCGGTCATCAAAACCTTACATTCGGCTAAGTGATTGGGAAAAACGAAAAACACCCATTACATTCGGCTAAGTGAAGGAGCACTGTCCAGTTTTATTGTCTCAGTTAATCACATAGACATCAACGGAGACAACGTTGTGTACGGTTGAATGTCTTTAATCATGGTTGGCATATAATACTCCTAGAGTCCTGGTGTGTGCATGAAAGCATGCAATGTGAGACCACTTTTGTCACTCCACCCAACACCTTTGTCTTGTGATGGACCGTCGTTATGTTTTTTTATTCACCTTTGTTTATTTGTCTTCATTATATATATTTATGTTTCTTTGTTTGGCTCTCTCTTCTCTTCTAGGATATGTCCTATATGTTGGAACTAGTGACTTAAATCATTTCATATATCATACAAGTCCAAAAGGATTAAGACATTAAGGGCGCACACAAAACATTAGTTATAAATGATATAGAATCACATCAAACTTTACACGTTTATTATTATATGAATATTTATAAAATCTTGTCTCTTTAATTAAATTTACAAAATCTTATTCAAGCAATTACTAAACGTATAGTCGAACAT
This sequence comes from Bidens hawaiensis, assembly GCF_021521415.1. Taxonomy (NCBI): domain Eukaryota; kingdom Viridiplantae; phylum Streptophyta; class Magnoliopsida; order Asterales; family Asteraceae; genus Bidens; species Bidens hawaiensis. The sequence goes on from NW_027492598.1 coordinate 65,073, forward strand.
AGTGAACAAAATCAAACAAAACATAAAGCAAATCATGTTTCGATAACTTATAGAACCTGAATGATCATCAAACGTGAAACTCTGGCTTCGGTCTCCGTTCTTCATGCTTTTTGACTGATTAAGATCTTCAATCCTTGTTACATCACCTTCGTCGCACCTAAATTCGCTCTGATACCGTCAATTTCAATCTCCCATAGGCTATGACGACAACTACTTTGAATAGGCTCGAATTAGGGCAAATGATAAGTGCATTCTTCGTGCACACCCAGATGGTTATGGGCCACGCATGGTTTGAATGGACCAAAATTAGGGTTTTTGTAAATTGGGCACAGGTCGTGCACCGCTGACAACACATGGACCGTGCAATGGTCATTTTGTCTATTCTTCTACGCCTTTTTTATTCTTGACATCCATAACATTCAGATATTCTTTTCCATCAAAACATGTAAATCAATTATTTAAAATATTAATTATTTATAAATATCAGATCTACAACATAAACAACTATATATATGTGTATTTATTATAAAATACATATATTAATTCAGACACACATCAAATTCATCAAAGAACCTAACTTATAAAGAAGGCGGACCCACATTTTCAAACTATTGCAGTTGTTTGGTTTGGGGAGGCTGAGTTATCTGAATTAGTTGATGAGGTTATCTAAAGGTGGAGGTGGTTGGGTGGGCCGATGACAATAGAGTTGAAGTGGATGGCCGATTTTAATGTTTTATTAAAAAGAAAAAATGATAATAAATTTATACTAATAATAAATTTTATAATATAACAAATTTATAATAAAAAGTTGAAAATTATTATTTTGCTCGCACATGACATATGTCAATAATTAACTCGTTCTTTGAATGGGAAGACGTAGAATAAAAGTCATTTTCGAAAAGGACATGCTACTTTTGATGCACAACCAATTCAAACAAACAAACTTCAGATACAAAAGCAACAACAGATTTTCTGACAAAGTTTTCCTAAATTTCATTTGCAGTAATAATTCTGTTCATCATCTTCTTCATCTTCAACCTCTCTTCTGGTCAATAATAATAACAACAATGGCTTTATTTATTGACCTAAATCTTTACCCAGATTCACCTCCTCATCCTCTAACAGACACTCCACCCACCACCGCTCTAACCCTAACCGTACCTAAACTCGAACCCAAAGAAGAACCCTTAGACGAACCACCACCCCAATTGAACCGTCTTCACACCAATTACCCAAACCTAACCCTAATTTCAACCTCAACGCCCAACCCGATGAAACCCATGTTTTATCCGAATTCAATCGGATTTCCGACATGTTTAACACAGCTTTTTCCGGTCAATCGGACAAATTTGATGCTGCCGATGCACAAGCAATTGTGCCGGTGCCGGAAGAGAATCAGACCACGGCCGTTGTTTCCGATTCGTCTCGCCGGAAGAGTCAGCAGCGGTCGGGTGAGTTGGTTCGGGTTACGAATTTAGGTGTTGAAGACGAAAGGTATTTTCGACACGTGGTTAGGAAGACAAGGATGATGTATGATTCGCTTCGGGTTTTGGTTAATATGGAGGACGAGAAGCGGAAGCACACGCATTTGTCGGGACGTAGTCGTAGTGCGCGTGGGGATTTGCGATCCGCGACTGTGATGAAGGATAGAGGGCTTTGGTTGAACCGAGATAAGCGGATTGTGGGGTCGATTCCGGGTGTTTATGTTGGTGATATATTTTTTTCAGGATGGAGATTTGTGTTGTGGGAATGCACAGGTTACCGCAGGCCGGGATTGATTATTTGACGTCCAGTCAGAGCTCGAATGGGGATCCGATTGCTACCAGTATTATTGTGTCGGGTGGGTATGAAGATGATCAGGACGCGGGTGATGTTATTATTTACACGGGGCATGGTGGGCAAGATAAGTATTCGAGACAAGCTAATCATCAAAGATTGGAAGGTGGAAACCTTGCGATGGAAAGGAGTATGCATTACGGGATTGAGGTACGTGTTGTTCGTGGGTTTAGGTATGAAGGTAGTCCGAGTGGTAAGGTTTATGTTTATGATGGGTTGTATAAAGTTATTGAGTCTTGGATTGAAGCTGGGAAATCTGGCTTTGGTGTTATTAAGTTTAAGCTTGTTAGAATGGAAAATCAACCTGACATGGGTAGCGCGGTTCTTAAGTATGCCGAGGGTTTAAGAAATGGAACGTTGCAGGGTAAACCTAGAGGATATGTGTCATTGGATATGTCAATGAAGAAAGAACGCATGCCTGTGTATCTTTTTAATGACATAGATGATAATCACGAGCCGATGTTTTATGATTATTTACAACATCTGTTTTCCCACCTTTTGTGTATCATCTTAGGGGGAACGGGAACGGGGGCGGGTGTAATTGTGTTTCTGGGTGTCAAGACGGGTGCTTTTGTGCTAAAAAGAATGGTGGTGAGTTTGCTTATGATCAAAGTGGCCTGCTTGTTAGAGGAAAACCGTTAATATTTGAATGTGGACCGCACTGCCGTTGTCCACCTCATTGTCGGAACCGGGTCAGTCAAAATGGTGTTAAGAACCGGTTTGAGGTTTTCAGGTCAAAGGAAACTGGTTGGGGAGTTAGATCATTGGATTTGATTCAAGCGGGTTCGTTTATTTGTGAATACACGGGCGTTATTCTCACTCGAGAACAAGCACAGCTTTTTAGCATGAATGGTGATAGTTTGATCTACCCAAATCGGTTTGTTGAGAGATGGGCAGAATGGGGAGATTTGTCCCAAATATTCTCGGATTATGTGCGTCCATCTTATCCGTCTGTACCGCCACTTGATTTTGCAATGGATGTTTCTAGAATGAGGAATGTTGCGTGTTACATGAGTCATAGCGCTTGTCCGAATTTTTTGGTTCTGTTGGTGTTGTATGATCATTATAATTATGCGTTTTCTCATCTTATGTTGTTTGCTATGGAGAATATTCCACCGATGAGGGAACTTAGTCTTGATTATGGAGAGGCTGATGAATGGACTGGGAAGTTGGCCATTTGTAACTAAATAAACGCGGAGTAACTTTTTATGTAGCTGAATGTAGGTTCATGGATACATGATGCACCAAGGTAAATGCATTTTTTCCTCTTGGTTCGGGTTGGTTAAGGGGTTAAAATGGGTTTGGTTGATCTGAAACCCTTTCGTCAAATATAAGATATGATTATAAAAGTTATATTATTTCAATGGTAAGATATTTTTTACAGTAAAATGATATAAGAGGTTTTATGCATTGAAAATAAATTTTGGGAGAATTTCAACCTGTTTTTTAGGCTAAAAAATTCGGCTTTATCTTTTTGACTAATTAAGGTCAATAACAACTAGAATTATCTCATTTTGTGACAATTTAAATGTCTAGATTTCTGTTTATTATTACTGTAGTTTATTTTCATCCGTGGTCTATTTTTAGTGACAAGTCTGGGTTGCGATTACATCTTATGTTGTGAATCTATTTCTATGTTTGCTGGCTGTAGAAACCATATGTGTTCTCTTAGTTCCATAAGCGTGCATCTACTTAATTTATTATCTTCAGTTTATGTATCATTTGGTTGCACTCTAGTTAATCTATATATTGCTCTTTAGGCTGTACCCTTGTCTTCTTTTTCTTGCTTTAATTGTACTGGTGTATCGCCTTAACATCGTTGGGTTACTTGCCACTTCACTTGCGTACTGCTTGTCTTCTCAGATGTAAGTTTTTTTGAATTCACACACACACACACACGCATGTATATATATCTATACTGATACACACACACAAACAAGAAAGTTTCAAATTGATTGATGCATGCTGCAATATGCTAGTGGCAGATCAATGACTTGTGGCTAGACAATAGACATAATGTGTTTTGCCCTTTTTATTTTAGGTTTGCATATAGTTTCTTAGTATTTGAGTATAGAAGCTTTGGAAGCGGATTAGAAATACCTTAATATGGTGATGGTTGGATGGTCCCTGATGGATGTTGTATGTATATATCTCATGTGTCCACACGGGCACTTGCGTCCACATGTTTAAATGGTCACAACATTTTTACATCTTATGCACAAGCAAGGTAAGTTAATATACAACACAAATGATCTATAGGGACAAGTAGTCAAGAATACAAGTGAAGTTTGGATCATGCAACCTCCCTTTATGGTAAATCATGATGATATACAAATCGACGTTCTTAGTCCATCAGTAATCAATCAATTGAGATTTGGTTCTAAAAGGCGCGAGACACTCCGGGGCACTAACATATGTGAACTGTGAAGCGCCCAATACTAATAAAAGAGTTGAATAAAATTTAATTAACGTTTTCTTAAAACACCTAGACGTAAGATGGTTATGGCTGAATCTTGTATATAAATATAAGATTGGTGGTTTTTATCATGGCCATAACAATCGTGTCATTGTATATCCCGTAAAGCATTTTATAGCATATCTCATGGAACTTGCCATTATTGCCTGTGGATATTAACTCTGCAATGAAATTTCTTGCTTTTGTAGGTGGCATAGAACAATGAACAATCTCCCGGCATCTATTTTGCAGTTCAACACTCAAAAAGAATCACATCTTAGATTTCCCTGAAATAGTAAAGATATTGAAGTAAACGGTTAAAAGGCTTCGACACCATGTGGCATGTGATGTTGGTGTGGATTTACCACCCTTTTTTTTTATAATCTGGATGCAAGTTAATAGGGCATAAAATCAATTGTCACGGGTAGCGAGTATAAAGGGATCGAGAGGCGTTAGCAGGTATGAGACAGTTGATGATATATGCATTAACAGACGATATCCACGAGTCAATAAAATTGTTTTGTTGTAGAAGACTTGTGACTGCTAATCTGACTTATTAAATTTATATTATAGCTTTGTACATATTGGATTTATTTAGATTATGTAGATGTTCCATGTATTATGTATAGTAGTGACTAGTGAGTACAATTTCTATTTCTGGGGATTCCTGTGTTTTTAATGGGTGATTTGTTTGTTTATTTGTAAACTGAGTTTAGAAATGCTGGAAGATATAGCAGACGTAAGTATTATTTATTACCTTGGTTAATGCCTTTTTTGTGTTTTTCAGTCTGAATATGGGATGTCAAATAATTAGCAATAATAAAAGGTTGCATACCCATTGGGGGAGTTTTGTACGGTCAGTATGGTATCAAACAATTTCAAAAAAAGAAAAAATCAAATGTAGGTGCCAACCGGTTTGGTGGAACAACCTAAAGTTGCTTATGACCCACATGAAATTACCTCTTAATACTAGTTTTTTTTTTTTTTTGAGTTACTTCATAAAATAGTAACCAACTTTGAAAGTTGTTTCAATCAGATTACTAATAAAAACTTTTGTTCCAATCATGTCATTTTTGTTACAATCCTAAATATTTTACCTGCATAGCAGGTAATCTAAGTTTTTTTTTTTTAATTTTTAAATGTTTTACTTTGCATAATAACTTTTAAAGGTTGCAAAAATTAGTAAAAATACGAAATATAATTTTGAAATTCCAAAAATTTTCTTAAAAAGTTCGGAAAATTGCAATAAATTACAAAAATAAAAAAAATGTTCAAAACGGGCCGGAACGGGTTAGGGTCAACAGGTTCGGGAGAGAACGGGTCAAGGTCGAAACGGGTTTCGGGTCAGTTTTATTTTGACCAACAAATCAGCGCGTTTTCAACATGTCACAGCTCGTTTTAACAGCAAAAACTCGTTTAAGCGATTTTTTCAGTTCGTTTCAGCACCTAACAGCTCGTTTAAGCGATTTTTCAGTTCGTTTCAGCACCTAACAGCTCGTTTAAGCGATTTTCAGTTCGTTTCAGCACCTAAACGCGCTGAAACGAGCTGAAAAATCGCAAACGAGCTGTTAAGTGCTGAAACGAACTGAAAAATCGCTGAAACGAGCTGAAAAATCGCTTAAACGAGTTGTTATGTGCTGAAACGAGCTGAAAAATCATTTAAACGAGCTGCTAGGTGCTGAAAAATCGCTTAAACGAGCTGTTAGGTGCTGAAAAGAACTAAAAATCGCTTAAACGAGCTGTTAGTTGCTGAAACGAACTGAAAAATCGCTTAAACGAGCTGTTAGGTGCTGAAACGAACTGAAAAATCGCTTAAACGAGCTGTAACGTGTTGAAAACGCGTTTATTCGTTGGTAAAAAAAAACTGACCCGAAACCCGTTTTGACCCGTTCCGACCTTGACCCGTAACCCGAACCTGTTGACCCTAACCAATTTTGTACATTTTTTTATTTTTTTTTTCAATTTTTGCAATTTATTGCAATTTTCCGAACCTTTTTTGAAAATTTTCGAAATTTTAAAATTATATTTCGTATTTTTACTAATTTTTGCAACATTTAAAAGTTAGTATGTAAAGTAAAAACATTGAAAAATAAAAAAAAAACCTAGATTACCTGCTATCCAGGTAAAATATCTAGGATTTGAACAAAATGAAAGTTAAATGACCTGATTGCAACAAAAGTTTTTATCAGTGACCTGATTGGAACAACTTTCAAAGTTAGTTACTATTCTATGGAGTAATCCCCTTTTTTTATAGAGTAGGTAGTAGTTGTAAGTGTAAATTATTAAAATAAATTATATAACAATGTAGTGATTTTGATTGGTTTTAATTGTAAATTATAGGGTGGAGGGAGAAAATATAGTGAATTTTTGAAAGTGTGGAGAAACAAAGTTTGCCCATATTTATTTTTGACATAATTACAAATTTTGTTTTTTAAACAAAGTCAATTTACGGTTCGTGTCCTTTATTTAGTTTGTTTACAGGCGGTGTCCTTTAAACATTTTTTTTCTACACGTTATATCCTTTACGCTAACTGGGTTAGAAAAGCTCAGTTAAATGGTTGCACGTGAGTAACATGTGATGGGCAAAATGTTAATTATAATGTGTATATATATATAATTAAAAAATAAGTTTTAAAACACCCCACCCACCTTTCATCTTCATTTCAACCACCACCTTCACCATGCTCACCACTGGACCACCGCACCACACCATCTCCACTGCATCACCATCGTCCACCTTCTTGAACCACCGTTAGAAATCATCTCAAAATCCCTAAAAAACTAACAATCAGAATATCAAATGGAGGCCTTATTGTTATTAATAGAACACAAGTCTGCAGGAATAGTCCAAGATTTCATTAAAGGAACAACTTGGAATAAAAATTTACATGTTAAAGATCTCTTTTATCAAATTATTAATGTCATGTATATGATGTTCTTAGGTCTTGATTTCCTTACAAATAAAGATCATGAGAACCAAAAATTGCTTGAAAAAGCAAGTCAAACATTAACCCAATCACAACTATGTGATATATGTCTTTTAGATTATTTTACTTGCCTTTTTGAGCAAAACTTATATAAGCTAAGTACAAGTGAATATCATTTTTGGATAGAAGTTTACCTAATGAAAAATCCTATTGTTGGTGAAAAAGCCAAAGAACGATGGAACAAGGAAAAGAACAACTTAACAATGCACTCACTAGGATTTGCTACAAGAATTGTTAAGGAAGAAATTGTTGTTTACTGCGACTTTTCCAACAAGCAAAAACAGTTAAAGAAATTTAGCAAAAGTTGTTGCAATAAACTCACTGAAACACCTCAATTATCTTTTGATTGTGATCAGGAGAAAAACAAAAAAATATTTCAAAAAGAAATATAAAAGAAAATACAAAACCAAATGAAGGTTTAGGAACCTAAGAAAAGAAAATCCATCCATGGAAAATACTTTTCAAAAGAAAAACCTAAGGTTTGTCCTCAAGGAAAGATGAAATGTCGTTGTTGGATATGCTCTGAAGAGGGACATTATGCCAACGAATGTTGTCACACCCCAACCTACGACGGAAATGCCCGGACGGACTGATTGTCACAGCTCGCAAGGTTACTATCATGCAATTATATAAAATTCAAATATCTATTTAATTAATTCAAATAGCACCATTATTCATTACAAAAAGAATCCAAGTAAACAAAACATCAAGTAATTCAAATGAACATTTAAAGTCTCAAAATAAACTCTTCTAACATAAGTCCGTAAACAAATCTTCTAAATCCACACTTCACATCAAACATTACCTGCATATGCGTGAAAATAATATATTTTGTCAACACGAGGTTGAGTGAGCAACACACCAGTTCAGTTATACATATATAATAAAATACGTAGCTGCAACGAGTCAAATGAGATTAACAAATCAACCAATGAGCAAATAAAATGAGATGTCGAAAAGCACAAGGCTAAATCGACTAGCGTATGATCATACTATTTTCTGAGATTATGCTGGACCTCTCCGAATGCGGTTCACATTGAGCACATAAACATATAGCAAGTATGGCATGAGATTAGTTAACACATAAGACAACAATTGCAGTTTTGTGTATAGATAAAGTGTGAAAATATAATAAGTTACGCATATGTCCCTAAAACGTGATAATACGAGTAAAAAGGGGGAATGTGGTACTCACCTTAAAAGATGAACGAGGATGGCTAAGATGATGAAAATGAGGAAACGAATCACACGCGAACGTTAAAGCCTAAGAGAATAAAGAATAACCAGACATGCTAAGTACAAGATTTAACTAGCTAATCAATAACAAGAAATATTAATTTAATATTTTATTTATAAGGATTTAATATTAAACCATTATTTTGATTTATGAAAATATACTTAATAAAATGTCCTTTTTAGTTTTATAACTAAAATCACTTGATATGTATATATGTGTTTATTAAACGTTAGTTTTAAAGTATCTTTATATATATATCTAAGTATATATATATATATGTATGAAAGCGAGTCTTAGAAAAATATATGTATATGAGCGAAACAATTATTAAGAAGTCGGTTGTTTAGCGAAATAATTGTTATTAATCATTAATATTATTGAACTTGTTATATACTTGGAAAAATCAATTAAATGAAAACCCCTTAAAAAAAGAAAGAGAAAAACGGGTGCAGGGGGGTTTAACCCGCGACCCGAGTTTTGATACACACACATACCAACCAATTGCTCTGCGTGTTCAGTTTGATTAAAGCTCAGTTCGTTTAATTATAAACAAGATCCGATTTTTGCCCCCTTTAACAAAGAACCCTAGAATCTGCAATTAACCCCATACGTTAACAATTGATTAAAACAGCTTTAGGGCTAATGATCCTTATGCAATCGCGATTCAAAACATATATTTATTTACCTTAGAACGAAATCAGAAGAGGGAGAACGAAGGTGATACAGAGCCAGCTTGAAAACGTGATGAACGAGCTATGTATCAACTATTATGATCCAATTATATATGGGGTTAAGGTCAGCTAACAATCAAGGAATGAATCCTTGACATTAAATGAATTAATATCACATTCCGTATACATCCGCGATTTAGGGTTTCGGTTAGAGTAAAGAAGGAAAAACGAATCAAAAGATGTTATTTACTTAAATTGATTGTCGGTCAATGCCGTGTTTGTTATGGAATAATGATTCTCAGATCATATTGGTGTTTACAACTTGATTTACTATCCAAAATTGATGATTATTAGAGTAGGGTTCAAGAAACATGAATGTGGGTCGGGTTTGGTAATGGATTACCCATTTTACAATATGGATTATAACAATATTTGCAGCTAGGACCATAAGGTTTGATGATGGACACAGAAAGGTTTAAACTTTATATTTTGGGCTAAAAACGTCATAATTAAATAGTTTAAATATAAATATAATAGTGATTTATAACTTGATAAATGCGGATATTATTAATGATAAAGCCCGGACCCGAAAGTGGGTCGGGTAACGGTTACAAATGAGAAAGTGAAAAAGCCGAATTGGTACAGTATCCCCTACTTTTGGGAATTTCGTCCCGAAATTAGAGAATCAGCAACGAATAGATGAGGATACTTGAGTTTCATCTGGTCCTCACGCTCCCACGTAAACTCGGCGCCTTGCTTAGAATTCCAACGAACTTTAACCAAAGGGATGCGGCTTCTCTTAGTAACTTTATCCATATGATCCATAATCTCAACGGGTTGCTCAACGAAATGCATAGTCTCATCGATACTAACTTCATCGAGAGGGATGTGGAGATTACCCTCGGCAAGACACTTCTTGAGGTTAGAAACATGAAACACCGGGTGAATATTAGAGAGTTCAACAGGAAGTTTGAGACGATACGCAATAGGACCAACTCTATCAATAATCTCAAAAGGACCAACGAAACGAGGAACTAGTTTTCCTTTCTTTCCAAAGCGAACAACTCCCTTCCAAGGGGAAGCTTTGAGTAAAACAAAATCACCAACACTGAACTCTAGGGGTTTGCGTCTCTTATCAGCATAACTCTTCTGACGACTACGAGGAGCAAGGAGATTTTGACGGATTTGATCAATACGGTCAGTCGTTTCTTGGACTAGTTCAGGACCGGTGATTTGAGATTCACCAACTTCGTTCCAACAGATCGAAGATCGAAATTTACGACCATAGAACGCTTTAAAAGGTGTCATACCAATACTAGAGTGAAAACTATTATTATAAGAGAACTCGATAAGCGGTAGATGAATATCCCAATTTCCTCCAAAATCGAGGACGCAAGAACGGAGAATATCCTCTAAAGTTTGGATTGTTCACTCGGATTGACCGTCAGATAGCGGGTGATAAGCAGTACTAAGATCCAATCGAGTACCCAAAGAGGATTGAAGCGAATTCCAAAAACGAGAAGTAAAACGACCATCACGGTCAGATATAGTAGATAACGGAGTTCCATGATGACAAACAATTTTCTCAACGTAAATGCGCGCCAATTGATCAACTGTATACGTCTCCTTGATGGGAATGAAATGAGCAGACTTGGTCAGACGATCAACAATTACCCAAATACTATCATGTTGCTTGCGGGTAGAAGGAAGCTTAGTGATAAAATCCATAGCAATACCTTCCCATTTCCACTCGGGGACGGGAGGTTGCTCGAGTAAGCCAAAAGGTCGATGATGCTCGGCTTTCACTTTGGAACAATTGAGACATTTAGAAACATACAAAGCGATATCTTTCTTCATACCAGGCCACCAATAGACATAACGAAGGTCAACGTACATCTTATCCGCACGACTTGTGAGCTTCATCCATAATAAATGTGCGAAGATCATCACGATTAGGGATCCATAAGCGGTTCAGAAAGTAAAGCAGACCATTGGGTTTAGTTTCAAGTTGGGTTTCAGAACCACACGACATCTCGTCAAACATATTGCCTTCGGTGACGGATTCGTGTTGAGCATCGAGAACACGCTTTTCGAGATCATTTTGATCAAGAACACAAGTAAGAAGTATCGATTTGAATGGCTTCTTACGACTGAGAGCGTCGCCACGAAATTCGCCTTTCCAGGATGATAGCGAATTTCGCATTCGTAGTCGCTAAGCAACTCGGCCCACCGACGTTGTCTCATATTGAGTTCTTTTTGGTAAAAAATGTGTTGGAGACTCTTGTGATCGGTATACACCACACACTTCGTACCATAGAGATAATGTCTCCAATTTTTCAAGGCAAACACGACAGCACCAAGTTCGAGATCATGCGTCGTATAATTTTTCTCGTGAACCTTGAGTTGTCTCGAAGCGTAAGAGATAACCTTGCCTCGTTGCATGAGAATGCAACCAAGACCTTGGTTAGAAGCGTCACAGAAAATGATAAAATCTTCATTTCCTTCCGAAAGAGCAAGGATAGGAGCATTGCAAAGCATGTCCTTAAGAGTTTCAAAGGCTTCTTCTTGCTTTAACCCCCACACAAAGGTTTCACCTTTGTGTGTTAAAGCGGTGAGGGGCAATGCGATCTTGGAAAAGTTATGAATGAAACGACGGTAATAACCCGCCAACCAAGAAAAGAACGAACTTCGGTGGGAGTCGTAGGAGGCTTCCAATTCTTAACAGCTTCGATCTTTGTAGGATCAACATGAATACCCTTTTCGTTAACAATGTGGCCCAAAAACTGAACTTCTTTCAACCAAAACTCGCACTTAGAAAACTTGGCATACAATTGCTCCTTTCGAAGCAGATCAAGGATGGTATGGAGATGATTCTTGTGATCGCTCTCGGATTTCGAATAGATCAAAATGTCATCGATGAAAACAATAACGAACTTGTCCAAATAAGGTTTACAAACACGGTTCATGAGGTCCATAAACACCGCGGGTGCGTTTGTCAATCCAAAAGGCATAACACATAACTCGTAATGACCATAACGAGTACGAAAGGCGGTCTTGAGGATGTCATCTTCACTAACTCGGAGTTGATGATAGCCCGAACGGAGATCGATCTTCTAGAAGCATGCGGCTCCTTGAAGTTGATCGAAAGGATCGTCGATTCGGGGAAGCGGATAACGATTCTTAACTGTAAGCTTGTTGAGTTCACAGTAGTCAATGCACATACGGAAAGAACCATATTTCTTATTGACAAATAGCACAGTGCGCCCCAAGGAGAAGAACTCGGGCGAATGAAACCCTTGTCCGAAATTTCTTGGAGTTGGCTCGAGAGTTCTTGTATCTTGGAGGGTGCAAGACGGTAAGGGGCTTTAGCTACGGGGTTAGCTCCGGGTATGAGATGAATTCGGAATTCGACTTGACGAACCGGAGGAAGACCAGTGACATCATCGGGAAAATCGCGTACAGCCGAGATATCGGATAATTTCTTCTCTTTCCGCTCTTTCTCTACCACGAGTGCTAGGAAGGCGACACATTTCTTGCGCAAATAACATTGAGCTTGAAAGCATGACATGAGGTTAAGCTTAGACGTTGGAGTATCACCGAACACCTTAAAAATACGACCGTTTTTGAGAGGTATACGAATGAACTTTTCGAAACACACAACTTCCGCACGATTAAGAGTTAACCAATCCATCCCTACGATTACATCGAAACTACCCATTTGCATCGGAATGAGGTCAATTAGAAACTCGACTTTACTAAGAACTATGACGCAATCCCTGACTACCGAGTCAATCATAATAGAATTCTCGTCGGCTACTTCTACGGTAAAAGGTCTAGACAACTTATCCCGAGGCTTATCAATAATATACGCAAAATCCAAAGATATAAAACTCTTATCGGCACCCGTATCAAACAAAACCGAAGCATGATGATTATCAATGAGAAACGTACCATTCACCACATCGCTAGAACTCTGAGCTTGATTCATATTCATCATAAAACGCACGACCATTGGACCCTTGAGGGGTTTGAGCAACTTGGTTCAAAGGAGGAGCTTGAATTGCAGGGGCTTGAGTTGATGCCGATTGAGGAGCCATGAGCTGGGTCACAGGAGGTGCATGGGTTTGAGGTACATAGGCTTGAGGTTGGTAGGTTTGCACTTGGTAGGCTTGGGCAGTGTAGTACGGTGCATGGTATACTTGGGCTTGTGGTGGATGGGTAACATAAGGAGGTACATGCATGACATGGGCTTGGTTAGCATGGGTGAGTAATGGGCAGGCATTTCGGAAGTGATTAGGGTCTCCGCAGTGGTAGCAAGCTCGGGTATTAGAAACACCGGGCTGAGCAGGGTTAGCAGCAGGTCTAGCAGTAGGGGGTGTAGACCGGGTTTGGACAACCTGTGAACCAGGTGGTGCACGGAAAGTATTGGCAAGGTGGCCGTAATGGTTGCATTGAGTACAAAACCGGCAACGGGATTGGACCGGATGATGGCGGTTACACCTGGAACAAAGGGGATATGGGCAAAAGTAAGCTTTCTTATTTGGGGCATTAGGGTCATTTGGGGCTTGGTTGTTGGATTGGTTGACGGAGTAGTTTTGATGGTTAGGCTTACGTTTTTGGTAATTCTTGTTGAAGCGGTTGTTGTTGTTGGATGGTTTGGCCTCAGCTTTGGCATCGGTAGAGGAGTCGGTCTTTGTCTTATCGGGTGTGGGCTTGGAATCCTTGCGAGACAAGGATCCATCCCGAACGTGACTATCGGTGAGGGTGGCAGCTAGGTCCATTGCCTCACCGATGGTTAATGGGTTCGACTCATTACGGCATCACGGAAAGCAAGCGGGAGACCACGAATGTACTTTTGAATTCCGCGGTCTCGGAGGTTACCAGATGTGGCACAATACGGCTAAATTCGCGAAATCGGCTAGAATAAGTGGAGTTACCGCCCCCGATTTGCTTAAGATCCCAAAACTCCGCTTCCAACCTCTGCAATTCATGTTCTGGGAAAAATTCCTTTTTCATCGCCTCCTTTAGTTCCTCCTAAGGCATAGCTACGACCAAATCCGACCATTGGTCGTTCCTAAGGGCATTCCACCATACAACAGCTTGATCCTTAAAGCAGCTTGAAGCAAATTTGGTCCGTTTGACATCCAGTGGATAAATATGTTCTCCATTTCTTCAAACCATTGGAGCAAGATGGTGGCATTTTCCTCACCATGATAAGATAGAGGTTTGGTGCTCAAGAATTACGAAAATCATAGTTGTTAAGGGCGGCCGAGGTGGCCGAACCATTAGAGTTGAGGTTCTGGATTTGTGTGACAATTTCAGGCATTGCCGCAGCTAACTCTCTCGTGATTCTAGTAGCCAGGCGGCGGTCACGTGAGCTAGATGAACGTTGACGACGACGGTGATCTCTGAGTGACGACATTCTACGGGAAAAATAAGAGTAAAGGTTTATGAGTTGGGGGATCATATGTGTAATATTTATGGGGAAACAAAGTTAGTTGAAAACATTAAGTTTCTGTTAGGTTAGTTTCACACAAAAATCTAACGAAATGCATCTAAGGACGTTGGCCTCTCATGTAACAATTCGGATTTTAATTTATTATTTTATTAACCGTTACCCGACCCGTTTTTGTTATTTTCTTTTTCGTCCATTTAATTAAAATATAAATACATTTAGACATCTTATAACTTTATAACACATTAATACAACATATTTTCTTTAATTGAAATTGAACGTTTGGCTATTAGTTGACACCTTATTTAACTCATACTTGTGATGTATTATGTACGATAAAATAATTAAGTTTATGTGGTTTATTATGTTATGGCTAATAAAATGAGACTTGATCTTATTCCTAAAAGTCTAGTGGGAGATATTCTAAATTTGAGATTGATGTGAACGAACTCTCCGATGATCACGGTAACAACAACCTTAACAAAGTAATGGCAGTTATAGGTTTCCAATAATAATAGTAATTAACCCGGTAATAAAAGAAAGAAAACATCTTAGTCTTGCACGCTATGGAATTGTCCGAAGAAAATTACATGCCCTCTATATTATCGCGAAGTTTCGGGGTGTTTCCAATTTATATAAATATACTATCGTCATGAATAATAACCTAAACTACTGGCCTCTTAACCCTTACTATCACTAATGCCGCCGCCCAACTGATAGCCAGAGTTACATGAAGCGCGACTACCGCAACCCTCACTGATGTACCACCACCATCACCGTCACGCTGTCTCATCACCGACGCCGCCTTAGTCACACACTACTACTCGCTTCCACTTCTGTTTATTTCACGTGAAGTCGTCACCGCCACCACCGGAAAGCACCAGTGCTGCTGAAATCCGTATACCATGGTCTTCCAACTCTAACCGCCATCGAAGGTAGCAACCCCACTAGTTCTATTTTTTCCCACGTATTAGTAAATTGAATAACGATAAAGTATTGATATATGTAAATGGAGGCCATTTTGTTTACAGAAACTTCTTTTGCAAAATATAGTATTATATTATCATAGTTTAACAAAGGTCACTCTTACCATTTTATTTTAAAAAAGCTAGTATTATAAAATCAAACATATGACTATGGGACTAGTCATAGTAAATTTTATACTATAGAAATTATAAATAGTCAATTACTTAAATATTTTGTAATATAAGTTTATATAATTTAAAAATATACTATAAGAAATAATCCAATTATTAAATTTATAATAACTCTATGAAATATTAAACTTTCTCATGTTACACACTCGATCAACAATTCCCGAGTCTCTATCTAGTTTCAGTTTCTTTATACGATCCATATTTATTTTCTCCAATATTCTTTATTAGGACTTCTCGTCGGTATCGGTCCCGAAGACTCATTTGCCGCTTTCTTACCTAATCGTTATCTCTTGCTTATTTACTAAGGTGAGTAATCACTCCCATATTTTACTTGTTTTCAAATGTTTTGGGGACACTTGCGTATCATTTATCATATTATTTATCTTATTATTTCTCAAACACAAACAGTGATTTTTGTGTTGTGTATCAATTGAATTATTGCTTGTTACTTGCTATTTGCTTACTTGCTTACTTGAATCGCATTCGGAGAGGTCCAACATAATCTCATTATAGTATGATCATACGACCGTCGTAGTGGCCGGAGTCCGATCGCATTGGCAGTGGTTTCACCGACACCTCATTTTTGGTAAGCAATGCCCATTCGCATGGCAACGGTTTAGCCCTTTCTTTATGGTTGATTGTTTATGTATTATGGTTTAATTGGTTATACTCACAGATAACAGTTTTGCCTATTTTTATTCACTTATATCATTATATATTATTACCATTTTTGTTTGTGTCAAAACTGGTGATGTACTCACTCAACATGTGTTGTTGACAAATATATATATTTTGTACGCATTTTGCAGGTTATAGATTGGATTGCTTATCGAACTAAAGCTCACGTAGAGATGACCTTAGGATGTTAAACATAAACAAGAATAGTTGGTTTTGTATTGTAACTTTCTCTATTTTTGTTGTACTTAAATGTTCGTGGACAATTAATAAATTAATTAGATATTGTCGCTTTACAATTGCATGATAGTACCTTGTGAGCTGTGGCAATCAGCTCACGCCCCGAAATTTCCGCCTTAGGTTGGGGTGTGACATCCCATGAGCT
This sequence comes from Bidens hawaiensis, assembly GCF_021521415.1. NCBI lineage: Eukaryota > Viridiplantae > Streptophyta > Magnoliopsida > Asterales > Asteraceae > Bidens > Bidens hawaiensis. The sequence continues at coordinate 81,931 of NW_027492598.1, forward strand.
TTCCATGGCAATTTGAATGGCCCAACAATAATTAACGAATAAACAATTGAGTGGACAGCCCATGAGCGTTACATGGCAATTTGATTGTCCCAACTAATTAACGAATTATCAATGCAACATAGTTTTTCGGCCCGATAAGCGTCTTTAACTTACCAAACTAAATAGCGAACTATCGAAACAAAATATGGGTAGTCGGAGTATCCAACAAAAATACGAAACAAGTTAACAGATGGATAGTCGGGATTCCCAACTAACCACTTGAAATAACGCAATAAACCATAATCGGAAGGTTACCGAATTTAAGCCACGGATCACCGTGAATTCGGTTTAAAAATGTATATAGGAATGCAACCACTAGTGTGGTTACGGTTGACAGCTTAGGGTGTCGGCCACATGGCATTCATGGGTTTCGCTTGTGTCCATAGGGTTGAGTACTGTGATCAGTTTATCACCCAGGTAAGGAATAGCGTCTTACCTTTGGTTATTGGAACCGTTTTGCCAGTGCCCAACTCACAGTTTCTCACCCCTTTTCTTATGATAGGGACATGCAATATAACCTAGCCCTAAGGAGAACGAGTGAAAACAACAGGTGGGAATTCTTAAGGAATTTCCCGCAAATAAAAGGCAATCTAATTTTGATTTTAAATTTAAATAAAATTTTAAGTTTTGAGGCGTAGCCTCAGAGCAGTGCGTGTGTGCATGACAATAATATAATAAGAAAACTTATCAACTAAGGGAAAGCAGTAACAATCAACTAGAACACGTAAGGTAAGCAGATAAGCACATATAGGGCTCCTAAACATGTGTCTAAGGCAATATCTAACGACCTATCTTAAACCTTCGGCTCTGATACCAATCTGTCACATACGGCGGAAATGCCGGGGCGGACTGATTGTCACAGCTCGCAAGGTTACTATCATGCAATTATATAAAATTCAAATATCTATTTAATTAATTCAAATAGCACCATTATTCATTACAAAAAGAAATCTAAGTAAACAAAACATCAAATAATTCAAATGTACATTTAAAGTCTCAAAATAAACTCTTCTAGCATAAGTCCGTAAACAAATCTTCTAAATCCACACTTCACATCAAACGGTAACCTGCATATGTGTGAAAATAATATATTTTGTCAACACGAGGTTGAGTGAGCAACACACCAGTTCAGTTATATATATATAATAAAATACGTAGCTGCAACGAGTCAAATGAGATTAACAAATCAACCAATGAGCAAATAAAATGAGATGTCGAAAAGCACAAGGCTAAATCGACTAGCGTATGATCATACTATTTTCTAAGATTATGCTGGACCTCTCCGAATGCGGTTCACATTGAGCACATAAACATATAGCAAGTATGGCATGAGATTAGTTAACACATAAGATAACAATTGCAGTTTTGTGTATAGATAAAGTGTGAAAATATAATAAGTTACGCATATGTCCCCAAAACGTGATAAAACGAGTAAAAATGGGGAATGTGGTACTCACCTTAAAAGATGAACGAGGATGGCTAAGATGATGAGAATGAGGAAACGAATCACACGCGAACGTTAAAGCCTAAGAGAATAAAGAATAACCGGACATGCTAAGTACAAGATTTAACTAGCTAATCAATGACAAGAAATATTAATTTAATATTTTATTTATAAGGATTTAATATTAGACCATTATTTTGATTTATGAAAATATACTTAATAAAATGTCCTTTTCAGTTTTATAACTAAAATCACTTGATATGTATATATGTGTTTATTAACGTTAGTTTTAAAGTATCTTTATACATATATATCTAAGTATATATATATGTACGTATGAAAACGAGTCTTAGAAAAATATATGTATATGAGCGAAACAATTATTAAGAAGTCGGTTGTTTAGCGAAATAATTGTTATTAATCATTATTATTATTGAACTTGTTAAATACTTGGAAAAATCAATTAAATGAAAAACCCTTAAAAAAAAGAAAGAGAATAACGGGTGCAGGGGGGTTTAACCCGCGACCCGAGTTTTGATACACACACATACCAACCAATTGCTCTGCGTGTTCAGTTTGATTAAAGCTCAGTTCGTTTAATTATAAACAAGATCCGATTTTTGCCCCCTTTAACCAAGAACCCTAGAATCTGCAATTAACCCCATGCGTTAACAATTGATTAAAACAGCTTTAGGGCTAATGATCCTTATGCAATAGCGATTCAAAACATGTATTTAATTACCTTAGAACGAAATCAGAAGAGGGAGAACAAAGGTGATACAGAGCCGGCTTGAAAACGTGATGAACGAGCTATGTATCAACTGTTATGATCCAATTATATATGGGGTTAAGGTCGGCTAACAATCAAGGAATGAATCCTTGACATTAATTGAATTAATATCACATTTCGTATACATCCGCGATTTAGGGTTTCGGTTAGAGTAAAGAAGGAAAAACGAATCAAAAGATGTTATTTACTTAAATTGATTGTCGGTTAATGCCGTGTTTGTTATGGAATAATGATTCTTGGATCATAATGGTGTTTACAACTTGATTTACTATCCAAAATTGATGATTATTAGAGTAGGGTTCAAGAAACATGAATGTGGGTCGGGTTTGGTAATGGATTACCCATTTTACAATATGGATTATAACAATATTTGCAGCTAGGAACCTAAGGTTTGATGATGGACACAGAAAGGTTTAAACTTTATATTTTGGGCTAAAAACGTCATAATTAAATAGTTTAAATATAAATATAATAGTGATTTATAACTCGATAAATGCGGATATTATTAATGATAAAGCCCGGACCCGAAAGTGGGTCGGGTAATGGTTACAAATGAGAAAGTGGAAAACCTGAATTGTTACAAATGTCCTAATAGACAGAAGTTCCCAGAAAAGGTAAAACTCATTTCTGAAGCAGAAATAGACGGATATTATCATTCATAAGATATTTTCGATGACTATATACAGGTATTTTCATTTGAAATAAAATATGATTCATCTTCAGATAGTAGCATTAGCTCTAATAGTCCGAGATGAATAAAACTTTTTAATGGGAGGATGAAGATGAAGACCCAGACAATATACCTTTTTGTAAAAATCTTTAAAAGACAAATGAATTAGTTTATTTAAATATAACTAATCTGAATTCCATTTATATCAAGGGAAAAAAATTTTCTAAAAGGATATAAGGTAATAACTCTACATTGTTATGTAGATACAGGGGCAAGTCTCTACCTAGCAAACAAACATGTTATACCGGAAGATCTATGGGAAAATACTCCCAAAGACATCAATGTGACAATTGAAAATCAAGATACAATTAAATTAAATAAGGTTTGTAGAAACCTTATAGTGTATTTCTCATGAGAGCCATTCCCCATTCCTACAATTTATCAACAGGAAACAAGAATAGATATACTCCTTGAAAATATTATGTCAACTATATGGACCTTTCACCCAATGGTTAGATAGAATATCTTTTCACCTTAACCAAGAAATGATTTTGATCAAAAAGATAACAAAAGCTTTTCAAGTTGGAAAGCCAGGTTTTCTAGAATCAATGAAAAAAGATTCAAAAACAAAACAAATCCCAGGTACTAATATAACTCAAGAGGTTATAAAACCAGATGAAAAATATTTTCTCAAAAAATATTTTCTTGAAATACAAAAATACCAAAAAAAAATAGAAGAACTACTTGAAAGAGTATGCTCAGAAAACTATTGATCCTGAAAAATCCAAGAAATAGATGAAAGCATTAATAGAACTTATTGATTCTAAAACTGTAATCAGGGTAAAACCCATGAAGTACAGTCCACAGGACAGAGAAGAATTTAGCAAACAGATCAGGGAATTACTTGACTTAAAACTTATTACCCCAAGTAAATCACCTCGCATGTCTCCAACATTCTTAGTGGAAAATGAAGCTGAAAAAAGAAGAGGAAAAAAATAGAGTAGTAGTTAACTATAAAGCAATTAATGCAGCTACCAAAGGCGATAGTCATAATCTGCCTTGCATGCAGGAATTAATAACACTCTTAAGGGGAAAAACTTATTTTTCTACTTTCGATTGCAAAAGTGGTTTCTGGCATGTACTATTAGATGAAGAGTCTCAGTTGCTGACAGCATTTACATGTCCTAATGGTCATTACCAATGACAGGTAGTTCCTTTTGGGTTAAAACAAGCACCAAAAATATTCCAAAGACATATGCAAAATTCTTTAAAAGGTTTAGAAAATTATTTTACCGTCTATGTTGACGATATCATAGTTTTCTCAAACTTCGAAGATAAGCACTATTTTCATGTTTTATCAGTCTTAAAGACAATAGAAAAATATGGAATTATCTTGTCAAAAAAGAAAGCTAATCTTTTCAAAACAAAGATAAATTTTTTAGTCTTGAAATAGACCAAGGGACTCATTGTCCACAAGGTGATGGATCTTGCGAGAAGTGATATTATAGTGAGAAATGCGAGAAGTGAAGGTATAACTCCATTAATCCCTAATTTCACTCCCTTTCATATGATGTTACATACATATATGTAGGTTGGTTGTATTTATGTCTTAATTACACATTCATAACTATCTACAAACATATAAATGTACCGAAGCTACATTCAAACCTATGTACCTACACACATACAAATATACATACACATATACAAACATACATACACACATACAAACATACGTACCTACACACATACATATGCACCTACACAACGCACATACACATAAGAAATAGAGTGAAATTAGGGATTAATGGAGTTACACCTTCACTTCTCGCACTTCTCGCTGTAAAAAAACTTTTGAAATGATCCAATACCTTGTCCACAAAAACATATCTTGGAAAATTTACATTAGTTTCCAGATGTTTTAGAAGACAAAAAACATCTTCAACGGTTTTTAAGTATTTTAACTTATGCAGAAAGTTATATTCCTAAACTTGCAGAACTTAGAAAACCACTACATGTAAAATTAAAAAAGGATTATGTATGGGAATGGAAACAATCCGATACATATTACATTAAAAAGATAAAGAAAAACTTAACCAGTTTTCCAAAACTTTATCTACCAAAAGAAAATGATTTTTTAATCATTGAAACAGGCGCTTCTCAAGATTATTGGGGAGGAGTTTTGAAGGCTAAAACAACCGAAAAAGAAGAAATATGTAAATACACTTCGGGAAGCTTTAAACAAGCAGAACAAAATTACCATAGTAATGAAAAAAATTATTAGAGGTAAAAAACACTATTTCAAATTTTTTTATCTACCTAACCCCGGTAAAATTCCTGGTAAGGACAGATAATGAAAACTTTACTTATTTCCTTAAAACAAAAATTTCTGAAGATAATAAGCAAGGCCGTCTAGTCAGATGGAAAATGTGGTTCTCTAGATATTCTTTCGACGTTGAGCATCTCGAGGGAACCAAGAACGTGCTGGCTGACTGCCTGACACGAGACTTTCAGAAAACGTGAAAAAACTATTCACACCTTTTTTCACCTATTTAAGGAGCCAAAAACCCCCTCAATGAGGTACAAACAATTCTATTCCACAAAAGGAAAAAATCAATGGAAGAATTAAATGCATTGCGCCTCAAAGAAAAAATTCTTCTTATAGAATTAAAATCCATTCAGGAAAAAATAGCACGCTATGACGAAAGTCTATTCAGAGCAGGAATCCGAAAGGAGACAATCTGAATCTATTCCCTTTCAAACGGCAAAGGGTAAAGAAAAAACAAGTCCGTTTACTCCTATTGCTTTGGAAAAAAGCAAAAGAAAGGAAATGAAGAATTAAAATCTTCATCTAGTCCAAAAGCAAACGGCTCTGGTAAAGACAAATCAAATCCATTGATGGCTAACAGTTTGCCAAAAACTGAAGAGATCTCACTAAGACCAAGCTACTCTCAAATTACCCAGAGACCAGAAAATCCTAAAACAAGGTTCTATGTTATCTTTGACGGTGAGCATAGGGGGGTATACGAAGACTGGTCAATAGTCAAAAGCTACGTGGATGAAAGTAACTATCCATTCAAAAAGTTTGGGACGTTAGCACAAGCCCAACAAAAAGCCACTCGCTATTCAACAAATCTTGGAAAAAGAGAAATACCTTTGAAGGTAACAATAATCTTTCATGAACCCTTAAAACCATGAAAACAAGAAAGAACCGTTGAGTTCAGAAAAGCCTCCCCATTTCCCTCAAAATTAAAAATTTCTGAAGAGAAAGAAGAAGAAGAATCCCAATATATTGTATCTCTTGATGAATTTAGATCATTATGGTCTAAAGCACGGTCTTTAAGTCAAAATGACTTCGAATCCGAGCACATTTACACAGAAGATAAGGCTACTAAAAGTTTAATTGTCTTTTGTCCAAGCGCAAGCCCAGAACTTATCTCCTTAGCATTCTCTGTTGGGTTAGTTAAGTATATTTACCATGCCTCCAATTTACAAGAAATTAGTTTAATGGCTGAAGGAATGAAGAAAGCTATCAAAAACTTTCGCAAAAAGATTGCAGCGGCAAAAGAGGCTAACATCTTCATCAAGTGTACTTCTACATTCCCATATTGGCATCAAGGAAAAACCTTCCAAAGCTACCATCATCTAGAAATCGGTCTTGCTAAAACAAGAACCGTAAATTCATCCAAAGTCATGGAAGAAAAATATGAAGACCCGAGCAACTGGGTTGAAATAAGAGTCAAGAGTCTTCTAAAAATTTTCGAAAATTTGCAGAAGATAAAAGCCGGAAGCTTTAATAAAGTGAACTATTACAGTCACCACTGAATAATCACCAGCTTCAATAGTATTCCGCTACCAAAGCACGAGAAAGAAGCTTTAGAAAAGATGGAGCAGAGAATCATCTTTAATAAAGTAGAAGCAGGATCAGTCACTAAAGAAAGGCTATGTTAGAAGCTTCAGTGCATTTATGAAAATCATAATTGTCAATATTGTTCAAGCGGTACAAAAGAAAATAATAGCTCTCATCTTTACAGCTATTACTCTGACGAAGACACCAGAGAACTGTACCCAACACATGGGTATGTCGACTAGAAACGTCATACATGACGAAATTGTAAGGGCATTTTAGTCAATTGTATAAATCTTCTCATCATATATAAAGGGGAATGATTTTTAGTTTGAGCATCGCATCCTCATCTAGTTTTTTTTTATTTTCTCTTTACTTGTAATATCAATCATGTGTGCTAGTGAGTAATCTTCTTGCTAAAGGAGAGTATTATGTAATTACCAAGAATTTCTTCCCCAGGGAAGAACAATTATGAAATAAATATATCAGTTCCTATTATCCATCATGTTCATCTTTAAGAATTTTGCAAAACCTGGAGCCCTGGAGCCATAAGAATACCGTTAAGGCAGGAGGCTGTAGGGAACAAATTGGTTGGGTTGGTCACTTGAAAAATTCAACTTAAGAGATTTACTTAGTTGGATAAGAAAAAAAGGCATGGTTTATTTTATGACTGTTAAATTACTTCAAAAGTATTTATTATAATATCTCCTTAAGCACTTTTACAAATATTTGATTTCTCAAACAAGACTCGATTAGTCTCTATCGAAACTAAATGATTTCTAATAAAAAACTTAGTCAAAACAAAACAATAAATAAAGACTTTATGTCCAATAAAAACGATCCCACAAATCGTTTAATACTCAAGAAATTGGTGCATCGACATTTTTACATGTCTTCTGACATAAATACCCATAAATTGAGTTTAATACTCAAGAAAAATGTATCAAAGCGACTCATTATATTGCGACTCATTATATTCAAGGTAGATAAAGAGGTTGTACATATAGTTATCCAGGTTGTACATAGATGCCATATATATATTATACATATTTTTAAAATCCAAATATGTCATGATACCTAGAAGAGATACAAGGCAAGTTATATAAATGCTTGCAAATGAAATAAACCTATAAGAGATACAAGGACAATTTTGAGTGTGTTTGGGAATCTCTTTATAGTTTATAAGTTATAAGGTGTTTAAAAAAGTTAAAGGTTGTGAGTGGATAAATCAGAAGTTACAACTTGAAAGTTATAACTTATGACTTATATAAATAATAAGGAAGTTAAATAAGGAATCCCAATAGTGAGTGCCTGAATGGTTTTATTGTGCAGAATCTTGAAACCACACGAAAACTTATTAATGGCCAGTTTATATAATAGGATGGAGTTCATACATCAATCTATTATTGCGTATAATAACATAACCCAGAAGTACCTACCGGTTTCTCAGAGGCACAAACCACAGTAAAAGACTGCGAGTCATGACAGTAGTTTGTTGATAATGACGTCTGAAAACGGGTCATTTTAGTAGGACGTTAAGTCGTTAATATACATATCAGGTGATATGGCCTTTATATAGAAATCGACTTTGGACAACATCAACTCAATTTGGCCCGTGCCACTTCTAGCTTAATTCTTTAATGTATGCTACAAGACAAAAACACAACCTAGACCGACAGATCCATCGAAAAGTAAACGGGTCAAAATTCCTACATTAAAAAGATGGTGAAAGAGCTATAACCTTCAGGCCCGCCAAACTAGTGGTGGCTGGCTGACAACAAAATTTCCCGTTCCGCCAGTATTTGAAACTACGATACATCAATTACTAAAAAATTTACACAGTCCCTCCGTTAATCACCTCTGTAAGCTTACACTTTCTATCGAGACATCACACGTGCCAAAGTTCCTATGCTTACCATCGGCTATATTCGTGAGCTGAAACCCATGTTTTGGTAGCTGGTTAATCAGAAGAGTTTCCAGCTGGCACGCCATGCTCTTCCCCGGTACTAAGAAATACAAAAAGGAAGCGTTTTGCATTCCCTGCTTTGATCGATGAGCACGCACCCGCCCCTCCAGATCATCACTCTGAAATAATAATTTATATCAAAGACATTAGTGGAAAATCAAAAAAATCTTGAAAATAATAGTTAAGTGAGATGACTTGCCTGTCCGACATAAAGGCTGTTATCAGGTCTAATAATCACATAAACGCTCGAAGCACCAACTGCAGATGGTGGCGGTTGTTGCCTAGGAGCAATTACAACGCATCTTATTCCACCTTCATATTCACTTCTCATCTTGCAAACCTCAATCAACCCCCTCTCACATATCATGCTAACAACATTCTCAACTTCCTCCAAAAAGTTATTCGTTCGGTCAGTCAGTTCAAGAGTAAGGTTTTTGTCGGTTTTATGAGACCCATTTTCATTAATAAAATCTTGTTCATCAGTCGTGTGCATTGAAACATAAAGCTCTTCGGCTCTTTGTATAATTGCCTCAGGAACCCCTTCGTTCTTAGCTGTTTCAAATGCAAGACTCTCCCGACAAATTCCATCAGTCAACTGCCATGTGGGTTTGGTTTGACCGTCCACGTGTTGACTTCCCATGGCTTTAAAGACGGTATTCTTTATGGTCAATGGCAGCTTGAAGATATCATGCAAGTGAGTTGATACAATGCCTAAACAACCAATCGAATCAAGAGTTTCAACAATACTAGCAGCAATACATGTCCCTTTTGCGGTTTCGGTTCCTCTACATATTTCGTCCACTAGGACAAGGCTCCTTGAAGTGCCCCCCGCGATAATAGACCGCAACTCCGACATTTCAATCTAAGATCACCAATCTGAGGTTAGTGTTGTTATTCGCAATATCTAGTAGGGGTGTACATTAAACCAAAATAACCACCGGTAACCAAACTAACTGAACCCAACCCAAAATTGACTTTTGTTATTAAACTTAATGATTATAATTTTTATTTTTGAATGTTAAATAATTTATATGGATATAAATTTTTATCCCAAAAATTTTAACCCCGTGTTCGATCCATACCGGTTCGGTACAGATTAAGCTTAAAACGACAGCACACCCCTAACGTTTAAGGCGTAAGAATTTATGGTTATGCCACCTGAAATGAGCTCTTGCCATCTGCAGGGCTATCATAAGATTTCATGTGTAACATAATAGAATCGAACTGAGGAATTGTTGCTGACTCAGCCGGGACCATAAACCCACATATTCCAAAGAGTGATGCAGCACAAATGGAACGCAGCAAGCTTGATTTACCACCTCCGTTTGGTCCAGTTAAAAGAAACATGGACTTCATATCAATCGTATTCCTCACACCGCTGCCTTCAGCTGCATCAAACCAATATGGTAATAGACCCGTAATCTGCATCCCACTTGTTTGCCCCGTTTCCTACATCGAAATTCAACGTAAGAACAAAATACTAACATTACATGACATGAAACCTTTATATTACTTGGTTTTCTAGCTCCTGCTATAGAGCATATCAGAATACTCTCACATAGATAACAGAAAGTGTGACAATCATAGTGAATCAAAACAGTAACAAACCAAAAGGTAATAAAATAATAACAGTAAACTACAGCTAACACAAAATGGTGAGAGATACCTGAGAAGCAAACGGATCAATGAGAGTAGGAAAAACCCATTTCCTTCTTCTCCCTTCGCTGCGTCAGCATCAGAGAAATCAGGAAGCATATTAAAATCTTTTCTGATCCCCTAATAATCAAGAATCTTACAAAATAGCACTTGCTTGTAAAGGTACAGAAACTGGCATGTACAAGAAATGAGAGAGAAGCAACTTATCGAGCCAAGCCGCCGGTGAGCTACTCAAGATCAATCACTACGAGCTCGAATCAAGCCGAGCTTAAACAAGCTTGAGCCTAATAATAAGCTTGTTTACTAAATGAGCCCAGGCCCAGTGACAAACTAGGATTTCTGAAATTCGTTGACTGAAAATTCATAACAGCTGGCCCAATTCGAGAAGGGCTAATTCTCCGATTACAAGGATACTGACAATAAAACTCGACAAAGAACGAAACAAACGAAAAATAATATTAAACCTACTACTATGAACAGTTATGAAACTGCTACCCACTACTTCATTGATGCAAATTAATTGCAGTTAAAGGACTTAGGCAGGAACAACCCGGTCTGACTTGTTTCCCTTTGGGGGGTAACCAGGTTAGTATCACCCGAGCTTCACTTATGGAGCTTGAGCGGACTCATGAGCCTATCCAAGCCTATTATATATAAAATTTTCCTTAGTATATTAATATATTTATATAATAATTAGTTCTGTATATAAAACTATAATAAAAATAACTAAATAATATATATTATGTTATATATATATATATGTATCACAATTAAAATGTTAAAAAAGAATAAAAAATGCATATAAGTTAATTAGTAGATCATAAATTAGCCGAACTCGAGCTTGAAAAACCACACTTGAACTGAACTCGAGCTCCCGTAAGCTAAACGAACCAAGCTCAAACCTAGTAACGCTGGGCTCAACTTGTTGGCACCCCTAAGCGCTAGGTGATAGAAAAAGAAGAGGCTATAAATGTGGGTCAAATTTAGGGTTTGGAGGAGGCTCATGTGTAAAAACCAAAAGAAAGAACAGCCTATAAATTGTTTTCTTGATGAAGAAGATTAATATGTAAAAGAAACGAGAGAGATGTAACTTTTGGGTGTACATAAAGCTTATCTAGTTGTACATAAAGCAACGCCACATGCTTTTTAAAACCAAGGTAAAGGTAATATGTACCTCACATGAGCAAATAATGCCTTTGCAATGACAAGCAACACAGAGGCAAAAACAAGAACATTAACTTTAGCTTGCAATTCACCAGAAAGCTCCCTTAACAACTCTAAAACCATTTCCTTTGCGTTTGCCCCAGCCTCGTGATACCTAAAACATGAATACAAAACCACAAGTTCCGTAACATAAACAATATAATAAAAACTATTTATTAAATCGAAAAGCAAAAACACTAACCTTGTGAGTGCATCCTCCACCTTCACTGTGGTAAACCATTCCTCCCCAACCTTTCTACCCCTCGAATCCTTACACGGCCTAAGTTGTTTTATTTGTTCTTCTCCCGGGGTCCCAGCCCACACAGCTGGCGCAAACCGTTTCCCTTTAAACCAAACAGCTTTGTGCTCACGCGCGTATGCGATTTCTCCCTTTGGGCCTCCAAATGGTGAGGTGCTAGCTTTTATTCTTGACACTATAGGAAGGAAATCTTCCGTAACCTAAAAGAATAGGCACACGTTCGGTTATGGTTATTAAACGTTTGATATAAAACAAGATTACTATTATTACTTACGGCTAACGATAAGGCTTCAGCAGCTTTATCAACTTCCTCGTAAGCTTCTAGAAGATGGATCCTCTTAACGCGGCCCTTCCATGAAGACTCCATCTCCTCAAAGAATTCATTTGGTATGTTCACATGCGAACTCATTTTCTGATTACTTTCACCGTCTAAAGAGATGATTTCACCAATTCTACATGAGACACTTTCACATTCTTTCACCTGAAAATCACCAACAAGAAATAGTTAACTAACCGTTTGTCTAAAGATGTCCATTTCAAAAAAAAAGTATAATTACAATATATAAAAGTGTTGTCAGTTGTCATACACTTATGTAAATGGTTCTTAATGCATAAACTATTTCTTGCTGTTTTGTACTTATATATCATGATACTCAAATTTAGGGGTTTAAATGAGCCAAGCTCGGCTCCTTTCGAGCTCTATCTCTAACGCTCGGGATTGGCTTGTGGGTAGTTTTTGAAGCTCAAGTTCAGCATGTTTATTATTTATTAGTTTATTAGTACCTTTATAATTATGTTTATATATAATTACAATTAAAAATTTATATTTAACATAATATATATTATGAAGTTATTTTTATCATACTTTTATATATAATAAAATTTATTTATGTAAATATATATTTAATATATTAAACAATACATGAATAACAGGCTCATTTAGGCTCGCAAGCCTACTCAAACTCAATAGGTGAAGCTTTGGCTCGTTTATTAAAGAAGCATATTGTTAGGATTGAGCTTGTTTAAGCTTGGCTTCATTCACGTTTTTAGCGAGTGGATATTTAGTAGCTCATGAGGGGCTCGGCTCGTTTACATCGCTAATCAAAATCTTTCAAGAAGAATCATTTGAAGAAAACTGAACACTTACTAGTGTCTCCATGTCGATTTTCAGTCCTGTTGCCACCCAAGTAGGATCCACTAATAATCTTAGAATCTCATTGAGTTCAGAGTTACTATACAACTGTAAGATCTCATCGAGCACACTTTTGATCTTCCAGAACTCAATGTGGTTTGTTTCCCTCAGCTCAAGTAACTTTACAAGCTGCAAGATACAGGGCCAAAGATATTGAACTCAGGTAACAGAAAGAAAAGTATCTAAAGATTTATGAGTGCCAAAAAATTGAATCAATTTTGAATACCTTTGATGGTGTGATGCAAGTGAACTCGGGAATTGTGCATGAAACATTGCTCATAAGTTTGCAGATGTCTGAAAATGTTGAAATAGAAAACAAAAGCAGTTAACATAAAAGTAAGGCAGAAATTATTTATAAATAGTTTCTAGCAGAGGTTTCGCAACATTGTGAACATCATTCACAAAATTTGAACACAGATTTACTTATGCGCTGTCAAAAGAGTTTGATCTCAGCTGACAAACTCTCTAACTATAACGAATTCCAACATAAGTCTCCTAGTCACACCTTCAATGAGACATGTTTTCTGGATGCGATGAATGATTACTAATATATCACATAAAAATTATGGTTGAATTGAATTATTTCATGCCAACCAATGTTAGCTAGAAACGGACCTTGAATGGTAGATGCAGTTGCGTAAGCAGGAGGATTCAAAAGAAGATCTCTAAAATACCTGTATACCGAGCACAAAAAAAATCAAGGAAACTTAATGGCAAAACATTAATGAAAAGATAACAAAATTTTATCATCAAAGATAAAAAATAAATAAATAAAAAATGATTGCATTAGTTGACATTCTTATTTTGTTTGTGGGAGGCATCGCAAAAGAAGACAAGAACTTTGGGCCATTTGGTAAGATTGACCCAATTCAAGACTAAAAAATGTAAGCATAGCTTTTCAATGTATATCTCTGCCACCAATGCATTATATAATACAGATTTTTAATTAACAGACTCTACACTTACATCGCCGGTAGTCCAGTACAATTTGATGGGAGCAAATATTTTAACAAAAAAGGTATCCCCTCAGTTTGTATAGCACCTAACATACACATGACACGTGTTAGAACACAATACAATGATACAAAATACATCATAATTGAAGAGATGACATCTAACCAATTTGTGAGGCTGTTCCAAGATGCAATGGACGAGGCCTGTTTTCTGAAGCAACTGTCACATTCCTAAATGCCACGTTGTCATCGAGCCCATATACCTCTTTTACCTGAAATTACAACATAAACAGTAAACCATTTATAACACGTTGACAGATGCAAGTATAGAAGTTTATAAAAATACATAAAATGTATATTAAACCTTAAATAAGATCTCATCAAGCATGTCCCCTAGAAGCCATTCAAAGTGTCTGCCACTGCATTCTGCCCACAATAACCCGCCTTCACCAAACTCTCTCCAGCTAGAAGTCCCTATTAAAGAAACGAGAGTCATGAACTCATGATATGGCATTTATTACAAAAATGTTGTATCGAAAAGAAAAAAATACCCGAAGAATTGTTCTTCAGTGATTTATGAAGAAACAAATAATGGTAATGGCAAGTACGAAGCTTGGTAACTAATGCTTCTTCAGTTAAACCGTCCTCTAAAGAAAACGTCTTCATAGTCTCCAGTACTGAAACCATGCAATACCCTTTTGCAGAACGAGATATGCCTATAAATTGTAAACAATAACAACAAGAATAGTTCGCATGTAAAAACTAAAAAATAATAATAATAAACATGATTTTGATAGCTACTGAGATAAATGAATAAAGTTATAACTTGTACATACCAACAACCGGCATTGGCTCGGGAAACTCAAGATCACGATCGTCTTCAACGAGCCCAAAAACATAAGGACTTCCAGGATGTGCATGCCTTTATAATGTATAAGCAAAATGCAATTGGTCAAATGCAAAGGGCGGTTAAAAACAGACTCAGAACGAAGTTGCAAGGATGAGATTTGAGTATGTAACTAACTACCCGGATATAAAACGGCTTTTGCGAGAACGGGCTTGAGTTGGACCCTGAACTTCTTCAACAATGCACTAGAACCACAAGCAATAAATTTTTTTTCCGAATCAAAAGTCAACCATGATGAGTAAAATTGACTAAAATCAAAAGTCAAAGAACTTACTACTGAAAACCCGTTACGTGTTAAATCATCCAATGTTTGACGTAAATTCTGCAGAATATAAAACAGATAACACTGATTACTTAAACGGAAGTCCAAGAAATAGCCAATCACAGCAATTGTGTGTAAAGTATAAACCAAGCTTAACAAATAACACAGGCTAGTTGTTAAAACTTTTAATATGGTGATTTATATGTCATACCACAACAGGACAGCCAGCTTTTGGAACGCTATCTGAACGAAGACCACCACAAGGATTCAAACCAGCATATTCCACAAGGATACAAGCATCAAATCCAATGGCTTCATAAAAGTCCCCAACCTAAATAAATAAACATCATTATATTAGTTATGAGTTTATGGCTATTAATTTCAACGAATTTACTAATGGATGGGTTGATTTAGGTTGTATTTTATCTCAAACGAGTCAAATAAACAGATTTAGAAAAGGTAGAACCACTTAAAATTCACCTGAGGTTATTGTCATTGCATACAGCCTCTTGAATCATTTTGTTTAAAGATTAATAGTATTATTGTTACAGTCATTAACTGCACACTATTTACCAAAAATTTTAAAAGATGAAAAAATAATTACTTGAGGGTCAACCCAATCACACCCCACCAGGACGTTTAAGCCCGTACCAAAAATTAGCCATTTCAACCCGTCAGCCACCCCACGCATCAAGCCAACTCTAGATAGAAGAAGAGAGAGTACTATGAACATACCCTACAAAGTAAAACTTCACGAGGGAACCTTGACTTTAACTTCAATATTTCACAATTAAGTGTTCCTTCTTTTAGACTTCAAATTAAAAAAGAAAAATCAGTTCCAAAGATTCAATAAGACAATTGAATATAATGAACACAAGGAAACAACACTTGCCTCCCATTCTTCAAGCTGTCATCCAATCCAAGCAGATTAGAGTTAACCAACCTCGTTACCAATTGAACAGAAGATGTCTTCACACATGTTTGCATTTTCTGAAACAACAAAATACCCAAAACATCTAAGAAAATAAGCAAATAAACTAGTTAAATGTTTATCTATAATATATTACCTCCTTCCACCACATAATATGAGAATAATCTTTCTCCACGGGAACATCTTTTGGTTCCCTGAGCTTTTTTGCTGATTTGGTGCTTGCAGCCCTTCTCTCTTTGAAGCAAAAAACCTGCTTCGGCTGCCTGCTACTTCAAAAACAAAAGACCAATAAGAGTGTGTTACTGTTCATCAATTTTGTAAAAATAAAAGAGGACTACTTATTAATTAGCAAACACTGGGTGAAACATACATGTGTGCTCTATCCAATCAAGAGTTAGGAACTTACGGCCAGGAAGAAAAGTAACGGAGAGGAAGAGAAGAAGAAGAAGAACGCCACCAAGCGGCCTTTGAGATACCCACGGACCCCACTGCCACCGTCACCCAACACATATTATTGCTTCTTGTCCGAAGCGCTTTCACCGTTTTCCCGCCATAAGGTAGAAGATGGATGCCAAACAGCGGAGTTCTACTTCAGACAAACATGTCTCTCACCATTGTTGTTTTCTAGTAGCCCAGCGCCTCGACCTGTTTTTAACTATTCGTTTGTGTTGGTTTAATTAAACGAGCGAACCAAAATGAACACATGTTTCTGCTCATTCATTTAACATTTGTTTATGTACTAATCAGCTTTTTACTCCCCCCCCCCCCCCCCGTGGGGTCCTAATTACGTGTCGTTCATTATTTCACTGGAGGCTGTCGCTTAGCCTGTTTTATTCACATGTTTGCTTTTCTTTAATCGATGTATCATTTCTTCTGAGAGAATGTTACTTTCTCTACACTCTTCAAATGTATTTCAAATGGATGACCTTCTATAATGCGTGTCAGCTCTTGACACAATAATATTTTGGTGGCTGCAGTAATTGATGTTTTTGAAACTTCCAACCGTAATTTGTTGAAGGGTTTTTAGAATTTTTAGATATCCATTGACTCTAATGGAGACCCAGTTGCTAACGTCTTCTCGTTCTTCCATTATTTTGGAAGGTTGGAGATTTCTTGTTTTGGCTATTCCAACTTCTAACACATGTAGAGCGGGAAAGCTTCTTCCTTGATACCAATCTAGTAATGCTGAAGTGAATTCTATGTAAATGTTGGCATCTTTTGCTGCTGCTATTTTCTTTCTAAAGGTTTTATAGCCTTCTTCATTCCTTCTGTAAGATTTCTTGTAAGTTTGCTGAGGGATAAATATGTTTAATTAATCCAGCCGAGAATTAACTAGATGGGGATCTACTCCTGGATAGAAGTTGTATAGACTCTTTGTCATTTTATCTTCTGTGAATATGTGCTCGACTTCAAAGTCTTCAGGACTAAGGGCCCTAGCTTTTGACCAAACTGATCGGAATTCGTCTAGAGTGATTAGATCGATTTCTTCATTTTGGATTTCAATTCTTTTCTCTATTCTTTTTCAATGGGTAAATTTGAAAAGCTAACCGGTGAGGTTTCTTTAGTTTTGTTACAGGCATGGGGAAGACCATAATCCTTAAAGATATATCTTTCTTTCCGAATTCTGCTGAATACCTTGTTGCTTCTTGTTGAGCTTGTAACAGGGAGCCGAATTTTTTGTAGGGAACTATTGTATGCTGAACGTATTTTGAGACAATAGCCCAGTCTTCATAGATTCCTCTGTGGTCTCCATAAAAAATGATGTAGAACCTCGATTTTTGATTTCCTGGAGATGTCACCTTTTGAGCATAGGTGGTTTTAATAGTTTTTGGCAAACTATCAGCCGTGAACGGATTTGAGTCGTCTTTACCGGAGCCGTTTGCTTCCGGACTAGAAGATGATTGTGGCTCATCTTTTGCCGTATGTATGCTTTTTCCCAAAGCATCAGGGATCAACGGACTTGATTTTTCTTTACATAACCGTTTGTAAAGGAATAGATTATGTTTTTAGAGTTTCGTCTTCCTGTACAGAATTTACAGTTTTGGCGTTAAGCAACTCATTGTATAGCGTTATTTGCTGTCGCAAAGCTTGTAATTCTATAAAAAGAATTTTTTCTTTTAGGCGTAAAGCCTTGATTTTTTCTTTCTCTTCTTCCATCACATTTGTTTTTCTAGATATGGATGTGATGAGTTTTGAAATTGTATTTTTTTGCCGCCAGTAATTCTTTTTCATTACTGTGGTAATTCTTTTCAGCTGGTTTAAAACTTCCAGGTGTATAATTACAAATTTCCTCTCTATCAGCTGTTTTTGCCTTTAAGACCCCTCCCCAAAAATCATTTGAGGCACCGGTTTCAATTATAAGGGAGTCTTCTTCTTTCGGAAGATAAAGTCTTAGAAAGCTTTTTAAGTTTTTCTTTATCTTTCTAATATAGTCTGTATCGGATTCTTTCCAATCCAATACTTAATCCTTTTTTAATTTTACCTGTAGCGGCTTTCTGAGCTCTGCAAGCTTTGGAATGTAGCTTTCTGCATAAGTTAAAACACCAAGAAATCTTTGTAGATGTTTTTTATCTTCTAAAGTGTGGAAATTTATTTAAATTTTCCAAAATATGTTTTTGTGGGCAATAAGTACCTTGATCTATTTCAAGACCTAAATAATTTATCTTTGTTTAAAAAAGATTTGCCTTTTTTCTTGACAAAATAATTCCATATTTTTCAATTGTTTTTAAAACTGATAAAATATGAAAATAGTGATGTTCCTCGGAGCTAGAAAATATTATAATATCGTCTACGTAGATGGTACAATAATCTTCTAATCCCCTTAAAGCATTCTGCATATGTCTTTGAAATATGCTTAGTGCTTGTTTTAATCCGAAATGGACTACCTTCCATTGGTAATGACTATCAAGACATGTAAATGCAGTTAATAATAGAGATTCTTCGTCTAACAATACCTGCTAGAAACCACTTTTGCAGTCGAAACTAGAAAATATGGTTTATTTCTCTTAAGAGGGTTAATAGTTTTTGCTTCCAAGGAAGATTGTCACTATCTCCTATTGTTGCGCGTTTACTGCTTTATAATTTACGACAATTCGCTTCTTTCCTCATCTTTTCTTAGCTTCATTTTCAACTAAAAAGGCTGGTGACATATGAGTTGATTTACTTGGATAATTAATTTTAATTCAAGTAACTCTTTAATCTGTTTGTTAAACTCTTCTCTGTCCTGTGGACTGTATTTTATGGGTTTTACTCTAATTACAGTCTTAGGGTCTATTAATTTTATTAAAGCCTTCATCCAGTTTTTGGATTTTTCCGGGTCAATAGGATTTTCTGAGCATACCTTTATAGTTATGCTCCCATTATTAGAATTTGGTATGCCTTTGTGATATGTCCCTTTCACAAAACTCATCACATCCATATCTAGAAAAACAAATGTGATGGAAGAAGAGAGAAAAAATCAAGGCTTTACGCCTAAAAGAAAAAATTATTTTTATAGAATTACAAGCTTTGCGACAGCAAATAACGCTATACAATGAGTTGCTTAACGCCAAAACTGTAAATTCTGTACAGGAAGACGAAACTCTAAAAACATAATCTATTCCTTTACAAACGGCTATGTAAATAAAAATCAAGTCCGTTGATCCCTGATGCTTTGGGAAAAAGCATACATACGGCAGAAGATGAGCACAATCATCTTCTAGTCCGGAAGCAAACGGCTCCGGTAAAGACGACTCAAATCCGTTCGCGGCTGATAGTTTGCCAAAAACTATTAAAACCACCTATGCTCAAAAGGTGACATCTCCAGGAAATCAAAAATCGAGGTTCTACATCATTTTTTATGGAGACCACAGAGGAATCTATGAAGACTGGGCTATTGTCTCAAAATACGTTCAGCATACAATAGTTCCCTACAAAAAATTCGGCTCCCTGTTACAAGCTCAACAAGAAGCAACAAGGTATTCAGCAGAATTCAGAAAGAAAGATATACCTTTAAGGATTATGGTCTTCCCCATGCCTGTAACAAAACTAAAGAAACCTCACCGGTTAACTTTTCAAATTTACCCATTGAAAAAGAATAGAGAAAATAATTGAAATCCAAAATGAAGAAATCGATCTAATCACTCTAGACGAATTCCGATCAGTTTGGTCAAAAGCTAGGGCCCTTAGTCCTGAAGACTTTGAAGTCGAGCACATATTCACAGAAGATAAAATGACAAAGAGTCTATACAACTTCTGTCCAGGAGTAGATCCCCATCTAGTTAATTCTCGGCTGGATTAATTAAACATATTTATCCCTCAGCAAACTTACAAGAAATCTTACAGAAGGAATGAAGAAGGCTATAAAACCTGCAGAAAGAAAATAGCAGCAGCAAAAGATGCCAAAATTTACATAGAATGCACTTCAGCATTACCAGATTGGTATCAATGAAGAAGCTTTTCTGCTCTACATGTGTTAGAAGTCGGAATAGCCAAAACAAGAAATGTCAAACCTTTCAAAATAATGGAAGAACAAGAAGACGCTCCATTAGAGTCAATGGATATCTAGAAATTCTAAAAACCCTTCAACAAATTACCCCCCCCCCCCAAAAAAAAAAAAAAAATCTTGTATTACAAGTTTGTTTTACATTTTTGTTTCTAATATTTATATTCTTGTTGGATTTAATTTTTTTTTATTGTAAACAAATTAATAATATACAAGTTTGATGATAAAATGGTTTCACAAATAATTGATATGCTATAACTCAGTTTAAAAGTTTTCTGGGTTTGCTGTGACACATGAGCCGCTTAATTTTTTTTTACTATAATATTGTCTGTTAATTATAAATAATATCTTTTTTAGGAAATTATATATTAATTTTTAATATATTTTTATTTTATAGGATTTTCATATCAAATATTTGGTGAGATTAATTTATAATTTAATGAGATGTTATAACTTGTTTAAGGGCTATCTGGGTTTGATGGGACCCATACACGTGAATTCGGGTCAAATACATGAGAATCCTCCGTTTACATATAAACAATTTGGTGGCTTGAGATAATGTAAGGAGCAATCAAAAAACTTTTAAATGTTTCATTTATATACTAGAAGTGTGCCCGCGCGATGCAAGGGGAAACACATACTTTAGTAATCATGTAAAAAATTTATGGGTATTCATTATTCCATTTGAAACTGTGAGACCGTTCATCAGTTTGGTTTCACAGTTGAAGCCAGAGCTGACCGTATATAATGAAATGTTAATTTTAATTATTTACTTATTTAATATTAGATATGTTTTATAATATATATTAAATAGTTTTAAAAGATAGTTAAATAAAGTTTTATTTAATACTAGTAAATGCGTCTATTACAATTTTAATATAGCCAAATTTCTATTATGATTTTTTGTAATCTTTATTCTTGTTATGATTTTGCTTTCTATTTATTCTAATAAGGTTTATCATTTCTATGAACAAAGTTATTTTTGTTCATATTATGATTATTTTAAGTAATTTATTAGTTGGTGCTTAATTTGAAGTGAATGTATAGACAAATTAATAATTCTTATTTTATACTCAATTTATTATCGAAATACAAACTACATCGGAACCTAATCATTGGCAATGGTTCGGTTTAGTTGGGTTTAATTTAAAACAGTTCAGTTTTGGTTTTGACAATAAAAAAACGTGTAAAGTTAGCTATTGGTTTAATTTAAAACCATCAAAACCGAACCACAAATGCTTCTGCATAAAATGTTTTTTTTTACTTCGAAAACTATAACAATATTATAATCAAATTATATATAATAAAATGCTCGTTTTTATGATATCATTTATTCTAAAAAATATTAACGTATGAAAAAGTTATAACCGTTTAAAAATCGTGAGGGTAGTTGGGTTAAAAGTCAAAATAGTATATATATATATATATATATATATATATATATATATATATATATGTATGTATGTAAATGATTAAGGATCAATATTGTAACTATGAGGGATTCAAATTGTAATTATTTTGAATAAGTTTCAAATGCACGTGATATTTAGTGTGTTAATGACCCTTCTACCCTTTGTTATAGGTTGTACCTCATGCTTGGAATGTTATAAATTACTTAAAAGATCGTCTTAAATTACCATTGTTTGGTGTATTACATATACTAAATATATATTTATAACGGAGTATTTAAGATAGAAAATCATTAAATATTATCTGGATGAGATATCATTTGTTAATTTGTGTTTCATTTAAGTGTTTTATTTATATTCGCTTGTGTTCATTTACATTTGTTCATATATGTTCATTTATTTTGTTCCGTTATGTTGGTTTATATTTTAAACAAACGAACGCAAATGTTCATTTTTTAAATAAACAAACATGAACATAAATATTTGTTTGATTAAGCGTTCGTGTTCGCTTAAAGTTAAATGAACGAGCACGAACATGCCCTTGTTCGTGTCCATTCGATTCGTTTACAGGTTTTCTTTATTCACATTGATGAATACATCGGTCTCAATCTCTAGTCTCTACCGATTTTATTTGTGTTCGTGAACACATTCATTTCCTTAATGAACGATCACGAACATAAGATCTCGTTCAATAAGTGTTCGTGAGTCGTTCGTGAAAATATTATTTCCTTAACAAACAAACATAACACAAAGCCGTGTTTGTGTTCATTCGGTTCATTTACAGCCCAATAGCGCCCGTTTCTAAACAAGTGTGTTCATCATAAATAACTTATGACTATAGGTTCATAATAAGTTACACCATGACTAAGACTGGTTTGTTAGACCATGTGAACGTGGTTTAGGCGAGTGTCTCATCTCTACATCACCACCGTAGCATACGCCGCAGGATATACGGGTATACTTAAGGGGAAGACGGGCGTGAAAAACCTCCGAGGTGAGAAAATTGACTTGGTAGAGGAATCACAAAGCAACACCTTGCGTCTTGTTTCTTATTATTTCTATTTTGATATATTAAAAAAAGTATATAAATATTTTTATATAAACTTTTGATGAAAACGTAGTTGTTTTATGTTGAAAGAACCAAATTTGTTAATATATATTTTTTATTAATTATATTTAACCTGAATTGTTTAAATTTATGGATAAAAATGTGATGTTAAAAGATGTTTTTGCATATACTTGATTTTAGAAGGAATTACGTCATGCGCAATTTAGGGGTGTGCAATAATCGAAACCGAACCGAAAACCGACGAAACCGAACTTATATAATCGAAAACTGAATTAACTGAAATTAACCGAACCGAACCAAACTCTTCATTTTTTAATATTTTCAAGCTTTTTTCCCTCTATTTCATGTATTATATGTATTAATAGTTAGTTATGTATTCATTTCATGTATTTAAACATTCATTTCATGTATTTTTAAGCAAAATTTTAGCCCAAGTTTGATATTGGTTATTAACCGGAATTAACCAAATCGAACCATGCACACCCCTAATGTGCATAAAGGAAAGTTGAAGGGCTTTTTGAGAGAAAGTTTGGAGATCCAACATGCCCAAGTTACGATCGACATTCATTCGGTTCATCATTGTCTTCTCCTTTCCATTTGAAGCAACAATTGATTTTTTCTGAGACCTAGCATAATGCATAAAATAATTTTTGAATAGCTATAAATTGTCTTGAAAAGCCCTGAGAAAGAATTCTGCAAGATGTTGTGTTTTCTCATAGAAATATATTCGTTTAAAAAGAGCTCTAAAAGATATTGACATATGCACATACACAAGAAGTATATAATTTATTTTGGGGAGAAGAACCGTCTTTATTTAAACTAGAAATAATAATACTATCTCAATCATAACATTTGGTAGTTATTGTTTCGTCCAATCAAATTTTTTTGTTTGATTATTCAAATTGGTGAATCGTGTATCGAATCTTTGTACTAAACAAGTTAAACAAGCCATAATAATAAGGTCTAAATAGCATTAACTAACTTTGGCATCTCAAAAATAAATATCACAAACTATTTGACACGTGCTTTGATTGACAGTTAGGATGAGAAGTAATTAATTAAAAATATTTAATAAAATACATTAAGGGTAAAAAATTAGTTGCAGCTGGTGGTTGGTGGTTTGAAGCTGGTAGCTGGAATTTTTTAATAAAATGTATAAAATTACTAAAATGAGCATAACTAAAAACAAGAGAAATCTGCTATTTGCCTCCCTGGTTTATATCGTCGCTGTATTGGTTAACCACTGAAAAAGATTTTGCGAACTTTGACTCCCTGTATTTCTCCTGCGGGTTCCTATGACTCCTACCACCAGTTGACCGTAGGTATTTTAGTAATAATACGGTATGGCTGGCAATTGGGTACCTGTTAAAGACACGATAAGACCTGTTAATCAAAAAGTGCGGTATGTGATTTTTCTATTTTCTTAAATAATTGAAATTAGTAGTCTAGACTCCCTCATTATCCCTTATTGGTACACAAAACTTAAAACTGTCTTATAGTCATGGCATATAAAGTAGTTAAACGAGTCGTATTCAAGTTTTAAATTTGTGTCACGTGCATCGCCTCTTACCTGTTAAACCTGTTAAGACACGAATTGCCAGCCCTAATAATACCAACATATTAAGGGTATTTTAGTAGTCTTCTAATAAATAATAAATATAATAATAATAGTAATAGTAATAATAATATAATATAATAATAATAAACAGAAATAATAATAATAATAATCTAGAACAGCAGCTTCATCATCTTCATAACATCAGCTTCATCATCTTCATAACATCAAGAACAACATCATCTCATCTTCATCAACATCTCATCTTCATCATCAACAACCTCAAATCCTCAAACCCACCACCAAGTAATCCCTCTTAATATCATCATCTTCATCATCAATTTCATAACAAGTAATCAAATCTCTCAAATCCTCAAACCCTAGATTTCATCACTCAAATCCTCAAACCCTAGATTTCATCACTCAAACCCTCAAATCTCTCATATCCCACCACTAATCGCTCAACCACCGCACCCATAAATCATTCCGATCAAAACCCCTAACTTCCGGCACCACGCCGTCGCTACGGCAGCCACCGCCGCCATGGATTTCGGCCATCTCGTTTTTCCGGTCACGGCAGCCACCGCCACGGCACCCACGTTCGTGTCTTCATCGACCTTCTGCAACGCAACCACCATGGCATCCATGGAAGCCACCACCCCCGTCGCACCTCCACCCCGTCGCAAGCCCACCCATGTCACACCCGTTTCTCCAGTCACTGGTGGTAAAAGATTCTGTCGGAGTGATTGCAAACGGTACTTTGATTCCGAGAGAAGAATATTGATTTATATCTTAATTTTTTTGTTTTTCTATTTCAAAAAATTTATTAATAATTATTAATTCTTGTGTCATATTTGTTGTTATTGGATTTTTGGATGAATATTGATATTTAGATCTTAATTGTTTTGTAAATATGGAGATGATAATGAACTTGAGATGTTGAAGATATGGTGATGATGATGATGTGTTAATAAAATCTGGAGATGATGGTGACGATAAACCTTTGATGAAGTTATAAAGTGGTAATATATATTTATATTATATAGTTATAACAAACATTAGTTTAGTTCAAATGGTTTGTTTTGTTTGTTGTTAACTGAGACGTCGTCGGTTCGAACCCCACCCTCTACACGATTTGGATTATTAGTTTTAGAATTAATTAAAGGCTCAGGGTTAAAATAGTCATTTCAACCTTTTTTGGTCAGTCAACGACGGGTCAACTGACGGCAGGAGTCAGAAGAACCCGCCGGAGTAACACAGGGAGTCAAAGTTCGCAAAATCTTTTTCAGAGGTTAACCCATCGCGCGACGATATAAACCAGGGAGGCAAAATGCAGATTTCTCCTAAAAACAATAATAGTAAATGTATTTATTTTGGAAGGTTATTTAAGTAAATTAAAATACTAAAAGCTTGTAGTTCTTTCTAAACGCTACTAGTAGAAGCTTTAAGCTTTTTCTACTGACCTAAAAACTTCAAGCTCTTTGAACCAAACAAAGCTTTTAATTGAGTAATAGTTTTTTCATAAAAGCTTGAAGCTTGAAGTTTCTAAAAGCTCTTAAAAGCTTCATGCCAAACACACCCTAAATAATGAAAATAGAGCACGCATTATTATAGACTCATAGTAAACATGTTACATGTTTAGTGGAAGTGGTGGTAACATTTTACTATCGCTTACCATAACACATGGTCTTATGGTCAATAAGGGATCTAAATATGCAAATAAGTTAAAAACTTAAGATTTTTTCTTTTAGTGTCGGTGGGAATACTGGATTTGTTGCGTGTTGCCATGTACATGAATTCGCCCACGTCTATTGCATACAACATAAGAAGCATAGATGATACATAAATTGACAAACTTATATTGGGTGCAACCAAATAAAAACGCGTGTTAAAAAAGGACTCAACTGTCATTTCAGAAAAAAAAATTGCATAACTTTATATCCATCAGAAGTTACGGATCCATGAAATCTGAAAGAAAATGGTAAAGCGGGTCGAATGTTACAAACACCATAGGCGTTTTATGTGACTCGTCAACCCCATCTAAACCCCGATTTTAAGTTCGGAGTTCTTTCGGTTTTAGCAATTTTGATTTATTTTTCTTTGATGGTAAAAACGTGGGACTTAATGTTTTACACAGGCAATTAGTTAAAAGTTAAAACTAGGTTGTAAAGCCCCAATCGATAATCAAACACGAACAAACTTATCAACGAAAGGGGACTCAATTGATGGTTTTATTCGATCTGAAATGTATCAATTTTTCTTAAAGTTTCTCTTTTATAATTGTGTTCCCACTATGCTTAGTTGCTTACCACCTGAAATCAGTATTTAGTTCATTTCATTTTGATTTTAGGATCTTACACCAAAGATGCACTCATTGGTACATGCTTGAATGTATGACATAACTTTGATCATTAATATCATATTCATTAAGAGGTCTTATTTTTCTTGTCTCATTGTATTTCCATATTGTAATTCACTCATCTGTTGATGATGCATGTCTCTTTCTGAATGTCTATATGCTGGTGACACCATCATAAAATAGGCTACTTTTGGATGTATCATCCATGAAAGTTTGTACTTTAAAATGACGCCTATAATGTTTCCAATTTCGTGTCACACGTACAAATCTAACATCATAATCAAACTTGACCAAGGAACATAACGGTCGTTACCTAAGCAAACTGCTATTCCCATTGCAGACATGTCTCCTGATTAATTTATTTGTCTCTAGACAGGGACTTTAGTACAATGCTAACACTATGCTAACCACACAACAGATCAACTGGCTCCATCCATCTAATCGCGCCTGCACTTGAAATCTTGAATCTTGGGACTCTTACTGCTTCTTTCCTTGTGCTAGGCTAACTCGTATTGACCGCCCTTCTAGCTCCTGTTAAAGACACAACACAACTGTCATTATTTACGAAAAATCGAGACATCAAGCGAAGGGGTGTAAACGAACCGAGCTGAGCCAAGCCCGAGTGTGGTTCGTTTAACTGAGCTTGAGATCATGCTTGCCTCGTTTTGAACTCTATTTCTAAAGCTTGAACTCTCTGCACATGAGTAGTTTTCAGGCTCGAGCTTGCCATTTTCATTATTTATTAATCATGTGTTATACATTTTTATTTGTTTTATTAATATTTTCAATTATCTTTTATATATATTTTAATTACAGTTTTCATATAGAACATAATATATATAATATAATTACTAGTAAAATTGCCCGCGCGTTGCGACGGGGACATAACGGGAATTCGGTCGGTATTTTTCGGTTTGTTATGGTACCCGCATTTCCTATATTTAAATTTTGTCTTTCCTGCAACCACTAATTTCTTCAATCTTATAAAAGACACATTTTTTTTAAAAAAAAGTATATATGATCACTCAAAAATGTAAAAAAATATATCAAACCTAAATACGTTGCAATCATCAAACAAGTATCACTGTTTGACCCATTAAAACTGATTTGGTAAGTTTGACTTAATGACCTGTATGAGGTCAAACCGCAAAGAGCCATTTATAAAAAAACCTTTAAAAATGCCGAAAATGCCCTTTGTTATCGATGTTGGAGCTGAAAACTAAAATGTGCAACCAATTTTCATTTTTGCACGTTGACCAGATTAGTCTTCGGTTTAATATGTTTTAAATACATTCATTTATGCAATAGGTGCATGATAATTTATCATTACAGGTAAAATTATCCGTTTGTTTCTGGTTCATCAGTTCTTTCACCTTGTTTTTCTAAATTAATTTTGTTTTTTTTTTCTTATATAATTTGCCATGGTACATTACACATTAGCCAAAATAAAACAAACAGCATCAACACATGTATATTGTTTATGAACTACCTAATCATCACTAACAACCTTTTTATAAAAAGTTAACAATATCGGACGACCATTTCCACCCGTACAAGAAAAGTTTCCGCTGAACCATTTACTTATGAGTGGGTATATATGGCTTATATTCATCACCAATAGGTCAAACAAAAATAAAACCAAATAGAAAAAACGGGTGAAACGGGAAAGTCACCCGCCGATTTTTTTTATTATATAATCATCGTAATCATTATTGACAAGAAATTGTTTTTAAGAACATTACAATTTTTTTACCAAAAGTGTTCCAATCAATCTAACCCGACTGTTTACCCCATATGTACACGTCAATGGAATTGTCGGTACAAATAGAAATGAATGGAGGAATATGTAGAGGGAACGTTGCCAAGCCGGAAAATTAATGAGTGTATTCCGGCGAGAATATGGTTTAGCCATCATTCAAAGAGTTCGTTCAATCCCGAAACCAATCCATTGATTACACCTGCGAATTTATTGCAGGAGGTTAAGCAAGTCCCGCCAAAAATATAAGATCATAACATCATAATTAAGAAAAGGATATTTGATAAATAAAAAAAAAGTATTTTGGGAAACAAATGTACCAGAGCCATAAATGAATGTACCACCAACGCTACTGCCAACGACAACACTCCCGTCGAAACCATTTCTGTTGCAGCCTGCGCCACCATCAATGGCTCTGCAGACTGCAGCTAGCAACAACGTGTTGACCCCTCTACCTATGTATTCACCATGTTGACACCACACCTACAACCACAGTATTGATACGTTTTTTAACCTCGCGCATAAAATATATAAATTGCATATGGTTAGTTTTTTTTACCTGGCTCTATTTGTGATGGAACTCGTTTTCACCCGAACCAAGTTGATGTATTTTTTAAAATAGCATGCCTTAACCTGAACTTGTTATTTGTTTAACCAAATTGATGTGCTTTTAAAAAGGCTCGTTTTGACCTGAACTAATTTTACTTTGAACCAATATTGTGTTATTGACCCGACCCATTCTGAGCGGAATCAGTCTGATTTTTTTAACATGACTCGTTTAGACCCAACGATGACAAAGATTTAATGGAAATAACTTGATCCTTGGACCCAAACTCAATCATAAACAAACCAAGTTGAGGAACAACATGATGGTTGATAAAGAATGGACATGAAATAACAAAAAAAAAACAAACAAACATTAATGAAAAGATAACGCAAAAAACTGCCAGAACTTCAAAAACTAAGCATATCCAAACACCATCTCATGTAACACATTTCGTTACCGTTGATTATTTGATTGTGAATGTTCAGCAGTTTCAAAAGTGTATCCAAGCATTTTTTGAAAAAAAAAAATAGTATAAAAGATACCTCCATAGATAATCCTGGTTGTAGCAGCAACATCAACACTAAAGTTTTGCTCAAACCATTCCATTAGTCCTGCATGTACATTCTTGTTAGAGATGTAACAATATATAGTAGTAAACGTACTAATTAACTATTAAACCATATGTGTTTTCCATATTGTATTGTTAAGACAATTTTAGGCCCAGTTTGTATGTATACCTGTGAATATAATTAAGAATTTGTCAAATTGTTCATATTGTAATAAAATATCAAATGCTAGCATAACGTGTAACATACAATGAGTTTGACCAAAGTCCAGTCAAGAAACTTGTATGAAGGTATCCAGGATCGAACCATGATCAAACTTTAATAAATTCGTGATCAAAGTACTTTAAAAGTGATTAAACAAATGAGAAGTAGTAAAAACACAAATTTGGATTAAAGACCTATAATATACTGATGATCCAATCCCCTATTGAAATAAGCTCAAGCTATAACTCAAGGTCTCTTGTCGCTTCTATAAAAATTCTCTAAATCCTAAAAAACGATTACCTCTACAACAACAAATCACATTTTATTTATTGAACAGTACTTTTCATTAATTAAAATGATCAAGTGACAAAGGAGTTGATTACAAGTTCTTAACATCACGAGTTTTGTCTTGCAAACAGTTCTTGTTGCATGAAACTGAACACATATTATTATTATTAGAAACACATGAAGGTAATAATAGTTTATTGACCAGTAAGATCCCAAATATAGTTTTTCTGGTCCGGGTTTCGATTCACATAAAATAGGTTATTCGGTTCCAGGTCAGTTCCGGTCCTAACCTGTCGGCTGACCTGTGTAACCTGTGAGAACCGATGCCTTGAAACAATTTAAGGGCTATAAAAATGGAAAAAGATGATTTGAATATGTTCTTCCATCATTGACCCGGCGGGTTTGCAGCTTAACCTTTAAAACTTTGTCTCATAATGTTTTTCTAATAGAAATAACAAAACACTAACAATTGACAAATAGGTAAACTTTAACACTAACAGTTTTCTTCAAATCGATATAATCACACAAATTGCATAAAAAAGATAAGGTACAATATGAAACTAATATATCAGCTTAAGATGCCAATGCTGGCCATGGTACTCAATAGGCCGATAACTACCCAGCCCTAATCGGATGATATTGAGAACCAATTCGGATTGATTTATATATGAAGCAGGTGTAGAAACTGACATCGACGATCAGTTGAGTCCATAAATGTTCCATTGAATTGACTACAATTGAAGTGGCGATTAATAGCGTCGGTAGCCCTAAAATTGAAATTTGAGAATAGCAAATGAAGGAGGGTGTTGTAACGGCTGCAATTAAGGAAGGCCGGAGTGAAATTGATTGTAGCCTGAAACGGAAGTATTCAGGCGATGAACCCACATAAATTCAACCGCAAAGTTGTCTATAATGTAATATTGATTATAATTATAATTTTATTAATATTGTTAATTAAAATTACAAATACACATTTAGTATACTAAATTAAAACTATTTAAATAATAGGTCGTGAGTCAATTTGAACTTGATAATCGAAGCTCAAGCGTGGGCCCGGGATTATTTATTAAATATGCCTAGTTTTAAGCTCGAGCTCATTTAATGTAAACTTGATTCGAGCTTTAAGCGAAACGACCTCGAGTAGCTCGCAAGCGGCTTAACCCGTGTACATCCTTAATCATGCAAGGGTCACGGTTAGCTAAAAAGTTATTAGTTATTGCCACTCCATTGAGAACTTGTCTCCATTTCGGCTTTTGTGTAGTAACTAACAAACCCATAACCACGAGACCTACCGGTTTCTCCATCATACAAAACCCGTGCTCCAACCACATTTCCATGTTCACAAAATAGTTCCGTTAGACTCTTGGAGGTAACTGACCATGAAAGACTTTAGTAATAATCTCATTCCTTGACATAAAAAGACTGTGGGCTATTTGTATCCCATTGGACGCGTTTGATGTAATGTGACACAAATAAACAGTGTTACAAGAAACGGGCTTGAAATTAATGATTTTAAAGGAAACATACCCGACTGCTCATGGTCTTAAATGCAAAGCCTCTGTTGTAGAGTACCGGGTAAATCAACACATAATTCTTTATGTAATTTCTCAATTTAAGATGCATATAAAAAGAGGTGACAATTTCTGGCATGACACGAAATGTGACTTGAACACAGACACAAAAATAATTAGGTTTTGGGTTGGCATATCTAACACGTTTAACAAATGGGCCACGTGCAGGTTGACATGCTTAATTAAACGGTTGTTTCGCGTTGACATATCGTCCCGCCAACATGTTTAGTTAATCAATCGACAACTAACCTGTTTAACCCATCTTTTTACAGCCCACCAACTCGATTAACATGTTTACAACTTGATTATCACTCACCAACCCATTTGACACATTTAGATAAATGTATTAAACAAGTTAATTATTGGGTTACACGATATTAAGTTTGTGTGGATTAGAGTTAATGTTTTGACATGAATAAAAGCATTACATGTTTTACACTCTTATGATAATAAAGCTAATATACAAAAGATTCACGTTTTCTAAAGTTGATGCAAGATTGATATATCATATATGGGGGAAATGGAACAAATAATTATAAGGATAAGTAGTTAAGCACCTCACCAAGCTCCGGGCTGCCGTAATCTTGAGTTATTTCGGCGAGCTGCGCACTGTCGCAGGGATACGGCAAATTCCAACAATACTGCTTTGTATTTACAGATGGGAGCTCGATAACGTAACGCACCCGATGGTCGAGACGAACTTCGGGTTGAAGTCGGTACCAATCAATGTAAATGTTTCATATGAGATTATTATTAGATAGAATATCTACGAAAAGGGCATTATTAATTAGAGGTATACACGTTGGATATGACATTTGTGTTCTATGTGGTTTATTCCCGGAATCATCGGAACATTTAATGTTACATTGTCGTGTGGCCAAATGAATTTGGTCAATTATCCACAGCTGGATTAAGGTATCGGGCCTGTCTGACTTTGATTCGGTAAAGGAGCTGCAAGATTATCCAGTGAAGCTCAAAAGGAAGGAGGATGAATGTATGTTAATACAAGCTATGTATATGGTGACGTGTTGGTTGATTTGGAGAACGAGGAATGTCAAAATCTTCAAAAATATACCAGTATTGGTGGACAGGGTGGTGAGGGATATTTAAGCAACCTCTTTCGTATGGGTCTTGAATCGGAGTCAAAGATCGGGTGTTGATTGGGAAGAACGGTGTTGTTCAATTTTGTTCACTTTCCTTTGTAATTGTTTGGTTGTTTCACTTGTTTCGGTTCCTAATATACCGGCCTTTCAAAAAAAAACATATTTTGAAAGTCTTTTTAGTAAATTTGGGAAAACAAAGAATATATTGTTTTGACAGTTGTTTAGATTGGTTGAAATACAAAGAATATATTGTTTGACTTTAAAGAGTCAAATAAGAGAATCAAGAAGCCTTTCAGCTTCTTGCTCATCATATGGGCATCTTAATGTCTATGAATTCTAGAACAAAAAACTTGGCATAACCTGATAATGTTTTAAACAAAGTTTTCAACAAACACAAAACACACATTCGAACACCATGATAATAAAACATAAAGAAACCTATCTGTCCTCTAGAAAGAAAATAAGGTTTCCATGTAACGATAAAAACCTGAGACATGAATGAAGTAATGATTTTTATGATATAACTCCTTAAAACTCTTGTCGTGAACATTGTACCATATCATCTTCGCGGGAGTTAACAGCACCAAGAATGTATCTTCTTCTTCTTTACCTCTAACCACATCAACGACTTTAAAATCACACTGGTATGGATGTTCCATCTCCCCGAAAGCACCCGGACGCTCATATTGAGAGATCAAGCACGGGAAATCAAGCAGAAGCTCATTAAGTTGTAGTCGATACTTGACAAACCACCCCGAATGATCCCTCAGCATCTCGTACACATTCACACGCAAAACATGGTCTTCGCCATCGGTGTAAAATATTAAATGTAGATGACCTCTTGATTCCCCCAAATACATTACACTTGTTTCGTAAGACATCATCTCCGCCGGTAACGGCAGCAATCGTAACTCTTCATCATCTAACTTAAAGTAAAATAAATTATGTTGATAAAAGGAAGCCCAATAAACAGCTCCATTCCAATAAACCGGGTCGTGGAACTTGGGATTCTGCGCAGAGACTGCATAAGACTCGATACGGACGAGTAGACTTGAATCTGAATCAAGTCCCCGCCGGGCTCAAAGGCATGGATACAAACAACTTTAAAGTGCACACAATTTGTTTGATGAAAAGCCAAAGCCATAGAACAGATGTTTTTACTTTTACCAACGCGGACGGATGGGATGAGTGCCAGTTGCTTGGTGGTGGGATTAAAAACGTAATATTCACGAGCGCCATTGTGAAAGGCGGAACAAAGTAATAAACCGTTACAAGATTGCTCGATTCTGACACATTAAAGTAGAAATCAAGACTAGTGAAAGGAGGAGTAGTGCTTCGGTTTTCAATGCCATAAGGAACATAAATATCGCCAAGAGATTTTGAGAGGTTGTTACTATTGTACGGGTGGGTTAGACCGGGAGCGTTTGAAAAGTTAATATTATCATACCGGTTGGTGAAATGTCTGTGAGTTAAAAGCAACCGCCAATGTTTAGTTGGATGGAGGTAACTGGGAGGCGGAAAAGGATTTCGGATATGAGGTCTTCGCTGGAAGTGATTCGTGTTCCGGATTGGTACTTATCGATCATTTTGTTGTTGGTTTTGGATCTTGTGTTCACCATTTTGGAGTGTTGTTGAAGAAGATGTACAGTTTTGGGGGTTTTGTGCTTCGTCTAAACTATAGTTAATTGCCGAATGGGAGTGATCGTGGGATCATGGATTAATAGATTTACTTTGAAGCCGGTTTAGTTTTTAATTTGGTTTTGGATTAATAACTATTAGTATTCAACCACCAACTCATCAAGGCTATATTTGATAACCATTTAAATATTATTCATGAAACTCCTCCTTAGTTATCAATTGAATATGCATAACTATAAGATGTTGTCTTGTTAAAACCCGTACCGGAAAAACTTATGGGACAAAACCATGCTAAGGAAAAAATAGTGCAACATGCGTATAATATTCCCCCTCGTTTATACATCCTTTAAGTGATGAGTTAATGAGTTATGTTCTTTTGCGAAAGTTTATCTACGACTTTTGTAGTTAACAATTCGTCACTTGATCTTCAAGCACATAATTCCTTGTGTCAACTGTCAAGTAATAATGCATTATCTTCATGTGTGACTTGTAGCACCAAGTCTTCAAAATAAGTATCACAAGATCCGTGACATTGTTGTATTACGTTCCCGACCTCAATACGATTAACCAAAACTTTTGTATGGGTTAGTAAACTATAAATTCATTTATTACATATTGAAAGTATCAAAATACTTAATTTTAGCTCATTTCGATGTCTCCTCACCGGAAACAAACTATACCGATAAAATATATTTAGTTGTGTATAACTAGCAAGAAATACTTAATTTTGCTCGAAACGATGCTCCACACGGCATTGGCTCTACCCCTTTGGCGCATCTTTCTACCCCCTAAGACTCAGCCTAATGCTTTACAATAATTTTACAATATCCTGCAAGATTAGAACGTATCTTCAAAAGGGGCCTGATGTAATAGTTTTATTCGATCTGTAATGTCTAAATTTTCCCTTTCTTTCTCATTTTATTTGTATCTGTCTTTTGTTACTTATACTTTGAAATCCATACAGGCTTGATTGTATGACATTAGCTTGATTATTAGACATTAGTATCATATTTATTAAGATGTCTTATTTTTCTTGGCTCATTTTATTTCCATGCTGCAGTTCACTTATCGGTCCCTGATGCATGCGTCTTTCTGAATGTCTTTCTATATGCTGGTGACACCATCATAAATTTGGTTTACTTTTGTAAGGTAAATGCACCTTGTTGAACCTTTGGATGTATCATCCATGAAAGTTAATGCTCCAAAATAATGCCTATAATGTTTCTAGTTTTGTGTCACACGTACAAATCTAGCATCATAACCCAAACTTGACTTGACCACCTAAGCAAACTGTTATTCCCATTGCAAACATGGCTCCTGATTAATTTCTTAGTACAATGCTAACGGTATGCAGTGCGCGCATCGATAGTGAGTACTAGCCACACAACAGATCAACTGGACCCCTCTATCTAAACATGCTTGCACTATAAAATCTTGAATCTTGAGACTCTTACTGCTTCTTTCCTTGTGCTAAGCTAACACGTATCGACCGTCCTTCTAGCTCCTGTTAAAACACCACACAACCGTCATTACTTACGAAAAGTCGAGACATTATGCGTAGAGTGTAAACGAGCAGAGCCAAGCCAAGCCCGAGCTTGACTAGGCTTGAGCTCGGCTCTTTTAACTTACAACCAGCTTGTGAGTAGGTTTTCAAGCTTGAGCTTGGCTGGTTTATTATTTATTAAATAATTTATATACATTTTTATTTATTTAATTTTAAATCGCTCTTACTAGGTTTGATTGATTGATTGATATATATTTTTTATCGTAATTTATTATATATACAATAATATATATTATTTAGTTATTTTTCATCATAGTTTTATAAGTATTTATAATAATTATAAAAATATACATTTTGTATACTAAATTGTAACTATCTAATTAATAGGCCCGTTGCTCGCGAGCTTGCTTGAACTTGATAATTGAAGCTCGAGCTTAGACTCATTTATTAAACAACCTTATTTTTAAGTTCGGGCTCGTTTAAGCTTGACTCAATTCAAGCTTTAAGCAAGGTGATCACGAGCAACTCACAAGCAGCTTAACTCGTTTAGACCCCTAGGGGTTAGCTAAAGTTATTAGTTATTACCGCTCCGTTGAGAACTTGAAGTGCCGTCTCCATTTCGGCTTTTGTGTAGTAACTCACAAACCCATAACCACGAGACCTTCCGGTTTCTCCATCGTACAGAACTCGTGCTCCAACCACATTTCCATGTTCACTAAACAGTTCCGTTAGACTCTCGGAGGTAACCGACCATGAAAGATTTCCAACAAAAAGTTTGAACTCGGTTTCGGGATACAATGGCTCTTTTGGCTTTGGCTTGTCTGAGAAGTTTACTCTTAATGTTCTACCACCATATTCCTGTAAACATTCAAACATGTTGGGTAAGAGGTCAAAATGGGCCCGGGTTAAAATGGGTCGGTCTAGTTACCTGGTACGAGTCAAAATGGGACGGGTCAGTCAGTCGGTCTAGCCCAAACATTTTTTAGTCCTTGTTTTAATTTTTTTTTGTAGTTAATAAATGGGTAATTATGACGACAAATCTATGTTATTGCAGTAACAATCTAAATCCTAGATATAGGACTTTGGGCTATTTGTATCCCATTTGACCCGTTTGATATAAAGCGTGACACAAATAAACAGAGTTACAAGAAACGGGCTTGAAATTAACGGTTTTAAGGGAAACATACCCGTCTATCAAGGTTTTCGATAACCGCTTTGCAATCTTCAACACTACTCATGGTCACAAATGCAAAGCCTCTGCTTTTACCGGTTTCCCTGTTGTAGAGTACCTGGTGAATCAACACATCAAATCCCGTTATTCTTTATGTACTTTTTTCCCAATAAAACTTTTGTATACAACGAAGGGTGACAATTCCTACATGACAAGAAACACAACTTGAACACGACACGAAAATAATCAGGTATTGGTTTAATAAAACAAAATGGTTGTGTTCAGGTTGACATGTTTAATTGAACGGTTGTGTTTCTGTTGACATTTCTAACCCGTTTAGTTAAACAGGTCGACTCATCAACATGTTTAGTTAAGCAATCGGGCAGCCGACCACTAACCCTTTAAACCTATTCTTTTGCGGCCCACCAACTCAACTAACATGTTTACAACTTGATTATCACTTAGCCAACACGTTTGACCCATTTAGATAAATGAGTTAACCAGGTCATGTTTCGGTTACACAACATTAAGTTTGTTTGGATTAGAGCTAATGCTTTGAAATAAATAAAAACATTACAGGTTTTAGTGTTTACACTCTTAACTAGTACACAAAAGATTGACGTTTTCTAATGTTGATGAAAGAATCATATATGTAAATAATAATTATGAAGAAATTACCTCAACAAGCTCCGGGCTGCCGTAATCTTGAATTATTCCGGCGAGCTGAGCACTGTCACATAGATACGGCAAATTCCCAAAATACAGCTTTGTATTTACAGAGCTACTGTCGGTCGGAGACTGATCTCCTCCGTCACCGGAGACTGGTTCTTCTTCCTTAACGGCCACCGTCTCCTCCACCTCCTCCGTCACCGACACCGCCGCTTCTTCTTGAGCCACCGACGCCGACACCCTCATCGCCGGCCACTTGCCGGACATGGGTATTGGTTCGATTCTTACACGAGATAGAGGTGATGATGTTGAGATTTGCAAGATGGGTGTTGTGGATTTTAATGTAAGAAGCATGGGATCGGAAGGCCATGGTTTTGATTTTAAGGAGAACGGAGAGCTGATGGCGGCGGTGGCGGTGGCGGTGGCGGTTGTAGCAGCCATGGTGTCTGCCTGTCTGATCCGGTGGTTGGGATAGTTTGCTTAGCTAGTGGTTGTGGTTGTGGTTGTGGTTGTGGTTGTGGTTGATTTGATGATCGGTAAATGCCATCGCTTTTTAGATATATGTAGTGACGTGGACTAAAGATATCCAATTGGATGTGAAGTTGAGTGAGATGATAAGATGGGGTCATGGAGGCAATGTTATACCAAATCAATTTTCTTACATTTTTTATTTTTATGCTGTTTTTGAATTTGGATTTTAATTTGCTTTTCAATTATTGATGATTAAAATGGGTTTATAGGAAACTAGCTAGATACGATATGATGTGTTTGGAAGGCTACAAAGATACTTATTTAACGGGAGGTTGTGAATAAAGAGTCGATCGAAACATGCTACTAGCTTATCTTGGGAGAATTTGAGGGGTTTTCGGTTGTAAAATGTTCATAGTTTGAGCCGGTGATTTGGTGTTCTTTTTGGTGGCTATATGTCTAGGTCTGGCTGGACATCTTTACATATATCAAAAAGTTGGTTGGTCTTTGAAAAAAAAAACCAAAAACAACATGTTTATACATTTAATTTGTTTCACTTAACAACTTGTTGAAATTAATGTTAGGAAAAAAAAGGAAAAAATATAATAAAAGTAATAATGTTTGTTTGTTTGAGTATTAATAAGTTTGTAGTTATATCTAAACAATTTCATGGAATCACGGGTAAAAACAACATTATGTTGAAAGGACTATGTTTTTTTTTTCATATATGTCATAACCGATCAATAGAAATACTTCAACACTTCACTATTCCATGCGTCACACTAGAAAGATATCATGTTCATGCAATATGATTCAATTTCAAGATGCCTTGGTGGTGAAATGGTAGATACGCGAGACTCCACATCTCGTGCTAGAGAGTATGGAGGTTTTAGTCCACCACCGGCCACCATCTTCGTCAGCTCTCTACACCTTCGCACCATCGACCACCACCGCTGCCGGACCCGAATCCACATCTCTTTTTTGCCCCGTCGATGTAGCTAACCAGGTTCAATATCTAATTCTGATTCCGTCGATTTATATTCCTTCCTCGATTGATAGATTTAATCGATTTCTGATTTCTATGTAATAGAATTCTGTTTAATCCATTTTTTTATTGTTTGGTTCAATCGATTCAGTTTAATCGGGTCAGAGTGGATGCATGGTCAAATTAAGATAACTTCTAAAGCTATGAAATCGTTCTCTTCTCTGCTAGTAGAACACAAGGTGTGATTTTTTCCCATAAACCCTAATTCTTGTATGTAATGATATTATTGAAATAATTTTGAAGTTGAAATCAGAGAATAAAACCTTGAAATCTTGCTGATTGTTGCTTAGTTATGAGTTATGACTGTAGGATTAAATTATTTATATTCAACTCATGTTTATCATTTTTGAAACTCAGATTTAAGTTAAAATGATATTTGGGATGGAATTGGGGCACGAGTTTGAACTTTATGCTTAGAATAACTAATATAATGTAGTTATGAGGAATTATGAATCAAATTGTATTGTTAATTGTTGGTGTAGTGTCTTTAATCATAAAAGTGGTAATTCCCAGTTGAGTTGTGGTTTTAATGAAGCTTATATAAGTGTAAACCGGAGTATGGATATTGATGTCACCAGAAAGGGTATAAAACTGTGTTTTGAATTGAATTTGAAAACAAAAACAAAGCTGATGCGCAGCTAATCTCGTTACTGGTCTGTCTTTAAAATTTTGTATAAAATCGCAGAAAAATCTAATAAGTGCGTATCTTATATGGTTAAAAAGCCCTTTCAGTTTACTGCATTTCATATTAAGATATAAAAAGCTGATTTGGATATTAAGTGGGGTAAAATGGCTGACTTCTGTAGCTTTACCTATAGTTCAGCAAAGCTGATGGCCAAAAATTACACTGCTGACTTGTTTTTCTCGAATTTATATAAAATCAATCGTATCTCGGATAAATGTGTATTATATATGGTTAAAAAGCTTTCCGAGTCTACTATATTTTACCTTTGATCATGTTGAAGTAATTCAGGTCGTAAGGGTGTCAAAATCCATAGGGAACAGGTGCTGCACAGAATGTGCAACACTAAAATTGGGATTTTATAAGATTAAACTATGTCATGCTATATTTTTTTTTATAAAGAAACTTGAAATGAGTAAATGAACAATAAGTGAAGAATACCAATGGCTGGGTGATTTACAGATCTGTCTTGTGTGTTCTAGTATTGAAAGTTGACATTTTATCAAGATAGGTGCTTCGAAGCTTAGAGGTAAACGAGCCAAGTGGATGATCACAAAACAAATATAATTAATTAAT
Organism: Bidens hawaiensis; assembly: GCF_021521415.1. Taxonomy (NCBI): domain Eukaryota; kingdom Viridiplantae; phylum Streptophyta; class Magnoliopsida; order Asterales; family Asteraceae; genus Bidens; species Bidens hawaiensis. The sequence goes on from NW_027492598.1 coordinate 122,713, forward strand.
CATACAATTGAATATAATTATGAGTCATCACTTAGATATGGCTAATCTTTCATGGTGATAATGTGTAGGTAATTTATGAAAGTGTTCGAGTCATGCAGACAAACGAGGCGACTATAGGTAAAGTTTTGAATGCGAGTGCCAAGATGATCAAGTTTTTTAAGATTGGGCGTTGTAGAAGTATGAAGACATCGTTCGGGCTGCAAGAATGAAGACGCCGGTTTAGTTATTGTGTATTATGTTCATTTTTAAACATTTATATTTGTGGTACTCTGAATTTTTGTATCTTTGAAACTTTTATGTACATTGTTTTCATTTTTACGTATATATTTTGCGTATATATTGGGTTTCAATGGAAAAATAAGTATTATGGTAGTTTGTTGGGTTCTTCACGAAATATTTTAGAGGGGTAAAATAGTCATTATGCAGTCATTCAGAGATCCAACGAAACAACACTTTACTGGTTCAACACTTATTGGCTCAGAGCCTCTTAATCATTCACACCTCTTAATCATTCAGCACTTAATGGTTCAGCACTTGCCAAACAGCCCCATCTTTACATATATCAAAAAGTTGGTTGGTCTTTGAAAAAAAAACCAAAAACAACATGTTTATACATTTAATTTGTTTCACTTAACAACTTGTTGAAATTAATGTTAGGAAAAAATAGGAAAAAATATAATTAAGTAATAATGTTTTTTTGTTTGAGTATTAATAAGTTTGTAGTTATATCTAAATAATTTCATGAAATCACGGGTAAAAAGAACATTATGTTGAAAGGACTATGTTTTTTTTTTTTTCATATATATCATAACCGTTCAACACTTCACTATTCCATGCATCACACTAGAAAGATATCATATTCATGCAATATGATTCAATTTCAAGATGCCTTGGTGGTGAAATGGTAGATACGCGAGACTCCACATCTCGTGCTAGAGAGTATGGAGGTTTTAGTCCTCTTCAAGACATAATATTGAGAATGCTCATTGAATAAGAGAGCTTGGCCAGTTTCATATTCATTGAGTAATTTGGTATAAGGGTCAAGGTTTTGTAATATTTCAAGGGTGTGTATAGAGGTGGGCCCGCGGGGGACAATGGTTATGGCACAAGCGAAGGTGATGGTGTCATCGACGACGTTGCATGTCATGGCAATGACAAATGATTATAAGTTATAACGGTAGTAGTTGCCTTGGGATGGTTATTGTGGTGGCTACACGATAACAGTGGTTAGGCGATGAAGAACTACACGAGGCTGCGATGGGTGGTGACGATCCACTGAAGTTGTTTTAAGTTATAAAGTTTTACATGAGCAACCTATGTTAACTTTATCAGTAATTTAAATGATCCAAATTAACTCACTTAATAAACAAAAAATACATAAGGTGAGTCATTTCCCTCACCATGGGCCATTGACAATATATCTTTTAGTTAGTATATCTTTTTGGTAAGGATTTAAACGAGTCACTTACAAACTACTAAAGATGGTTTGTTAAGAGACAAAAATCAAATTGAGTTTAAATACGCTCAAAGCCTAAGTTGAAGCCCAATTACTTAAAATACCTTGAAATAACGCTGATCAGGGTTTAGGGTTTAACATTATGATGATGATTTTGAAGAAGAGGAGTGGATTGAATTTAGCATCATCAACCAAAAACATTCGTCGGTGGTTCAGCTCGAATCCTCGTCGAATGTTGGATGAAGGCGATTGGCTTTACTCATCGGAATGGTGGGACGATAACGACACTAGTAACACGGTCTTCCGTTCTCTTTCCGACAAGGGCAACGGCGTCGTTTCTGTTGTTGCTTCTCATTCTTCCAGACCTGTATGTTTTTATTATTAAATTAATTTCTCAATTAGTACCAATTCACCGTCATTTATATGAAATCTTGTCGTCTAAATCTTGTTGTAATTGTTACAGAGTCAAAGTGATTGGCACCAAACTGAGGATGTGCTTCGTCAACGCTACGCAGAGTTACATGGCTTACATCCAAACACTTTTAAAAACGGCTTGTTTAGAATTCTCGGGTATCAGTGGCGTACGCTTCGGTTTAATGACGATACCCGCCAAAGCACAGCTAAAGTCATGGCAGCTTATCATGAATCAGATCCTGGATCTATATTCTTAATGCAGCAGCCGAGTTGTTTGGCTGCTCCATGTAATTTATATCAAATTTGCCACGTGTGATTTGTTTTTTACTTTGCTGTTAATGTTACGCATTTATTGCAGATCTTCGAAGTATGATATCTGCTGGACTGACTTCCCTATCATGTAACTGTGATATGCTAAGTTCGGTTTATGGGAAGACTTGTATGAAGATTTTGTGTATTGGTCATGGTGGTGGAAGCTTACCGTTATTTTTGGCCCGTAAAGTTCCAGGTGAGTTATGTAATAGTAATTAATAGTATATTAATTAATGGGATGTAGTAGTATTATACTGATATATAATTTGCTTTTAGATGTACTTTGACAATTTACATATTTGGCATGACTTTGTACTTAATCCTTGTTGATTAGCACTCTTCTTTGAGTCAAACGGGTAAATAATTTAGCTTAGAAGAAAAAAGGTCAAACGGGCTGAAAATCGTCTATATTATTTTATCCAGGAGTTATATTATTCTTGAAATGATAAAGTTATATCAGTCGCATATACCATTGTAAACGAGTTGAGCCGAGCCCGGACTCAACTAAGCTGGAGCTTTACTCGGTTAACTTACAAGAGCTCAAGCTCGGCTCGTGGGTAGTTTTTTCAAGGTCGAGTTCGGCTCGCTTATTATTCATTAATATTTATATAAGTTTTTAATTGATTTATTTTCTAATTAACAGTTGTATATAACCTAATATATATTATATATAAATAAAAAATATATATAAACAATAGGCCCGTTTAGGCTCAATAGCCAGGTTGAGCTTGTTTATATGACAAGCTTATTTTTAGGTTTGGGCTCGTTTAAGCTTGGCTTGATTCAAGCTTTTAGCGAGCCAATTTTGAGTAGCTCATGAGTGGCTTGGCTCGTTTACACCCTTGGTCGCATTTGTCACACTTATAGTTTAAAAAAAGGTTCACAAAGTTGGAAAAGGTGTTTTGGGTTGATCAGGAGTGACCCATTTTAACGCACACTAAAAACTCGGTTGACCCGTTATCGAATCTGCCCAATTCGCCACATCCTATTGTTATGATGTTTGTAAAATGACGCAGCCAATTTTCATGGGTGGTTTGCAGTTTATTGCTTCATTTTGTCAAATTTAACGGACATTTTTATCTGATATGAATATTTGACAGGCGCCATAATCGACATAGTAGAAGTTGACCCGGTAGTTATTGCCGCTTCAACCCAAGCAATGGGTTTTCCATCTTACTCTATAATGAAAAAACACGGGGTGCGTTCACACTCGAAACCGAGTCTAATAGATCAAGTTTTATGGAATGGGATTCACGAAAGGCTATTCTTACACGAATCCGATGCCCAACAGTTCATAACCGAAAGTACCAGCATCTATGACATGGTTTTTGTGGATGCGTATGATGGTGACGATGTATTTCCCCGCCCGCTGTGGGACCCGGATTCTGTTTTCCTCAAAGCCTTGGGGGACCGGGTTCATCCGGACCACGGAACGGTTGTGGTGAATCTTCATTCGGATAATGATATTGAGGGTGAATCTTTATTGCCAATGGGTAAGTATGTGTCTCAAGTATGCAAGGCATATAAGAAGGTGTTATTAGATGATTTTGTAAGTGTCTCGGGTTTTGCGTTTACGGTTCAGGCTCCTTGGGTTTGTAACACGTCTCTTGTCGTTTCTAGGGGTTTTAGGAACAGTACGCGCGATACGGTTAAACAGGCGCTTATGTCGAAATCAATTCAATTTGGGGATACTATGTCATTCTCTTTTTTGCAATATATAACGAGAGGGTTAACATTTGTTGATTAATTTTTGGATTCTTGAAATTGATAGTTTTCGCTTTGTTTTGTTTTGGACATGGATTTTGTAGGGAGATGTATAAATGGGGTTGAATCTTGATGTAGGGTCAATGTTATGGCAAGTTGTCATAACAATTAGGATCTCTTGTCATATGAAAAAGAGATTCTAATTGTTATGACAACTTTTCTCAAAGTTAAGATATAATTTTATGTAATAATTATTGTACTGCCTCTAGATAATTTGGACTTTTATTGTGTTACAATTGGACAAGTTGATTATTTTATTCTAATTTGATTGGATTGGATTTTATTTTTAACATTGGCGTGATTTGTATGTATATATTGAAATACGTAACAAGCATCATATATACATCTTAAGCAAGCTGACTGGACTCGTTTATCGCAATATATGCATCTTAAACAAGTTGTTAGGAGTCGTTTATCGTCACTTTACCGTCGACAATAAATCTTAAATAACTTTTCCCTCTTTTCATGACCCCTTTAACCCCCGTGGTAATTGGTAATCAATGTGTATAGAAGGTAAGTTAACAAAACTAATAGAGTTAACAAACTACATACTTTTTCACTTGTTTTAGTATGGTTTGAAATTGAAACCATTTGCTAGCACCAAACGTTAACATTTGTTAATGTGTAACGGGCCAAGTTCAAAGCCTCAAACTATATTCTATGTTGGCTAATAATCTAATATGACTAACTAGTGATCCAGCCCAGTGACATCAGAAGTGGATCCTGCCCAATTATAATTAACACGTTTTAGGCCCAACACCCAAACACGTAGGAGAGCATACCAACACAAGTCCAGTTCCACGCTTAGATCACTTGGCCCAACCCGATAAAGATGTTCGGCCTAGAGGTGCACATTCCGGTTAACCAATAACCGGTTAATTTTCTAACTGGCTAATTGTTTGGCGGGAAATAACCGGTTAGACTAGTTAATCGGGTTGGGTACTAACTGGTTTTGAGACAAGAAACCCCTACCCGGTATAACCGAACTGGTTAACATGTGAATAACCGGCAAAAAAACTGTTTTTTTAAATAAGAAAAATCGGTTAACCGGTTATGGAAATCAATAATAAAAACCGATTTCTAACTAGCGGTTAGAACCGGGTATAAACCGGTTAGTGGTGGACCGGTTACTAACCAGTTAGGTTTCCAGTTAGAAATCAGTTAACCAGTTAGCTTGTACAAATTAATTAAATGTAAACATTTTATAAAATGTTAGCTAGCTATCTAGGTAGTTTATATTAGTGAATAAATTTTATGAAAATTCATACTTGCATGTTTAACTTTTATAAAATATTAGCAGAACATGCACACTATGTAATGTAGCCATTTGGATTTTATGGTGATTAAAGTGAAAAATGATTTACTTATTAGGTACGCCTCAAAACTATTGAATCCGAAATGCCTTTGAACCCAATCTGTGGGAAAATTCTCAAAATATGTCAAATGAGGAGAGAGATTTCTAATTTAGGCAAAATTTTTTGAAAAATCTCATAATGAGCCATTGAAAACTCACAGGGCCGTTACATTTGTGTTCGTGCCGTGAGTTTTCGCTAGCCACTAATATTATGCCACGTGTTATATGTCTAACCCCACCCTCGTGAGATTTCAAGCCAAATCTGTTTGACCCGTGAGTTTTGATACCAAAATCGTTTTCTTGAAAACCAACTCCCCCGTGATGTTTCACCATGCTTTTATCTCCTCCATGAGATTTGGAAAAAAGTTTGAATCCACCTAATTATACTAGAATAAGTTCTCTGTTCTTATATTGGCTTCAACTGTAGGCCACTTTTTGTTGGGAATTGGATACACAAAGAAGTTCAAGATGCTTTTATAAAAGTTTTGAAAGTTACAATGTATAAAATACTAGTTTACTTTATTCTTTACTTGGATTCATGCTGCACTGAACGCTGACTGTACACCCGTTGGAACCTCTGTTGAAGCCACTTAGCCAACCGACTTAGACAACTGACAATTTTACGGTTTTATGGTTTGGCTTTGCGGTCTTAGAAAAATGTTTCTTATAAAAACATATGCCTGCATTAAATTAAAGAAATGACTGTTCATAAATATAATCTTATATATATAGCATCGCTGTCAAGATCAAATACGAGCAATAATTTTTAACGTGAGAAGTGTGTGAAGTAAAATGAAAAAACTTGCCATGTAAAATCAATTACAATTAAAAAATTTTAATAATAGTAATCGGTCTATGGGAGAAACGAAATAGCAGTTAACGGTTCTTTTGCATTTGTGTAATTGAACAAAGCCTCATAGAAACAAATTATTCTTGTAGTCAATAAACAGTTACATTTACGTATAAAGATGATAGTTTAAAGGACATTTGAATACCACATGTTAAGTGAATCAGACGTTAAAAACATCACATATTCCTGCTTCTACTGTGATAGTTTTTGGCAATTAACAGGTGGAGAGCTTTTGATCAGCTATTTTCACTACAAAATTCTGATTTGAAACATCCTAATAATGTTTATTTAGCTTTATAACCGAGCTTTCAAACTTCATATTTCTGATTTTCTGAAATCCTTTTGCAGAAAAACATACAAACAATCCTTCAAAACATAACACAATTTTAAAACATTTTGGTTTACAGTTTAGTAAAACTTGTTTAGAAACACAAAAGTCTGTTTTTAAGGAAAAGCTACGTTCTAAAACCGGTGCCTGCAAATTCATTACACAAATAATCACATGGTAAAAATCAAAGCAAAACGCCGAGATTTTATATCATTTTTTGTATAACATCCCGCTGGCCCTGCTTAAAGAAGTCAACAGTCGTTCTCAGACTTTATACTACATCGATCCGTTAAAAAAGAGAAACCAACAATCCAACATACGATTATATTTATATTAACATAATCCTATTTGGACCCAAGTCAAAAGTATCTGAAGCCATTGAATTACAAAAGGGTTAAACAATCAATTAGAATTCGACCTGGTTAATTAAATAGCTTAAACATTTTTTTTTGGCTCGTTGGTTCCTCAAAAAAAAAATAAAAATAAATAAATAAACATTAGGGGCAAGACCTATAATCAAGCTATATCTGCCTAATTATACTATTTATCAGCAGAAGCTCAATAAAAGTAGTGCACAGATCACTTTTATGATGTATAAACTGTTGATTTCCAATATTTAAACTCAAGTTTAAGTTATATTACATCTTATAGCCAAAAAGATTATCAATATTAATTAAAATAGAAGACTAATTCCCTTCCACTCAGTATAGGTGAATGCATTAGTTTTGATGATCAACACTGCATATTTCTGATTTTTGTATAAAAGTATACAAACAATCCTAACATAACACGATTTAAAATGGTTTTACGGTTTAGCAAAACTTGTATAGAAACACAAGATCCAAAGAAGTTGATAGGTAAAACACTATTAATATAAGAAACTCCATTTAAACATACATCAAACCTGAACTACAAACAACATTTGCCCATGAAAGAACTTGTATTGGATCAGATCATCAAGTGTTGTCCTGTTCCTCTATAAAGGCGCCATGCTTTCAACATAACACTTGATCTCCATGAACTTCAGCGTTCTTGACAACAGAAACCGATACTGATGACCTAAAGTGAATCGCAACGATTTCAAACACCTACCCTTCTTGTTATAGACAGGTACACTTAAAACATCACCAGACAACTTGCTCTCCGAGGACAATATAAGCTCGTCCATATTAACAAAATCGATAGGATAAGGGCAACACATCATATGCTCGGGGTACTTAACGACTTCTCTGACCCAAACACGGTTTTCATAGTCTTGCAATATCCAACTATGCATCTCCTTGTTCTCCCACGTACGATCATGACATACAACACCAACAAAACCATTGACATCGTTAATGTAAGGATCGTCTTCCGGATACGGCATTACATCTTCAGGAGTGTTGATGATCGAAAACTTCTCCGTCACCAAGTCAAACGCCAAAATATCGTAAGCGTAAGGGCCATCTTCAAGCAATAGATGCACTACACTATTGACACAAACACTCATGACACAAGCTGAGTAGAAGCTAAAACGATCCCAGTTGAAACCGAGAGGAGGGTCCACTTCTATGGTTCTCCACGAACGATCTGACATAGAGAAAATCATAACCTCTACTCGAATACACGGCTCGTAAAGCTTCCTAATGATCAAAATCTTATGTTCGTTTTTAGACTCATCCAACCCATACAAGTAATGCACATCCACGTTATTATTAGTTAAAAATCCAGGTATAGTTTAAAAAGCTTACGCGTGGTCGGGTTAACGACGAACGCGTTATACGTGCACTGGCTGGGTGAGGTTTCTTTAATGCAAGTGAAACTAACAAGGCCATGCAAGTGTACGGGGTCAGTGGTGAAGTACTGATCGGAGTAATCTGTTTCGAGTGTGGTGAGGTGGGTGAGGGTTCCGTCGTGAGAGGCGGATAGGAGGTGGGTCTTGTGGGTGGAGGCGTCGTAAGCGGAAATGAATAAGGCGGTGCGGGTGGAGCGAGTGAGGTGGAGTTTGGTGAATGATGGGTCGGAGATGTAAGAGAGCCATGGCTTGGATACTGATCGGAATCGGAGGATGGATTTGACGGGGAGTCTGGAGAGTATTTCTACGGTGATGTCACTTGGGAATTGATCATCTTGTTGTTCTAGGGTTTCCATTTCACGATGAAGTAAACATTGTTTTTTTTCTGAAGGGCTGTTTATAGGCGTGAGCTAGGGTTTGAGCTTGTTTAAGCTCAGCTTGATTTAAGTTTTAAGCAAGCCGATTTTGAGTCGTTTACGGACAACTTGATTCCATTACACCCATAGTCGTATTTGTCTAGGGTTGTAAATGAACCGACCATTCAGCGAACAGGTCGTAAATCGTTCGGTGGGAAGTTCGATTAGTTAAACAAACTAACATGAAGAGAGCCCATGTTCCTTCATTTGTATTCGTGAACGTTCGGAAATGTGTTCATAAACGTTCGTTCAAGAAAGTTTTTTGTACTTTTAGTTATGTTTTCTAAGCATTTTATATTCTTTAATCTATTACCCATAATAATATAGAAAATCATATTCTTACATTGTTTTTGAATTATTCTCATTACCTTTCTCAATGTTCACATTGATAAATGCATCGATCTCAATATTTAGGATATGCCGATTTTATTTATGTTCGTGAACACATACATTACCTTAATGAACAAATACAAACATAAAATCTCGTTCGGTAAGCGTTCGTGAACTGATCATGAACACATTATTTCCTTAACAAATGAACATGAACAAAACCTTATCTGTGTTCTTTTGCAGCCCTACATTTGCCACAGTTCATGTTTATAAAAAGCTTCATAAACTTGAAAAAACTAACGCATTTTGGGTTGATCTAGATTGACCATGTTAACACATACTAGAAACTCGAATAACCCATCATCCAATCTGTGCAATTTGCTTGTTGCCACATCCTATTGTTATGATATTTGTGAAGATGTAGCCAATCTCCATGGTTTATAGTTTATAACTTTATTTTATCAAATTAATTTGGTATGAATTTTAATCAGACACTGTTAAAGCAAATTTTGATCCTTATGATTATAGATCTAGATAGGCTATGGTTAACAAGTAATGTGAGTGATATTTGAGAGGTATGAGATTTTATAGAAAACACATAGTTAAAGGTGAAATGATATCTATGATATTCATATATTCTGAGCAATGTTACAAATCTTTGGAATATTTATACAAGACAATATCGCATCTACAACTGTACTATTATTTCTTGTGGTCATGCCCGATAGCACGTTTCTAATGGTTGAGCTTGATGAACATGCCCTTTTCTAGCTTTCGTCTGTTGTACGACCATTTTTGTCTTTTACCGAGCCCTTATGTTCTCTTAATCTCCTCTCATAACAATGCTATGAGCATGGCTCTTTCGGTCGTATTCGTACCGATGCTTCTTTTAGGGTGTTACCCTTACAGACACCATAACCGATATGTGTTAATTATTTTGAAAATTTTTCTGGGTTATGGTTCACGCTCCGCGAGTTTACACTTGTCCTTTGTGGTTTCTAGGAACATACATGTGACAAGGTTCTAAATGATCCTATATAGGTGTAGAGCCCATTTTGGTATTTAAGTCTTATGTATTATTCTCGAACATAAATGTGTATTTATTTGTCTTTGTTTGTAATGTTTGGGCTGAGGCCACTTGATGTAAGCCCATTGGGCATGTGTACTAGTAACTCTATTGGGCCATGCTTCCCATATAATAGGAAGCATGTCATGTAATACAAGGAGAACCTTTTTGTAAACATTATCTTCTATTCTTACTCTCTCTATTCACAACCTAACTCAATTATCAACAAGAACCGAGATCTAGGTTAGCTTTAGTGATTTCCGCTAGCTAAAGCTTAGACTGATTCAATAACTTGTGTTGTTAGATCCGTATTTGGGACCTACAAATGGTATTAGAGCTTTTGGCTCTACTAGTAGTAGTTCTTGGATCACAACCTTGAATGTAAGTCTTGTTGTGGTGTTTTAAGAAGTATTCTTGCTTATTTTCGGGTTTCAAAGTGTTCTTGAACATTTTGAAAGTGTTCTCGGGTGTTAAAGTGTGTTTTGAAGACTTAGGTTCTTCAAGTGTTCAAGTTTGTGTTGGTTGCATTTGTGGTGCTTGTTGTGGATTTATTATTGTTTGTGTTGTAAAAGTGGTGAAAAAGTGTGTAGATCTACATTCGAATCGAATCGAACAAAGTACAAGTGTTTCCGAAAGTGAATCGAAGCATGCAAAAAGTTGTTTTTGGACCATTCTGGAATCAAATCGAACCGAAGACACAAGTTCTACTCGAATCTAATCACATCGTTTAATCGAATCGAGTTGCCATCTTAATCGAATCGAACATACAAACTAATCGAATAGAATCACCCATTCGATTCGATTTGTTTTATATTCGACTGAATAAAATCATTCGATTCGATTGAAATAATTGTTTGATATGACTAAAATATATTTAATTCGATTCCTTGTCTCGTTCAATTTGTTGGTCCATTCGACTCGAACTCCCTATTCGACTTGATTAGATTATACTTGGGTTTATAACAGAATTTTCCACAAGTCCTCTCAAGCTACTGTTCTACTGTACAAGATGTCTCACGATCCAGAATTGTTAAAGAGATGCATAATATTAGAAAATGAAGCAGGTACAACTTTGATGACTTTAAATGGAGGTTTAAGAACTTTTTGAGGATGACTGATCCTGGCCTGATTAGATCAATAGAGAAAGGTCCACACATACCAGTTGCCACTATTGCAGGTGGTGATGTTGAAATTCCTGGATTTGGTTTTTTTGATGCAGATAAAGAGAAGATCAAAGAAGATGATAAAGCCTACGGGGTTCGAGAGCATACTCCTGCAAGGGACTTTGGGGGTGCCCTTGTTGAAAAATTCGAAGGAAATATTGAGATGAAAAATATCAAAAGGGAAATGTTGAAAGGTGAGTTCAAAATGTTTAACCACATTCACAGAGAAACTGTTGATACACAAGTAAGTAGGGTTGAGAAATTAATAACCAAGATGAGGAGTAGTGGTCTCAGTTATGATCATGCTAAGATCAACCAGAAGTTGTTGAACTCTCTACCTTACTCCTGGAACAGAACTGTCATTGCCATTAGACGCACCACAAATTTGGTTGTAACCTCTTTGTCCGATCTGATCTCCACCATCAAGTCTTGTGAGATGGATGACAAGTTGAATTTGAACAATCATATCAGCTCTATTAACCATGATGGTATATCCACAAGCTCTGCTTTCTTGAGCCAAAATTCCGTGAGTGGTGCGGCCTTGCCTATAGCAAAGCCCACAAACAACACAGTTTTTAATTCTTATCAAGTCAGCCAGCTTCAGCAAACTCAAACTCGTTTCAAGATGCAGTGAACAAAGCCGTGGAGCTAGCACTCAAGGCTCACGGTATTAACAGGTCTACAATAAAAACAACAACTCAAGCATCCCATCTAGCCACACATCCTCAAAGTCTTATCCCTTGGTGAATGATTCCCATATTGCCCTGGTACATGCCTTTCTTTCAAGCCATGAAGAGCTTTTATAAGGGAAACTGTTACCTCCATCATTTGAGCAAGGTGATATCCGGGAGATCAATAATAAGGATCTGAAGAAGATGGAAATCAAATATCATATGGCCATGGCTGTTCACCAAGCTTCTAACTTCATGTATAAATATGGTATGAACAACTTCAAGGCTTCTGATCTCATGGATATTGGGTTTAACAAATAAAAGCTCCGTGCACAAACCCATCCAAGCTGCAAAATGACATTAACATTACTGAGGTAATTGATCAAAAAGCTACAAGGAAGCAAGATAAGAGTTCCATGGGTCAAAGGGGTGCTCCAGGTCAAAGAGTTCCACAGATTGGAAATGGAAGATTGAACAGTGGGAACTCTAGCTCAGGTTCAAGAGCCCTAATCATAGAAATCAGTGAAGGCTCTGCTCCTGGTTGGGAAGATGACTAGTTTAGGGAGCTATCCAACCCTTTAAACATGGCTGGGATGACTTTCACCAATGGGCAAGCCTCGACACTGCAACAACATGAGGAAACCAAGACACTTCTAAAAATCCCGAAGTATGCACCCACTTATGCTCACAAGATTGCATAGATAAGATAGAAAAATATAAAACTCATAATGCAACCCATATTAATGAAAATATTTGCCTTAGACATTTGAATAGTGAGTATATTAAGTCTGACAAAATATATACTGCCAAAATAAAGACCCATAACAACGACATGGCAAGGCTAAACATGAAGCTATTTCAAGCCACTCAAAATGCAGAATTTTATGAGAAAAGAACTGTTGAACTTAGCACTAAAATTGAGCAGCTAGAGTCTGACTTAGCTAAAAAGAAAATCATGGTAGATAAGTTTGAGCTTGCCTCTGAAAAATTGAATGGGATCATTGGTGTAACATCCTATTTTATGGATAAAAATAAAATATTTGAAATTTATATTTCAAATATTAGTAGACGAGTAAGTAACAGGGTAAAACGACTTATTAAAATACAATGTGTTTAAAAGTGTATCTAGCGCTACTTTATATAATTTAAATATATAGATAATAAATAATAAGAATTGTTATTATAATTATTATTATTATTATTATAAAAGTATTTTTAAGTTGTATGGGTGAATTAGTGATAATACATAATCATAATAAAAAAAATAATAAATGATAAAAAAAATTGAGATGCACACATGTTCTCTGCTCGCTACATAAGTTGAGGATAATAACAAAAAAAATAAAGAGGAAAATATAGGATAAATGAAATAGGTATAACCTTTATATCTAAGTAAACGTACCGATGAAGGATTCCACGTGGCATTCAAATCATTACACAAAAGATAATACTTGAAGGAATCTTCAATATTAAGAATGGTATCTTTCAATCTATATATATAGTGACACAAATATATATACCATAAGAAGTAAACAACATAATAGAAAGGGGCGATCCTTACAAAATAAACTCAAGTGATGCAAATACGAAAACAAGAGGACTATTTTAGAGAGCTATATACGGTAGTTTAGCCTCGTCAGTCATCAATCCGAGTAATCACCAAATACTTGGAACTTGCGTAGTATTTTCTCTAGGTTGAAGGTAAGTACACGGACCATAATCATGTTATTTTAACAAAAGTTTCATATATGTTTATTTTGTTATGCATATATATGATTATTTGAGAAATGATTGTGGGTCCAAGTATGTGAATTAATGTGTGGCTTAAAAAGAGGCTATAGTTTTAAAATAAATATGGTGGTATGCCTCTGATAAAAATACGGGTTATGGGTCACGAGGGTTTCGGTAGTTGAAACTCCAAAATTTTAATACTATGTATAAAATATTTCGGGAGTTGAAATCTTAAGAGGTTCGGGTGTTGAAACCCATTTATAAAAGGGGAGTTAATAACCCTCATCGGTTGAAAATGAGCTCATAAGGAATTCGGGTGTTGAATTCCCAAAGAATAATAAGGAGTAAAATTAAGGATTTTGGGTGTTGAAATCCCAAGGATTTCGGGTTTTGAAATCCCAAGGAATTCGGGTGGTTGAATTCCCAAAATAAAATATTGTGGAGTAAATATAAGGATTTCGAATGTTGAAATCTTAAGGAATTTGGTTGTTAAATTCCAAATAAAAATAAAACATATTTTTATAAAATGGTGTACTTACTTAGCGAAAGCTAATAAAAATATGTTTTAAAATATTTTCAGAATAAGGACCCCTAGATGGTTGAAGCTTCATGGACGGGACTGGACTGACAAGAGAACCATACTCTCGTGTTTAATAGTTTGTATAATAAAGTTTGTTTTAAACATATATGTTTTCTTGTACAATATATATTTTTATAAAATAAAACGTCACCACGAGTGACAGGTTTTGAATGTAAACTAGGACCTACTCTGATATGTATTTTGTAAAAGTATTATATATATAAAAAAAATTAGGGTGTTTCAAGTTGGTATCAGAGCACGGCTCGAGAGATTTAAGTATTTAAGATAAATACTTAGACTCGAACCATAAGTGCTCTTGATAAATAAACGAGAGGGTTCATTCCAGAAGCGATCCATGGAAGCTACAAAGAGGAGTTTTGTATGGGTGCATAAATGAAAATAAAAGAGAAATTATGTGAAAACTGAAATTTGTATGCTTAAAAGACAATATAGTAGTTAAGGGATCAAGATGACTATAATATATTTCTTTCATGCCTGACCAGTATGAGAGAAAATGTATCATACCGTTATGAATTCTCAATAATTATATTGTGTTGGAAACAACAAAGAGTAAGTGAGGGAAAAATAAATATGCATGAAATGATGTGCGTGTTTATATTTATTGCATCATATGTGCATATACGGTGCTTTGTGCTTTATGGCCTTAGATACATTGTTAGAATTAACAATAGATTGAGGAGTATAAAGTACCTTAGAAGGGATAAGATTATGGAATGACAATAATAATAAATAAATTATTCGTCACAGTAAAAAGATATGGTGGAGGAAGAAGGAAATATTGTACACAATGATGGAAACTGTAATGTAGAAATGCATGTAAATAATGCTTCAGAAAGATCTGCGTCTTCACCTCATCAAGATGATAATATAAAATTTGTACCTGATGAAATTCACAAGCAAATTGCAATCGAGGTGGGGAAAGCATTCGAAGCCAATATTCCATTTCTTCTGGCCGAAATGCAATATTCTTTAGGAATTATGCTGCAAGAAAATCTGAAAAAGAATGAATCGAATGTGGAAAAGTCTGTCGAGAACGTGGGAGTGGCACCAAGAGTGGAGGTAGAAACGCATCGATGTGCGTATAGAAAATTTCATGGCTTGTAAACCATTACAATTTAAGGGAGAAATAGACCCCTTGGTCAGCCAAAGGTGGATTACAGCCATGGAGACTATTTTTGATACTTGTCACTGCGACACGGCTGATGAAGTGATGTTCGCAACGAACCAGTTTGTTGAACGAGCTAAAGACTAGTGGGATATGGTCACAAAGGAAAAGGGTAGAGAAACGATAAGAAATATGTCTTGAGAGGAATTCAAACCAATCTTCCTAAAACATTTCAGTCCTCGTGTTGCAATTGATCGTATCACCGAGGAACTTCTTTATATGCGTCAAGGAAATGAAACGGTGGACGAAATATTTGGAATTTTCTATGATAAAGCCAAGTTTTGCCCTTCTCTCTTCACTAGTGAAGAAGCATGGATGACTCGTTTCCACCTAATCCTTAAAACAAAAATCAGAGAATTTATTTCTCCATCAAAGTGTGGAAGTATCGAGGAGCTTCTTAATTGGGCTCGTAAACGAGAAGCGGAGCTAAAAAGACAAGTTGAAAGAGATGGGAAGCGAAAGCCAGATGTTGTAATTCCTGCAGCACCAACAAAGAAAGCGAAAATTTTTAAGCCTACAAAAGTACCTAGCTTTAAGAAGGAATCTGATACTTGCCAATTCTCTGAAAAGAGGCATTTCGGGGGAATGTCGTTATAAGAATCCAACTTGTTATAAGTGTGGGAGACTTGGGCATACGGCACTAGAGTGTACTAGTCCAGTGAACTTATGTTATAACTGCTATAAACCGGGACATATGAAAAATGATTTCCCAGAGTTGAGGGCAAGAAATGGAAAGGCGGCAGAAGGATAGAGAATTTTAGAGAACGTGAAGAAGTTGGAAGCTCAAAAACCCCGAGGCAGGGCTTTTCAAATCACCGCAGAGGAGGCGAAAGTTAAACCTGATGTCGTAACAAGTACATTTATCGTAAACTCCCTCCCTGCCTATGTTTTATTTGATTCTGGAGCTAGTAGATCCTTCGTATTCAAAAATTTTGCTTGCCATGGTCCTTTTAGTAGAAGTAAATTAATAAATTCATTAGACGTCAAAATCGCTTGTGATAAGAGCTTTGTGGTCTCCGAAGTCTGTCGAAGTTGTAAAATAATTATTCAAGGAGAAGAATATTCCATCGACTTAATTCCTATTACTCTAAGGGAATTTCATGTAATTATTGGGATGGACTGGTTATTCTTAAATTAGGCTTTGATAGTTTGCAATCAAAATTTTTTTCAATTTAAGTCACTAACTGGAAAACAAATTTGTGTTTATGGAGAAAGGAAGAATGATATCATAATATGCTCGATGGCGAAGGCAAGGAATTATATGAAGAATGGTCATCAAACGTTTCTCTCCTACGTAATTGATACAAAAGAAAAAGGAAAGGAACTTGATCAAGTCCCTGTTGTTATTGAATACCCTGACGTTTTTCCTAATGAGCTATCAGGAGTTCCACAGGAAAGGGAAGTCGAGTTTAAAATTGGTATAGTTCCAGAAGCTAAACCAGTGGCTAAATCGCCATATCGGTTGGCACCAAACAATGAAGGAGCTGATGTCTCAACTCCAAGATCTATTGGACAAAGGCTTTATTCGCCTAAGTGTTTCACCTTGGGACGCACCTATTTTGTTCTTTAAAAAGAAAGACGGTAGCATGCAGATGTGCATTGATTACCATGAATTGAATAAATTGACCGTCAAGAATAGGTATCCTTTACCTAGAATTGATGATCTTTTTGATCAACTACAAGGTGCTAGTTGGTTTTCAAAGATTGATCTAAGGTCGAGATATCATCAAGTAAAGGTACGTGAAGAAGACGTACCTAAGACGGCTTTTCATACTCGTTACGGGCATTATTAATTCGTTGTGATGCCATTCGGCTTAACGAATGCCCCAACAGTTTTCATGGATCTTATGAATCGAGTATGTAAGCCAATGCTTGATCATTCTTTTATCGTGTTCATCGATGACATTCTCATCTATTCCCGAACTGAAAAAGATCATGCTCAACATCTTTGCGAGGTTCTTAATACCTTGAGAAGAAAAAAGCTATACGCAAAGTTCTCTAAATGTGAGTTTTGGCTTAGAGAAGTTCAATTATTGGGTCACGTCATGAACGAGGAGGATATCTTAATGGATCCCGCCAAGATAGATTATATTATGAAATGATCTCCTCCAAAGACCCCAACTGAAGTCAGAAGTTTTCTTGGTTTAGCCGGTTATTATCCGAGTTTCATTCAGGATTTTTCAAAAATAGCCTCCTCTGTAACAAAGCTAACTCATAAGAATTCCAAATTTGAATGGAACTCAGAACATGAAAAGGCGTTTCAAATCTTGAAAGAAAAGCTAACTAGAGATCCGATACTAGCTTTACCAGAAGGAACAGAGGACTTTGTAGTTTATTCCGACGCCTCACGTGTTGGATTAGGTTGTGTTCTTATGCAAAGAGAGAAGGTAATAGCATATGCCTCACGTCAATTGAAGTCACATGAAACAAACTACCCAACCCATGATCTTGAATTAGCAGCAGTAGTATTTGCGCTAAAGATCTGGATGCATTATTTATATGGAACGAAATGCACTATCTATACTGATCATAAAAGTCAGAAATATTTCTTTGATCAGAAAGAGTTGAACCTGAGACAACGTCGGTGGTTGGAATTAGTCAAAGATTATGACTGCGAAATACTCTACCACCCACGTAAAGCCAACGTTGTTGCTGATGCCCTAAGCCGAAAAGAGAATTATTCTCTCTCTGATTAAGGTGCAATCATATAAACTGATTGTAAATTCAAACTTATTTGACCAAATTAAAACTGCGTAAAAGGAAGCACTAAAAGAAGAAAATTTAAAGCGCGAAAGAATTGTTGGCCAAGTCCGACAATTGAAAGAAAATGACAAAGGAGTTAAGATTCGTTTTGGACGTATTTGGATTCCTAAGTCTTGTTCAATTAAAATGATCATTCTTGATGAGGCACATAAATCAAAGTACCCAATTCATCCGGGTGCAACCAAAATGTACAATGATTTGAAGAGCAATTATTGGTGGCCTGGTATGAAAAGAGATATCGTTAAATATGTGGAAAGATGTTTGACTTGTTTGCAAGTTAAGGATGAACACCATAAACCATATGGAAAGATGCAACCTCTAGAGATTCCATTATGGAAGTGGGAACACATTACGATGGATTTAATAACAAAACTTCCAAAAACAACAAAAGGACATGATACGATATGGGTAGTTGTCGACCGTTTGACAAAAAGTGCACACTTTATACCCATTCGTGAAAAATATACTTTAGAACGAATGGCAAAAGTATATATTAATGAGGTGGTGTCAAGACATGGAGTGCCAATATCTATCGTATCTGATAGAGACACTCGTTTTACCTCACGATTTTGGAGAAAATTTCAGGAGGAAATGGGCACCAAATTATTAATCAGTACGGCATATCATCGTCAGACCAATGGACAAAGTGAAAGGACAATTCAAACTATCGAGGATATGCTTCTTGCTTGTATTATTGATTTTGGTGGCAGTTGGGACAAGTATTTGCCCCTAGCAGAGTTCTCCTATAATAATAGTTACCACTCAAGCATTGGAATGCCCCAATTTTAAATGCTTTATGGTAGAAAATGTCGAAGCCATTTGAAAGCGGCTCAGGATCGACAAAAGTCGTATGCTGATAAACGGAGACGCCCAATTAAATTTCAAGTAGGAGACTATGTTATTTAAAAGTCTCTCCATGGAAAAGAGTGATTCGTTTTCGTATATGTGGTAAGCCAAGTCCACGATTCATTAGCCCATTTAAGATAATTGCTCGCGTGGGGCAAGTGGCCTATTATCTTGATTTACCCGAAGAATTAAACGAAATCCATAACACATTTCATGTGTCATATTTACGAAAATGTTTGGCTGATGAAACGTCATGTGTGCCATTAAATGACATTGAAGTGGATGATAAGCTTAACTATGTAGAAAAACCAATAGCAATTCTTGATCATAAAGTTAAGCAACTTCGAAATAAAGATATAAGCCAAGAAAAGTACAATGGAAACATCGGCTCGGTTCGGATACCACATGGGAAGCCGAAGATGAAATGAGAAAATACTACCCTGATTTATTCGAGGTACGAACAGGTTTCGGGGACGAAACCTATTTAAGAGGGGGATATTTGTAACATCCTATTTCATCGATAAAAATAAAATATTTGAAATTTATATTTCAAATATTAGTAGACGAGTAAGTAACATTGTAAAACGACTAATTAAAATACAAAGTGTTTAAAAGTGTGTCGAGCGATACTTTATATCATTTAAATATATAGATAATAAATAATTATAATTGTTATTATTATTGTTATAAAAGTATTTTTAAGTTGTGCGGGTGAATTGGTGATAATACAAAATCATAATAAAAAAATAATAAATGATAAAATAAATTGAGATGCACACATGTTCTCTGCTCGCTACATAATTTTAGTATAATAACAAAAAAAATAAAGAGGAAAATATAGGATAAATGAAAGAGATATAACCTTGATGTCTAAGTAAACGTACTGATGAAGGATTCCACGTGGCATTTAAAAAAATTACACTAAGGATAATACTTGAAGGAATCATCAATATTAAGAATGATATCTTACAATCTATATATATAGTGACACAAATATATATACCAGAAGAAGTAAACAACATAATAGAAAGGGGCGATCCTTACAAAATAAACTCAAGTGATGCAAATACGAAAACAAGAGGACTATTTTAGAGAGCTATATACGGTAGTTTAGCCTCGTCAGTTATCAACCCGAGTAATCACCAAATACTTGGAATTTGTGTAGTATTTTCTCTAAGTTGAAGGTAAGTACACGGATCATAATCATGTTATTTTTACAAAAGTTTCATATATGTTTATTTTGTTATGCATATATATGATTATTTGAGAAATGATTCTGGGTCCAAGTATGTGAATTAATATGTGGCTTAAAAAGAGGTAAAAGTTTTAAAATAAATATGGTGGTATGCCTCTAATAAAAATACGGGTTATGAGTCCCGAGGGTTTCGGTAGTTGAAACTCCAAAATTTTAATACTATATATAAAAGATTTCGGGAGTTGAAATCTTAAGGGGTTTGAGTGTTGAATCCCAAATATAAAAGGGGAGTTAATAACCCTCATGGGTTGAAAATGAGCTCATAAGGAATTCGGGTGTTGAATTCCCAAAGAATAATAAGGAGTAAAATTAAGGATTTTGGGTGTTGAAATCCCAAGGAATTCGGGTGGTTGAATTCCAAAAAAAAAAATAATATTGTGGAGTAAATATAAGGACATCGAATGTTGAAATCCCAAGGAATGTGGTTGTTAAATTCCAAATAAAAATAAAACATATTTTTATAAAATGGTGCACTTACTTAGCGAAAGCTAATAAAAATATGTTTTAAAATATTTTCAGGAAAAGCACCCCTAGATGGTTGAAGCTTCATGGACGAGACTGGATTGATAAGAAAATCATACTCTCGTGTTTAATAGTTTGTATAATAAAGTTTGTTTTAAACATATATGTTTTCTTGTACAATATATATTTTTATAAAATAAAACGTCACCACAAGTGGTTGGTTGTGAATGTAAACTGGGACCTACACTGATATGTATTTTGTAAAAGTATTATATATATACAATATTTTAGGGTGTTTCAACTGGGGCTCAAATAGGGGTCAAACAAAGGACATGACTGGGGTTGGTTTTAAATTTGCAGATTGCCCCACCTTTTAACAACAACTACACGTCCTTACCCCATTTCAGCTTTAACTCTACACACTAGAGGACAAAATCGTTTTTGGAGTTGGTCATGTACCAAAACCAAAGATATTTGTTCCTCCGGTTTCCAAGACCATTGATCGAATTCATGCTAAAGTTGATTCTGATAGTAACCTATTGACTATCAGGTGTAGTGTGTGATGGGAAGTCATTGAAAAATGATAGAGACCGTGCCAAAACCGATATTTTGAAATCTCCTTTTGTGTCAAATGAGTCTTTTTAAATCCTTTGTCATTTCGTCTTGTATTAATGAAACAATTAGTTATGATGAGGTACAATCTTGTAGTGATTGTCACACCCCAACCTAAGGTGGAAATGCATGGCACGAATTGATTGTTCACAAATCAAAAGGTACTATCATGCAATATTAAAGGTGACAATATCTATTTATTTAAATTAAATATCCAAATAAATAAAAACAAAATAAATTGTAGTTCAAATGTAAGATAAGTTTTGATCAATTTCTTCTAACTTAAAAGCATCACTAAATTCTTCACCAACTTGCAATCAATAAAACGAAAACCTACATATGCGTATAAAATAAAGTTAGCTAACACAAGGTTGAGTAGGTTAAGCATCAACATTTTAAATACAATATACTATAAAATGCAAAACTGTCCTTTGTGAGATAAACAAATAAAACCTTGAGCAATTAATGAGTGTCGGTAAAACCATTGCCTTGCGAAGTGGGCTTTGGCTACTACGACCCGCTATACACCATATGACCCACCTGGTGCCCCTACCACCCGTGCATGTTACCATTGTGGAGACCCAAATCATCTTCGCAATATGTGCCCACAGCTAATCCATGCTAATCAAGCTCAAGCTATGACTGCACCCTACTACATTACCCATGCCCATCAAGTCCAAACCTATCAACCCCACATCCTGTAAGCTCCTCTCATCAATCAAAATCATTCCTACTTAACCCAAACTTATCAAATTCCGCACCTGCAAGCTCAAGTTTACCAATCATACTCTAATCAAATCCCAATCGTGCAACCCCTTCAAGCTCAACCTATTCAAGCTATTCCGAGTCAATCTACCTCGATTGATCAAGCTCTAGTCAAACCAATCTACCTCGATTGCTCAAGCTCTTATGAATCCAACTCATCAAGGTGCTCCAAGTCAAACCAATTAAGCTACCCAAGGACTATGAAGACTTTTGCTGATTTCATTATTCTATCTTAATTTATTTTGTCTTTTCCAATTATGGATTGTAACGACTCCTTATGGTATTGAATAATTTCAATTTGAATTACTTATCTTTTGCATATCTTATCTTATGAATAAAGTTTATTTTATTTAAGTAAATTGGTTATAATAGCATACTCCTATGTTATTTTCTTATTCTCCTCCATCACAAACATTTTTTTTTTATAATTTCAACTTTTATTGAGTTATTCTTTTAGATTTTCAAGATTTATACATTTACGTCAAAAGGTGTTTTAAAATTTCCATTGTTTCATTTAAGCCCATTTCAATTTTTGAAATGTTATATACATTGGTGATTTTCCACTTTTATATTTAAAATTTCTTAAAACTTTTGTTTCCTCACGTAATTATGTTTTCAAGTGTTTTGTAAACCACACGATGGGACGAATTATGTAGACCATCTGACGATCTAAGTAATTATGGGTCGGCATGTAATAATCCAAGTCCTCGCGTGGAAATCATAATACGTAAAATTGTGTGTCATAATATAGAATCGAAAGTAGTTGGGATAACAGTGCAAATGTAAAGATGATAAGGGCATGGTGGATATGCCATTGGTACATCTTATATATAAGTGCCCTTATCGGATTTTTTCATTTGCAGTGTTGTTTCGACTACTCAAAGTTCCGCGTTATTATGAATTTTAAATTTGAAATTTTCATTTCCTCAAAATTTAATGGTTTTGTTTTGGTATTCTTTAATTTCGGGACGAAATTCCCAAAAGTAGGGAATACTGTAACAACTCAGACTTTTCTTTTATAGTATATATACATATAACCCGACCCAATTCTATGTTCGAGTAATTTAATCAATAAAACATCGTATATATCGAGTTATTATAATTTTATTATTATTGTTTATTATATATATTTAATTATCCATAACAACTTTGAGTTTTGTGAAAAATACACCCTAAACTTTAGTGTTTTTTGTTGTGGTTGTTGTTTTTGTTGTAGTGGTGATTGTTGTTGTTGAAAGCAGGTATGGGTTCGGCTTTAGCATCAGTGGATGAATCGGTTTTGGTCTTGTCGAGGGTAGTCTTGGAATCCTTTCGGGATAAAGTTCCATCCGTAACATGATCGTCGGTGAGGGAAGCATCTAGGGAAGCAGTTTATGGTGTAATTTGTACAAAACTCAAAGTTGTTATGGATAATTAAATATATATACTAGACAATAATAATAAAAAAAATAATAACTCGATAAATGCGATGTTTTATTGATTAAATTACCCGAACATAGAACCGGGTCGGGTGGTATGTATATATATTATAAATGAAAAGTCCAGTTTTTACAGTGATGGTGTTTGTGTTGGCACCTTTCACAATATTGTTAATGAAAATCTTGATGCTTTTTCTGACAATGATTGTGAAACTATATTTGGTGAGTCTATTGCCATAAATTGTAGTGAGAAGGTTGATGTAAATATAACTAGCAGTTCATTATCTGATTATAAGATTGTGGTTAAACCTGTAAAACCATGTGTTTTAAAAAGGGAAATGAACCAAGTACTTCCGGTAAATATATTCCACCTCACAAATACAACTTTTCCTAAACAACTAATCAGACAAATTACCCTCAGTCAAACAATCACTATGATAATGCTTATTATGGTTGGCAGCAACCATATCTGACTATGTTTTATTATGAAAATTACTTTTTTGACTAAGGTCAAGTGCCTTTCATTACACAAAACCATGGTCATTATTTCCTAAGACCCATGTCATCAACCTACAACTCCAATTACTACCCATATTCAGATGAGCGTTGTGAAAACTATAGTAGGAAATGCGTCTCACCTTGCCAGACACTGCAAGAACTGGCACAGGCAAAAGAAAAACTTGAAAAAGCAATTTGCTCAGTCCCCGTCCCAAATTGCTAGTCAAAAAGATTCCAGAAATGATCAATCCGACAATTGTGCCAGTGAGACAGAAGTAAAAATAAAAACCAAGAAAAGAAGAAAACCCTTTTGGGTAACCAAGAAAGAGAGATTAAAAAGAGACTATAAGAATGAAAAGTCAAAGGTTCCACCAAAAGGAAACGGTAATGGAGATCCAAAGATCGAAAGATCCGAGGATTTCGTTTTAAAACCAAGGAGGAGACAGTCACGCAAGTCTTCGAAATCGAAAGCACACGCATCTACGTGGGCTTCAAGTGACTGTCCCTCGGATTCCGAATGGTCAAGTAAGAATCACTTTTTCAAAATTAAAATTAAATTTGGTGACTTTATAGTTAATCTTCCCAAGACCACTTCGTCTCGTGATTCCACCTCTAATTAATTACCAAATTGTTTAGGGTCGGTCAAGAAGGTCTTTCAACAGTTTATGATACTTAAAAAGTGGTTGTACCTAATACATGACTTGGGATGAGTCCTTGCTATTCAGTGTACAGCCATTTGGTATTGGACATGTCTCCTTTGTTAGTGATTGGAGGGAAAATAACGAAGAGAGGTATAGTCTCCAATGGTGTATTGACCTTTGATGATGTGAAATTGGTGGAGCAATTGAATCACAACTTGTTTAGTGTCTCTCAGATCAGTGATAAAAGCTACTCAACCTTTTTAACTGAAAAAGAATGCTTGATCTTGAAACTAGGTTTTAAAGTCCCTGAAGAATGGGTGTTGATGCGTACTCTGAGGCATAACGATGCCTACATATTGGACATGAATAGTTCTTATTCACAAAGAGCTGCACCATGTCTTATATCCAAAGCCTCTGAGAACGACTCATCACTATGACATAGACGATTGGGTCATGTTAACTTCAAGAATTTGAATCGACTTGTGAAAGGTGAGCATGTGAGGTGCTTGCATGTTAAATATTTCTCTTGCATTGAAAAATGTATTTCATGATCAAAATGCAAGCAACATAAGCTTCTTCACAGGCGCAAAACTGTTAATTCGGTAGATTCCATTCTTCAGTTATTACATATGGACCTGTTTGGCCCCATTCATCCTCAGGCAATAGGCCGACAAGCCTATTGTCTTGTTATTACTGATACTTATTCTCTTTTCAGTTGGACTTTCTTGTTGCCACATGGATGAAACTGCCGACTTTTTGAGATTCAGACTGAGAAACGTGTCAAGTGCATCTGAAGTGATAACGGGACGGAATTCTGCATTAGGACAGTAAATTAATTCTGTCATTCAAGGGGGATCGATCGTTAGTTCAGTGCACCCTATACTCCACAACAAAATAGGGTGCCTGAAAGATGAAACTGAACATTGGTTGAAGCTGCGAGAACCATGTTGTCGTATTCAAAGTAGCCACTGATTTTTTGGGGTGAAGCGATTAATGTTGCATGCTTCATAAAAAATCGTGTTCTAATATAGGGCTGTTCAAAAAGCCCGTGGTTCGCTTGAAACTCGCTCGAAAATAACTCGAAAAAAGCTCGGCTCCAAAAAGCTCGATTCTAAATGAGCTCGACTTGACTCGGCTCGATTTCTAAATGAGCCGAGCTCGAGCCAGGGTCAGCTGCTCGTGGCTCGGTCTTGGCTCAGTTCGTTAGCTTGGCTCGTTGGCTCGTTTAGATTAAACCCTAAATTTAATATCTATATGTAATAATAATACCAAGAAATAAATAAATAAAAATTATACATATATTATGCCACTCGATACATAAAACCTTATAAAAGAATAACGAAAATAAAACATATAAATTTTTAAATTCTCTAATTTATAAATTTTTTTATATAATATGTATGCTAAAATTATATTTTTTTGTATTCCATACATCAAAATTTTAAAATATATAAAATAAAAAAATAAAAAATAAAAAAAATTAAAAAAATTAAAGGATCCCGGCTCGACGAGCTCGAGCTCGGCTCGAACTTTAAACGAGCCGAGCTCGAGCTCGATTTTTGAGCTCGATAAAGAAAACAAGCCGAGCTTGAGCCATTTTGATTAAGTTCGAGCTCGAGCTCAAGAACACTCTAGCTCGACTCGACTCGGCTCATTTACAACCCTATTCTAATAAACACGCATCAGAACAAGACCCCATACGAGATCTATTACAAATCGAAAACCCATGTCAACCACTATAAGACCTTTGGATGCCCATGCACACTACTTCTTTCAAACGCTAGCTCATATTCCAAGTTTGCTGAGACGGCGGATGAATGCTATTTCGTTCGATACTCTTCCAACAAATGTGCATTCCGGGTGTACAACAAAACTTCCAGGTTATTGTGGAATCATATAACGTTTACCGGTAAGAGCTTAACCCGACAGATGCTTACACGGGAGCCATCTGGTTGTTTGATTATTATGATCTCATTGGTCAGTTTCGCGGTTTGTATCCCACTCATCCTATCGCACCTACTGCAGCCTCAACAACATTGTGCGATCCTGTGCTGCTTCAAGCCATACACAACAACTTAGAAGACATCAGTATCTCTATCGCACTATCAAACAAGAACGTGGCCCCCACATTATTTCAACCCACTGCAATTGGTCCTGCTCCTCAACAAGCAGACACTACTAATATACCTATGGTTGAAGATGTCTACTCAGAAGTTTCTTATCCTTATGCTGATAGTGAAGAGCCAATAAATGTCGAGCCTGCTGTTAACCTTTAAGCAGAACTAAGCATTGTGAAATATGTCTATACATATCCTTCTTTAAATATAAATGCTGATCTGATTGCTGTTGAAGGTGCAACTATAAACAATGAAGCCCCTGTTACAACTTCTAGCAACACCGATTCAAAACCTGTTCTCACATTGTTATTCTGTTTGGTCAAGATCTTTGGGACAGCCCCATTGCATCAGAACATGTGGTTGATCAACCCGATGTTATTCAACCCACCACTTACGTTCTGATCAACGTTCAAGCATCTTTCACTCCGTCAAAAGCCTGACGGTTGAGCTACAAGTAGACCCCACTAATGACATTGTGGAATCTGTGGATCCTATTCCCCAACTGCCCATACACCGGTCCCACCCAACCGAAAACATCATCACCTCTCCAATTGCCAGAAAGTAGCAAGTCTGATACTATTAACAAATGCCTTTTTGCTTGTTTTATTTCACATGTGGAACCTAAGGACTACATAGTATCTATGAAAGAAAACTCATGGGTGGGAGCTATGCAAGAAGATTTGTTGCAGGTCTAGAAGCTGAATGTATGATGGTTAGTCAAGAAGCCAAAAAACAAGCGGCCTATTGGGACAAAGTGGGTGTTTCGGAATAAGAAATATGAGAAAGGGGTTATCATAAGAAATAAAGCACGACCGGTAGTGCAAGGTTTCTCTTAGAGAGAATGTCGGAATTACGATGAGAGTTATGCTCCAGTTGCTAGGATTGAGGCCATTCGTATCTTTCTCGCCTATGCATCCTATATGAAATTCAAAGTATACCATATGGACGTGAAGACTGCATTCTTGTACGGGAAAGTTAAGGAGGAAATATATGTGAAACAAACACCTGGCTTTGAGGATCCAGATCATCCCGATTTTGTTTACCAACTTGACAAAGCCCTCTATCGCCTTCATCAAGAACCCCGTGCTTGGTATGCTACACTTTCTGAACATTTACTGAAGAAAGGCTATAGACGCGATGTTATCAATCATACACTATTTGTTAAGAAGGTGTGCAAGGATCTGATTCTCGTCCAAGTGCATGTTGACGATATTATCTTCAGGTCTACGAGTGATAATTTGTGTAGAGATTTTGCAGAGGTAATGAAGAGTCGGGTTGAGATGAGTTCTCTCGGGGAAATGTCTTTCTTCCTATGACTTCAAGTTGAACAGAAGACATACGAGATTTTAATCCACCAAGAAAAATATATCCACGAAATTGTTCAGAAATTTGCTTCATCTAGAATCGTGTTCTAATAAATAAGCGTCAAAAAAAGACCTGATAAGAGGTCTATTACAAATTGAAGCCCCATGTCAACTACTATAAGACCTTTGGATGCCCGTGCACACTACTTCGTTCAAACGCCGGCTCATATTCCAAGTTTGATGAGAAGGCGGATGAATGCTATTTCGTTGGATACTCTTCCAACAAATGTGCATACCGGGTGTACAAAAAACTTCCAATGTTATTGAGGAATCATATAACGTTTATTGGCAAGAGCTTAACCTGACAGATGCTTACACGAGACCCAGCTGAATGTTTGATTATGATTATCTCAATGGTCAGTTTTGAGATTTGTATCCCACTCCTCCAAGTTTTGATTATCTCAAGCTTCTTATGCTTATGCTAATAGGGAAAAGCCAGAAAATGTCGAGCCTGCTGTTAACCTTTAAGCAGAACTGAGCGTTGTAAAATCTGTCTCTACATCTCCCTCTTTAAATGCAAATGTTGATCCGATTGCTGTTGAAGGTGTAGCTGTAAACAACGAAGCTCCTGTTACAACTTATGACAACACCGGTTCAAAAACTATTCTCACCATTGTTATTTCGTTCGGTCAAGATCTTTGGGACATCCCCATTATATTATGTCGGAGGTACCGAAACCCATATATCCCGTATTATATGATGATGAAGGAAATGAGTTGGAACCTACCGAACCATATCATGAAAATATGGTTCGTTAAACTGTTTACAAATCCATGTTGGATCTTCTAGCTCATGGGGGATATGTGTATAGAGGGGAGCTGCCTGGAAGGAAGTTTGGATTGTTTGTGGAGACGAAACTGTTAAGTGATGTTGAGGAATCCGGTGGCGGTGGTGACGGGGATGACAGTAATAGTGGTGATGCGCGTGGCGATGATGAGACCACAAAGACGGATACTGAGATCGAGGGGGAGCATTGAACAAAAAAGCTTCATGATCAACGGTTGGAAGCTATGAAGAGGAAGGCCGGCAGCAAGCCTTCTGCATGTGGTCCTTCTGCTGCTGTTGAAGACCCTGCAAGGCCCTTAAAGCGACTGAAGAAACTGGCTGACTCCCAGACGTTAACTCCTATGAAGATACCGACTTCATTTAAGGTAATCTTCACTTCAGTGCCTTCCATTCCGACCGAGACCCCAACCACACCTCAACCCAATCCCTACGTAGGAACAACCGAAGCCCTAACCCGGACCCTAGCTGCAATGAAAGAAAAACAATTACAAGTACCAAAAATGAAAACCAAAGCCAAAGCTAGAACCAAGACCAAATCCATTCCCTTAAACCTTCAGGACAAACCCATAACCTCTCCCGAACTCTCACATTCACATAGAGACCAACGATCTAGGGTTCCACCCTACCAAACCTATCTGAATCTACCACAACGCCATTCCATCCTTTATTCAACCTTGCACCTGCAACCACTACACAACCAACCCAAACATTATCCTCTCCTCCACCTATCCAAACCTTAGGATCCCCGACATTCGCCCAAGCGTCACCTATAAAACATCACTCACACTGGGATTCTACTTTCCTATCCTCACCCTCGACCCAAACCATACCCATATCTACAACTAAAAAATCGAAACTACCAGCTTACCTATAGTTGTTCCTTCAACTCTCCCAACCCAAACCATCACTATGCCCACACAAACAACCATTTAATCACACATTCAACTATCCTTACACCTACATTCATTTCCCAAGGAATGTCAAGGCAAACTGCAGTCTTCCAAGATCCTATCCTTGATAAGATAAAGGCACTTGAGGTCTCGCACAAATTAAGGGTCAAGCGGGAACATCATCTGATCCAGTTCGTCAAGGATCAGCAGAAAGTGAATGAGAAGGTGGTGAAGGATTAAGATGATTTGGCTGTTCTAGTGGCTAAGCTGGAGGAGAACCGGGAACTGGATAAAGCTTTAATCGGGAGTCAGATGCAATGGATCGAAAACCTCCACCACCGAGTTTACAGACAACAACAGTTGATTTCACGTGAATCTCTTCTGGGAGCTGAAAGACATGATGATAGATGTACATAGAAATATACATCTTTTCGGCATCAAATAATCTCTAAAAACTGTAATTTCTATCAAATAACATAGCATAAAAGGCTACTTATCATAATAAAACATAATTTCAGGTGAAACCAAGCCCCAAACAAAGAAAAAAGCAAAAAGACGAAGAAAAACAAAAGAAAACACAAGAAAACAAAGAAATACGCCCCCATGCCTCAAGAAACACGCCCCCATGCTTCTGAACACAAGAAAAGACAAAATTTGGAAGCGAAAGCACGGGGCCGTGCCTACCAAACACGGGGCCGTGAATGAGAACACAGAAAAGACAAAGAAGAATTAGCACATGTCACTAAAAACCACGGGGCCGTGCCTATCAACCACGGGGCCGTGGCCACCTTGCAAAAAAGACAAAACAAATCTCGCACATGTCATAAAAATGCACGGGGCGTGCCCACCAACCACGGGGCAATGCCTCACACTCCAGATTGCCTATAAATAGTGGCTCATGTTGCACTCATTTGGTGTGCCTTGAAAAGAGTTCTATCCGATTTTCACTTATAAAAACACACACTAACACTCACATTAAAGATCTAGTGAAGAGTTTGAAGGCTTGAAGGTCACCACCATCAACCATCATCATCAACCATCATTACCATCATTAAGAAGGAAGATTCATCTACAATTGGTTAGATTGTTCCAAGTTTAATCATGTATTTGTTATCATCATTCATCTTAATGTTTATCATCATGCTCATTATGAGCTAAACTCCTTTTACCATCTAAAATCTATGAAGAAGCTTTGTTTTACTTGATAATTAATCAAGACATATGATGTAGTCTAGTAAAGTACATGGTTATATTACAATTATCTTTTGATGAGAAATGTTTCACCATCTTAAATCACTAATTCAAAGTTGGTGGTTGTCAATTCTTTGGTTTGGGGGGCGGGGGTCAAATGGATATACATGGATATATAGTCATAATATGTATGAGTTAGTATCATATGTTCTAGGCCCAAAATCAGGGGGGGCACAGCCCATCCCTACCCTCTTGATGGTCCGCCTATGCAATCGACAACGAAGGATTGCCCACACCGGAGCACTGCCACCGCCAGACGATCACCGCCTATGATTCGTAGATCGAATCCGGCAACAATCGGCGGCGAGGTAACGACAACCGACGTTATAAACCCTAGATTTAACAGCCATTACTTCCCAACACTGGAGCACTTCCACAACCACACGATCGTTGCCTTCGGTTCGTAAATCGAACCCGATAACATAACAATCGGAGATAATGGAAACAATCGGTGGAAACGTAAAAGGAAGAAATCAAAGATTATGGTGATAATACGTGAAGAGAAGAACCAGATAGAAGAAACTTGTAGTTGTCAGAAGCACCGTCCAAAACAAACCATGAGAGAATGCCAACATTAACGCTGTAGGGGCTTGTACCACATGCTAAAAAATCTGTCTAGGTAGTACAGTAACAAATTGTGAGTACCACGGACCTTTACAATTAATATATATATAATATGGAAAGGAAGCTACCATGAATGCTTGTAGTGAGCCAATGGAAAAGCTTTGACTAAGTATTTCGTTATTTACCCATCGTTATTTACCCATTTCTTTTTGGTCACTAAAGTCACACGTACCATAGCTTCATGAGGATGGTGACGAACCCAACATTTTTTTTCGACCGTCGATCTTAAGTAACGAATCTGGTGTCGGCCATAGATAATCGGGGAGGGGGGTTGGGAAATAGTAATATACAAAATGGTAGATGAAATTTAACGCTGTCATCATCATCGTACTCAGTATATTCCACCAATCACAAAGATATGATAGTGTTTGAGGATGGTAAGATGTAGACAAACTTACCCATACCCTGATGCTTCCGGTGAGACCCCCGGCTCAATAGTAGTTTTGCATCAAGCCTTAGACATAAGACACGTAGCACTCAATCATCGGGACACCGACTAATTGGTGCATGTACCCTTGTCTTTCGGCTATTAACGCCACCACATGATGCCTAATCAACCTCCCGCCACTTTTAACGTTATTTTCATGAGATTAGTAAAATAACGTCAAAATTAGTGCAATTTCACTTTTACCCACCCGAGGGTTCACACATATGTACATTATATGTACGCACCGCAAGCAGGGCGTTGGTGATGATCTAGTGTAATTATGTAATTATACTATGTTGTAGTTATATTACACTATAATTACACTATGTTGTATATATATAACTACAGTATTTGATTATCATAATTAGCATGTTAATTTAATTTGTATTTGATCGGGACCCCCAAAAAGTAAACTATACCGTTTGATCTTGCATATTATGTACTAGGTCCCTTGGTGAGTGTAAATATGTATAGAATGAGTTAAGACTTTTGGTATTTTAAACACCCTTTTTCTTGGACTTCTATATACATGTTGTCAAGACATCGAACAAAGCTTTTTGACACAGTCTGTCAAATCATAAACCTCCAACAAGCATACATTTTGGCAAACCTAATCAATTTCCATCATGCAATGTAAAACTCAAGATTCCAAGGCTAAAAACTTTTTCAAAAGCGAGCTAAAGGAAGATGTGCTAAAGGTTGATGATTGATCGAGACGACACAGTCATCTTTGATAGAACAAACTAAAAGCGCGCTGATCATGGACCACCAATTTTTTCTTGCTTCTACATATATGATTGAAACTGACTTCAAGTAATTACCTAATGAAAATGGTTTTTGTTTGTTACAACTTAACCTAGATCGACTTTGTAGGTCTAGCTAGCTAGAACTTGGAATAAAAAGATATGGTGGGTAATGCAAGCTACTTCTTTTTGGTTTCTACAAGCTTTATTCTCTCATATCCCCTCATCACCCAATAAGTGTGGGTTGTAACAAATTTCTAAACTTTAGTGGCTACATATTCTTGAAAATCAATTGCCTAATTTCATAATTTTGTGGGTAATGCAAGCTACTTCTTTTTGGTTTCTACAAGCTTTATTCTCTCATATCCCCTCATCACCCAATAAGTGTGGGTTGTAACAAATTTTTAACCTTTAGTGGCTACATATTCTTGGAAATCAATTGCCTAATTTCATAATTTTTTTTATATTTGATATATACATATACTTTAGATACATATGATACGCCTATTGATTCAAAATTTAGGATCCTCTTATTTGAACCGGTTATACGAAGGCAAACGAGCCAGAAAAGGCTCTAGCATAAAAAGTGAAAAGCCTAACTTGGGCTATGAGTAAAGTTACAGGCCCCATAAGCATTGAAAAGAGGGTCTCGACGAGCTATAGACCGTTTGAATTGGTTTTCAAACCTAAATTCTATCAATTCTATCGAGCTTCATACCCTCACTAAAAATTTAACTCAGTTTTAACAGTTCCTTATCATTATATAAATGTTTGAATGTGCAAATCATTTATTATTTTAATTTACGTGTTTATTTAAGTTTTTAAGTTCTAGACTTGTAGCTGTTAAATTTAGAATCCATTATATTTTAAAGATTTATCACTTTACAATTTCGTACTCTCTCGGATATTTGTCACATTCATATGTACAATCAGATTATTTATAGCCTGAAAATTTCTATGGGTCAAGTGAAATTCAATGAAGTTGTTGGTTGACTGATTAGGTGCCACGCGGCCCACGCAAGCAAGACGATGCCAGATAGGACAAAACCACACTTGACATGGTCAGTGTGTGGCTAGGAGGAGTTCTAGGAGAATAAACACAATGTACAGACATTATTCATTATATAACCAAACCAACCTTCGAATCCTTAATTCACCAATCTAACGTACCTTTGTTCCATCTTACTCGTCTGTCTTTCTCTCTTTCTCTAGAAGCAAAATTTTCAGTTCTTTAAATTTTCTTGGAGCCTACACGAAAAGGTTTTCAGAAGTCGCAGGTTTTAATTCCGAATCATTGTTTCTCCAACAACTCTTTGTGTTAGAATATATTCCTTTAAATAATCTGGCCCGAAGAATGTGGCACGACCTCGTACACCCCCTTGGTCAACCTCATATGGTAAATCATTTGTTTATATAAAACGCTACGATAGAAGATACTAACCCTCCATGGTGGCGTGTCCTATATGGGTTGCCCGTCATTTTTGACATAGATTTTTAAGGTTTGTTAAGTTAGCGGTACGTCAATATCTATAAGAAAACTACGCTGCCCGCATGCCTAAATTCAATCATTTTACCAAACAAATTTAAAGCATGTCGTTTTCGAAGTTGTAATCACAAATATCTCTTCTTTTGGTATTCATATCTCTGTCACCATCGACAACGATGTTAGGTTTAAGTTATGGTATTAAAGTAGATACTTGATATTTAATCACACATGTATAGGAATAAAAAACATGAAGAGTCATGGTACAAAATTTTAAAATTATATGTTAACATTGTTTGTTAAAGTTTTTAATTATAATCTTTTGTGTCATTAGGAACATGCATCAAGCCCTTTGAGTGATCAAATATTGGAGTTTTGTGAATCAGATTTATTCAAGGAGACCATACAAAATTCAGATGTTACTTCTGTATCAAATTATTGTTATGAAGAACAATCATCCTACGCTAAAAACCTCTCTTTCCCTCCTGATATGATCAATTATGCTATGCCCGCAACCACCACTTCTGACTGTGGCGACGGTTACTTCACCGCCATGTTTGAAGAAAAAGCTTTAGAAAATGACATATCTACCCCTCTAGATTTCACAAACCTCCAACAATATTCTTTTAGTCATCAAGATGATCAATTTGACATATCTCTACTTGAAAACCAGATTTCGCGTATTCCACCGTACCCTCTTCCAAATGATCAGACCGATGTTGTCTCTATGATGGGATCGATGGGATGTGAAAACGACTACCTATCGATGCCACCTTCAAAGTGCATGCGGTTGAACAACCCTTCATCCCCTAGCAATTGTTTTCTTGATCATCCTTACCTTGCATCAAGAAACTCAAACCCCATCTTACCGATGGAAAGTTGTGGAATTTTCAATGGGAATATGTCCTTATCGAATGAGATTCAGGCTCATGAACTAGATTTTCGTGGCGATAATGATGGCATCTTCTGCTTGGATCCTCTCCCACGCCCTTATAATTCTAATGATCAACTCCAGGTAATAATCATGTTTCAGTCATGACTCGACGAGTATTTGGTTATGGGATTTATTTTAAAAAGGTTTACGGAATTACGGGTATGGGACCGGGTATGTATTAGGTGATCATACCTACCTGACTATATGAAACTTACATACCTGTATCTCCAAACAATACCCCTTAAATATTTTGTTTTTGTTTTTTTATCACCAGTAGCTAGCTCATTCACTAAATCATGTTTTTAACTTGAGTAATAAAGTTATATTTCAAACTAAAATTGGTAAGAAATGTATTTGAAAATCACAATCAGTAACTGTTAACAAACGATTATACCAATTAGCCGGCAAGCAATTAACCGACTGATACCCAACAGGTATTCGGCCTGAAGTGGGACTGAAACTACCAATACCTGTTGCAAACCGGTCCATTACCATCCGTACATTTTTTGTTGATCTTGTTTGAATTAAAGGTACTTAGTGATGAAAGCCAACATCTCGTTAACAATGGAGGTGGGTGTTGTAATCCGCCATTGGCACCTCTCGAAAACGCAAGTTTAGAATCTGAAAGCTTTAGAGTGCCTAACAAACTAACTAGCGAAGAATGAAAAGAGAAGATTCATAGATACATGAAGAAAAGAAATGAGAGAAACTTCAGCAAGAAGATCAAGGTACACGTACAATTCCAATCATCTTCTGCCTTTTCTAAAATGAAAATTCACTAAACTAGTCATGGTGTTGTAGAAACCACAATTGACTTTTACAAAAAATAAATCAAACAAGAAACAACTCTTGATGCGTGTATTCTAGCACAACAGCTTTTCATTATGGCATGATGGATTTTCATGCTGACCTAGCAGATCCGTATGTCACTAATAAAAAAAAATCTGATACAACCTTTTCAAGTTGCAACTTTTTAGAAAGAGTTGCACATGTAACAAAAACGTTGTATTAGGTCTAGTGTAACTCTGTTTGATACAACTGTTTTTGTAAAATAAAGGTTGTGTTAGGCTAAATTTTTATATTCGATCGCAACACATTAGATCAATAAATGGTGCAACTAAATCATATTGTTGCGTCACGGGGCATCAAGCTTATCTTTAGATGTTTTTTAAAATGTTTTTAATAATTAATTAGTAAGAATATTGTTTTCTTAATTTCTTTTAAGAACTTTTTATCTTTTTATAAAAATATTATTTATTTATTTAACTTTTTTGTAAATTTTATATACATATAGATAATAAAAAAAGAGATGGTAAAACAATACAAACAACAAAGATATAACGGTAGAAACAAATATCTATTACAAATATAAATATAAACTTAATTTTTTAAACTGATTCTTAAAAGAATAAAAGATAATAGTTTTCCTTGAAAAAGAAGTGAAATATATGAAAATTTAGTGAATAAACATTTGTCAACTTTTTGGATATATCAAGAACTCTAGTTACATGAATTAATCCATTTTCTAAAATCGTCTGACTACAATTTTCTTACAGTATGCGTGTCGCAAAACCCTAGCCGACAGCAGGCCTCGAGTAAGAGGAAGGTTTGCCAAGAATGAAGAATTCTTTGATCACCATAGAAACACTTGTAACACTCATGAAGAAGACACAGATGAAGATGTGAAGTCTATGCATGTAAGAACAAATATGATAAATAAAATAATTTTTGAAACTACAAATTCTTAAACTTTTTGTGTTATTATGAGCATGCAGGTGGTGGTGAAAGAAGAAGATCATGAAAATGAAAAGTTGGATTCATTGGATATATTTACACATATAAGTAGCTTGAATTCGTTCAGATACAATTACCCAATCCAATCATGGATTTGAATATATGCAGTACGGTTTTGCAGAAACTTGTACTAATGTTGAAATATAGGACGTGTACATATTTATATATGTAGCTAACCATTTATAATAATGGTCTCAAATTTGTTTAAACTCAGAATATTATTGTGGTAAATAGTAATTGAAGCTCTACAAAATAAAAGAAGCAAATATTGTTAAACATTTGAGAAGTGAATCAAAAAACCATATACGATATTGCATAAAACGTTTATGCTGTTGGAAGTAATTTCGGACTCCAAGTCATAAGTCGATGAACTTGAGGGACCCATGTTGACAAGCTAGTCATAGTTGGTTATGTTTCCTATTTATATTATGTTTCCTAATTGTATTGTAATTATAATAGGTAATATCTTGGATAACAAGTTAGGTTAGTCTATATAAGCATGTCATGGTTAGACATTATAGAGTGTGGTGGCACGAGATGTAACCGAGTTAGGGTTCATCTAGAGACACACACGAGATGTAACCTAGTTAGGGTTCATCTAGATGTAACAGAGTTACGGTTCATCAAGAGTCAAACCGAGTTAGGGTTTGAAGGTTTGTAATCAGTTTTTGAGTTAGATTTTCTGATTAATATAAATGAGGGTTATTCGTTTAGTTGGTGTTTGATTATCGATCTGGGACTTGAATTGGTATCAGAGCCAAGTACAAGAAATCAATAAGAAGAAGGCCTATCAAGTTTGGATCGGGCAATTGCGATTGAAGGTGCTCACGATCAAGACGGGTTGTGATCAAGCAGTTTTCGCGACTTGGGTTTTGACGTGGTGGTCAAGACGTGTTTACTGTATAGACAAAAGTTTGTTTGATCGAAGGTGTTCACTTGGGTTGTGCTCTATTTTGGCAGTTGGTCAAAGAAAAGGATATAGGGTTCCGTCACCAGTAAGTCGATCTGCTGTTACGGTTTATTAGATTTTCTAATTGTGTGGGTATTTGCTATTGTGATTAAAAATTAAAAAAGGTGTAAAAGGAAGAAAAGTCAAAAGATTAAAAGGTTATATTTGTTTCTTCTTGTTGTCAACGAGGAATTCAAATAAAAGGAAACAAGTTAATTTTTGGCTTTGTTTATTTATATTGGTTAAGCAAGCACGGTTTGACCATCGTCCACACTGACTGTAGTTATTCGAGTTGGAAAAGCGGGTTCAATTCAGAGTTTGTTTTTATATGGGTTAAACGAGTTAGGTTTTAACCAAGATTTGAGCAAGTGGGTTTGGTTCTGAAAAGTTGTTCGGAACGGAGTTGTTCGTATTTGTTCCAACGGAGTGGAGCAAGGGGTTGTGCGAGACAACTACGATCAATCTGAGCAATTCAGGTTGCATAAGAAATTTATCACCTGCGAGGGGTGTGTGATACCGGTGTGTTCCTTGAGTGATTTGGGTGGTGCGGTGTTATACTGGTGAAGAAGAAAACTATCAATCTGTGATAGATTGATCAGAGGAAGACCGATTGTGTAAAGCAATCAAGAACGAGACGAGAAGTCAGTTGTGTGAAGCAATCAAGTTTGTTGACTAAGGTTTTGATTTGTTGGATCGAACCGGGTGCTCACTAAGAAGATCAAGAGGATTGATGTTCGCTTGATTAGATGATCGGGATTGTAGCCAAAGGAGTGGTTATGCGAGTTCATACGACCGAGTGAGTGGTCGGGGACAAGGCCACAAAGGTAGTCGAGTTCGCGGTAGCCAAAGAACACATCTATGGATCAAGAAAAGTTCCGGGGAGATCAAGGCCAAGATAGTTGTGAAAACCGAGAAGATCAAGTTCATGAGTCAAATCAAACAGGGCAAAAAAGACGTGCTTGTAGTTGAAGAGCCACCTATTTCGAGTTAGAAATTAGGGGGTGATTGTTGGAAGTAATTTCGGACTCCAAGTCACAAGTCGGTGAACTTGAGGGACCAATGTTGACAAGCTAGTCATAGTTGGTTATGTTTCCTAGTTATGTTATGTTTCCTAATTGTATTGTAATTATAATAGGTAATATCTTGGGTAGCAAGTTCGGTTAGTCTATATAAGCATGTCATGGTTAGACATTATAGAGTGTGGGGGCACGAGATGTAACCGAGTTAGGGTTCATCTAGAGACACACACGGGATATAACCGAGTTAGGGTTCATCAAGAGTCAAACCGAGTTAGGGTTTGAAGGTTTGTAATCAGTTTTTGAGTTAGAATTTCTGATTAATATAAACGAGGGTTATTCGTTTAGTTGGTGTTTGATTATCGATCCGGGACTTGATATGCGACTCTTTTCATTAATAAGAAACAAGAACAAAGTACTTTTCTACTCTACTAGAAATAAACCTTTTGATGAGTTTATATAACACCCACAATTCTAATCCTACTCAAACTTGGAAACATAATTAAACTACACTTCTAATTAATTTAATAATAAATGAAATATAACTATGACACCAAGTTATTCAACTTGGTCTCTGAACTTTGGATATTCAGATCTTCCATACCACCCTTATACTTTTTGTATTAACCATTCGGGTCCTTCAAGTTGGTGTTGCTCCAAATTTTACACTCCATCTCAATACCAACTTCAATTGTTCCCCCAAGATCTGTAAAGCTCGCACCTCTTTGAGCTTGATCCTTGGATTCAGCCTTTTCACTCTACGTTCAGGCTTCTTTTTCCTGGTTACAAATGAGCTAGTTTCGAGATTACCACTGTTTAGAACTGCATCACCCAATTTTAGATAGGAAACAACTTTTGATGTCTCAACTTCATGACCAACTATCATGGTACTTAAAATAATTTTTCCATTCCCACTCGATGTATGCTCCCTCTCGAACTCAACTCCTTTATTCGTTCGTTCATTCAGATACCCGAACTTTGCATGAACCTCATGCAAACTCCAACGTCAACCTTGTTGGTTTGTTGATCTTCAGCGTTTTCTATTCCACCATGAAAACCCATAACAAGAGACAGAACTACCTCCTCGTGCACTTCATCCAACACGGTTTCTTTCTCGTCTTGTTCGGTTACTGTCACGGTTACGGTTACGTCTTGATCAACCGTATTTTCTTCTTCAACCACGATTTCCTCATCATCTTGATTCAAAATAACAACAGATGATTCCAAGGTTACCTTCAATTGATTCGAATCTGGCACTGCTTCCGAAGTTTTCCACCAACAGGAGCCTACTTCAAACCATTCATCTATCAGGTTCGGTTTGAATTCGGTGTCAACTGCGTATTTTTCTTGAACCTCGGCTATATTAGCCTCCACATCCCACGGTTCTTTTTCTTTAACCACAACTGCATTACCTTCCTCCCTAAGCTCTCGACAATACCTTGCCATATGCCCTTTTTGTCCACAGTTATGGCACCTAAAAGAAAATTTCTTTGGTTGGTCCCTTGATTCCTTGTCTCGGTTCTCTTCGTTTGATGAATCTTCTTCAAAGTTGCCAACCCAGCCTTGCCGGTTTTATTCTCTCTTCTTCGATTGGTGACATTTCTCGTTTTCCCAGTACTTACCCTTGCCTTTCTCACAATTACGGTTATGATTTTTACTAAACCGATGCTTCTCCTTTCTTCCGACATACAAGGCTTCGCTCTCGGTTTTAAACGACACACCGGCTAAATGTTTTGCTAAGGCTTCTTGTCCGGCAAAAATATTCTCGAACTCGGTAATACTCGGTTGGGCCGCCCACCTTTGAATAGCGGTACCAAAACTACGATACTCTGGCCTTAATCCGTGGATGGGTATCCGCTTCATACGAGCATCGCTAACCCGAGACTGTGGATCGATTTCTCCAATCTCGCGGCATAGAATCTTGACTTTGCAAAAATATTGTTTGATCGGAAGATCTCATTGGGAAAACGCCATCAACTCACCTTCGACTAGTTGCAATCGGGCATTGTTCTTCTTCGTGAATAAGGTCTCTAGCGTATGCCACGCTTGCTTTGGGTATTCGAGATCTTGAAGGTGATCAAGAACATCATCATTGACCGTTGTCTTGATGATAAACATCGCCGACCCGCTTTCACCTGCCACTTTCCGATACTCGTTAATATCGTTCGTGGGTTGTCTCGTCTCGGCACCGTTCGTTACCTGCCAAAGATCTTGACCTTAAAGATACGGTCTGATACATGTCGACCATTGGTTGTAGTTATTTTGGTTAAGTTTCTTGATTCCTCCCGCAACTTGAAATTCTGCCATTGTTTTTGGATTTCTTGATTGCTCAGCTAACACCAATTGCAAAGATGACGGATATATTGTACTCAAATACAAACCCACACAATTGAGTTATATTAAGTGATGTTTGTTGTAGTTTTAAACAAATATGTAGTAGTAAAAGAAACAATAAAATTGCTTGCAACCTCCTGTTGACTTTTGGAAGGTGTTTGAGAATATTCAACCGACTTTATTCTAATATTTATGTAAATCTTCGTAGAGACTTTATTTTCCTTTATTGCTTTACGAACTTTCTTGATCGATATTTCTTCTTCTTTCTTTTGCTCGATCAAACAAACAACCAGGACGGGCCGACCTCTACTCACTTCAGGATACCTTTGAAGATGGCTCTCAATCAAATCTTTAAGTAGCCTCCGCTTTTCTTCCAGTAGCGATCTTGAATCGTTTCTTGCATGTGATCGGTTTCCTGGCTTATTATGCCTTTGATTGGAAATTACTACTTCAATCAAGACTTGTCGTCGATAAAAAAACATGAGCCTGGATTGTTAGACTCTGATACCACTTGTTAAACCTTAGACAAGTGAATCAAGAACACCAAACACGCTATTGTATAAAACGTTTATACGGCATTTTTCATTAATAAGAAACAAGAACAAAATACTTTTATACTCTACAAGAAATAAACCTTTTGATGAGTTATATAACACCCACAATTCTAATCATGTTCAAACTAGGAAACATAATTAAATTACAATTCTAATTTGTTTAATAATAAATAAAATATAACTATGACACCAAGTTATTCAACTTTGTCCCTGAACTTTGGATCTCCACCAAATCGTCCATTGAGATCTTCTGTACCACCCTTATACTTTTCGTATTAACCGTTCGGGTCCTTCAAGTTGGTGTTGCTCCAAGTTTTACAAATACTTTAGTTGAGAATATAACAGTACTATTTTACTCGATCGGTATATACTAATAAAATATTAGTTAACCAACGCTTAAATAATAGTTACAAGTTTACAATCCTTAAATAATTTTTAACGACGTTTGATATTACCCCCATTAATTGAATGAGTATTTCTGAAATAGATCAATGTCAACCGTTCATGCTGATTTTGACGTTTCAGACATACCTTATCCAGAAACACCATTAATGAGAAACCCACCAATGTGGAAAATCATCCTTGATCAGTCATGTTTTAAACCTAAAACAATAATATTTCAAGTCTTAACCATCATCTGATGCTATTAACCCATATTACCCTTTTATTAAGAGGAAGAATGTCAAATCCGTGAACACAGTCGATTTCCAAAAATATCATAATAATCTTATACAGAAATAAAACCTTAATCTTTATGACATCTTGATGTTAGTCACGTACTTCTACAACATTTTCTTATGACAATTAATTCCCAAATTAAGTTTACAACACTGAAGCACTACATCGGCAAGATGGGAGAATGACTTAATTTTAAAAGCATTCTCAGCAGCTCTTCTATAATTATGTGAGTGAAATCTTTAAATTATTTTAAAGGGTTGTAAGTGGTTGTGAGTTGATAAAAGAAACTTTTTAAAAAGATGAGTAAATTTAGAAGAATACTGTTCATCCTTATTTTGTATTTTAATATATTTGAAAGTGGTTGTGAGTGGAGGAGAAAGAAAAAATAACGATAAATATGCAAAAAATATTATTTAACTGTATATTAGAGAATATAATGTTCATACTATATTTATTGAGATACAGATAAAAAAAAACTGCTGACAAAGCTTTAAGATAATAAATACTATAATGAGAGGAAATCAGTGTAGGAATATATGGTCATGAGCTGACCTTATTTATTTTCATCTTCACCAAAGGTCAAGAATATTCAACTGAACTGTTACCAATTATTAATCTCTACAAAATTACAAAGAACTAAATAGATACAATAGTTGCTTATATTGCATGGAAAATGTTAAAATATAAAGAGAGATAAAAATTAGAAGTGTGATAAGGGTTTATGGTCTAAAAAACCCTTAAAAAATCATAACTTAAAATATAAATAAAAAATGAAAAAAAGTAAAAAAATACTAAAATGTTTCCCATGTATTTCTTAATAAAAAAAGGACAAAAAGACAATGTCGAGAAAAAAATACACAACGACCAAACTAAACAAAAAACACAATGATAAATAAAAAAAAGATCGTAAAATATAACACATGGTTGATTAATATAACAAAATATCAAGAAAAAAAGACACATCGTTAAGGAAAAAGACATAATCAATGACGAAAAAAATACAATAATAAATAAAAGGGAAAATCCCCACAGTGTCTATTTTTCTCAACCATATCAAGCTTTTGTCCATTTGACCAATGTGTTCCCAAAGTGTCCACACACAAATCAGTCGGATCCTGAACTATTTCGCGTCAGATGAGGTTTTTCTAAGCAAGCAGGTGATCACCATGCGTACCAGATATCGTTGATAAGCCAGAAAAGTGAAGAATATAAACAGGGGCGACGGAAATTGCTGGTTGATGTCCCGCCGTCTGACAACATTGTTATCGTCGGCTGACGATATTTTTTAATTGAAGCAAAAGGTATAATCTGATGCTAACTTAAATAATGAAAGCAAGCTGATCGCGACTAATTCTTTTGGAGGTCGAAAATT
Organism: Bidens hawaiensis; assembly: GCF_021521415.1. Lineage (NCBI taxonomy): Eukaryota > Viridiplantae > Streptophyta > Magnoliopsida > Asterales > Asteraceae > Bidens > Bidens hawaiensis. Next base: position 166,684 of record NW_027492598.1, read on the forward strand.
TGGGATGATGACTTGGTCGTAAAAGCAGATGAGAATTTTCAGGTGTTAAATTGAAGATGATAACTATTTTATTTTATTATATTTTTGTAAATGTCATGGGATGGAACATAGTTTTTTGAAAACCACTTGTAACATTTACAACTAATAAATTTGAATACAAATAAATAAATTGTTTACATAATGAGATATGTTAAAACTGCATTTTGTTTTAGTTAAAAATCAAAATCACATTTTACATATTAAAAAAAATGATAAATGGGTTAAGTAAAAAACCAGCCATTCATCCAACTATTCCTCTTCTCTCTCCCGGAATAATCTAACGCCCTTCCTTTCTTTATGTCTCGTACCGGAAAATTTGGCAGCAACTTTAAGATTTCGATGACCACCTAGGTTGGGTGGGAAAAAGGAAGCGGCTCCGACTGAATTATAAAACCCACCGCCACCATCGACAACTGTGGCAAACCGGTGTTGACGCAAGTAACATGTAACTATGAAACGTCACTCCTAAGAAACGTCATCAAGCCAGGATGTTAGACATGTGGCCGTTCTTTATTGGTCCAAAAAACGTCGGCCACCATGAATAAATCGTCATTGACGCCGGAGTTAAGGGGACATTCTAGGAACTTTTCATACGTGGGACATTTATTTGAATTTGCTCACTAAAATAGACATTTTGGGGATTTCCCCTCAATAAAAAGACACGGCGTTCTTTTTTTCTCAACATTGTCTTTTTTTAGAACAAGGAAGACAGATGAAGCATTTTAGATTTTTTAGTTTTTTTTTTTAAATTTTGAGTTATGCTTTTTTTTATTATCTTTTTTGAGATGTTTTTGGACAACAAATCCTTCTCATAATTTTCATTTTTTATCCATATTTGTAGAATAACTTACCACATTATCATAAACACAATATTTTAGGTAACTTTGTAGAATAATAATAAGTTTTCAAAAACGTTTCAATCAAATCATTCAACTTTTATATTATATCTAAGTTAATATGTTTTTTTTTTATCATTTTTTTATTTCAATGAGAAAGTATTTTCATATATTTTTAAGTAGATGTGGAATTATGACGTGGATTGTATTTTTTGCTTTTAACATAATTAATGTTATTTTTATTTTTTTAAATATAACTACATATATTGCAAATTTCGATCCACACATTTTCTCCTGCATTCTCTTTTGGCGCATAAAAAATTCTTATGAGGCACGATTTGAAGATTTAGTGTCCTGATTTTGACAAAAATTGCACGAGTAACCTAATTAAAACACTTTTAAAACTTTTTTACGTACTATTATGTGACATTTTTCCTTTTAAAAGTTACAATCAGATTTTTTTGGGAATCATATGTTGAAAACAATCAATTAAACATGACAATAAAAATAACAATGATAAATATAACTCTCATTTAAACCTCAATCATGGATCCATATTATGCAGGATTCGAACATCGAATCTAAAACTCATTTGTTTACAACACGAGCCAGCTCATGATTGGCTTGGTTTTGAATCGAGCAAATCCAAGCGAGCTACGAGCAACGAGTATTTTAGAAAACCGTGATTCGGTTTTCAAAGGGTTCATATTTACCAATAGAGGGGCATCATGCATGTTGAAACCAGCTTGTGATCCGAAACCAGTTCTTATACTGACATGTCCCACTTGTTTGAATTCGGTTTGAGATATAATATTTCCATTGGGGATCAATTATAATCAAACTGAACTTGATTAAAACTTGTTTCAAACCAAACATGATTATATTTTTTATAAACCAATTTCTAATCCTAAACGCTTTGAACCGATCCTTGTTTTACTTTTTTCGACTCGATCTGGGCTGCTTTAAAAACCAACTTGGTTTGATCCAAAAACCATTTTGTGCACCAATACTTAAAACAAGCCTATGGCCCAAACTATTTGGGCCGCTAAATTATGCAGTGCCCTCGTTTTGTTCATTAGTGTTTTGTATTTGCCTGTTCTATTCACGATGTAATTTGCTAGTTTATGGTTTTTTTAATGTATGTTTGGGTCTGAGGCCATGTATTTAAAGCCCATTGGGCCAATATAATGAATGCCTAGTACGACATGCCTTCACCTATATAAGGTGAAGCATGCACATACTAGACATAACCTTTTTGCAAATTCACAACACTATCCATCTACCAACTCTTTCACTACTCCTTCTTTCTTTCCATTTTGGGTTATAAAGAACACCAACAAGATCCGAGATCTCGGTTTCATACTAGTGTTTTCGGCTAGCTAGTAAGTGAGATTGATTTAAGAACTTTGTTGTTTGATATGTATTTAGGACCTACAATTGGTAACACAGCTTTCGGCTATACCAGTTGTAGTTATTGGGTCACAGCATTGGGTTTTGGTCTTGTTTATGTGTTTAAGACTTGTTTTCAAGTGTTGAAGTGGGTTTTAGGGTTCACTTGTAGTTGTAGTTGTGTTTACATGCTTAAAATAAGTGTGTTAAAAGTTTTCAGGTCTTAGAAAGTGTGTTCTTTCATGAAAGTGTTTGAATTCAAAAAGTGTGTCTGGATAAGCTTGGAGGTTGTATTTGAAGTTTGTTGAAGTGTTTATCGGGTTATTTGGTGATTAATCGAGTTTCCTAAAATGGCAAAAAGTGTACTTGTCTGAAAATCCATGCATAAAGTGAAAAATGGTACTTTCTGAAAACCAATCGAATCGAGTCTTAAACCATTCGAATCAAGTTTACAATCCGATAGAATCAAGATTAGAAACCTACCGAATCGAGATTTGAAACCATTCGAATCGAATCACAAACAAATTGAATCGAGTTTCTATTCCATTCGATTCATTTACAAATTTGATTCAATTCAAAATTCTATTCGATTAAAAGTTCTATTCGATTCGATCCGTTTACAACTCGATTCGACTCATCACAAACTTGACTCGTTTGTACTTAGAGCTTCTAGACAGAAACTGTTTCATTCCAAACTTGTTTAAGAAGATGGCAAACGATCCCGAGATGTTGAAAAGTTTCCTAATGTAGGAAAATGAGGCTGGAACCACCACAAAACCTCCAAAGTTGATGTCTTTTGAAAGTAATTTTGATAATATTAATTGGAGGTTCAAGAACTACATAAGAATGACCGACTATGCTTTCCTCATATCCATTGAGAACGGTCCTCACAAGCCTACAACCATGACACCTGAAGGACCTGTTGCTCCTCCAGAAGGTTATGTGATGGTGATAAGAAACTGGTTCTTGAAAATGAAAAGGCTTATGGTATGTTGAGAGTGTGTCTATCTGTTGTAGCTCAAACATTAAGACAACACACCACTGCCAAAAGACTTTGAGATGCCTTGGTTGAGAATTTGAAGGCAATTTGAAGATGAGGAATTCAGAATGGAAATGTTAAAAGGAGAATTCAACATGTTCAACCATGTTCTAGGAGAGACTGTTGGAAATCTCATTGGAAGATTTGAGAAGTTGATTACCAAGATGAATAGTGCCAGAATCAACAATGACCTGTCAGAGATTAACTACAAGCTGCTGAATTTACTACCATACACTTGGAATAGCAGTGTCATTACCATCAAGAGAATAACCAATCTGAGTGTTATTTCTCTACAAGACTTGATCTCCACCATTAAGTGTATTGAAATGGATGACAAACTTAGGTTGAACAATCATGTTAGCTCTCTGAATTAAGCTGGGATTTCTACAGGTTCAGGAGTTAGCTCCGCTTTCCTTAGTCAACCACATCCAACCGTTCATCCCGTCAATGGGTTTAAGTTGTACAATTCTCTCAATGATAGAAACAAAGCCTTCAAGAGTTCAGCAAGTCAGCCAGCTTCATCTAACTCAAGTTCGTTCCAAGATGCTGTTAACAAAGCCGTTGAACAAGCTCTCAAGGCTCAAGGGATACACAAGTCTGGAAACAACAAAATCGGCAGTTCAAATCAGTCTGCTTCAGTTGATGATTGTAACATTGCACTCTATCACGCCTGTATGGCTAGCCATGAAGAATTGCTGCAAGGAAATCTATTACCTCCGTCCTTTCAACAAGGCGATATTCTTGACACCAACTAAAAGGACCTAGAGAAGATGGACATCAGGTACCATATGGCCATGACAGTTCACAAGACCACAGACTTTTATGAAGAAATACGGGAAAAGCAACTTCAGAGACTCCAATAGCAATAGTATCGAGTTTGATAGGGATCAGATTGGTTGCTACAATTGCAACTAACTATGACACTTTGCAAGAGAATGCACCGATCATCAAAACCTGCAAATGACATCAAGATCACTGAAGTCTCTGACAGTGAAGGGGGAAAGAGAAATGATAAGAGGCAATAGGTCAAAATTCAGGTCAAAGGGTTCCACGTATCAGTCAAGGAAGCTCCAACAAAGAGAACTCAAGCTCAAGCACCAAAGCCCTTATCACTCAGTCTGCTGAATCAGCTTCACCAAAGGATCGTCAATTCACCGAGTTGGTAAACCCGTTGAACATGTTTGGAATGGGGTTTGTGAATGAAGAAAAAGCTGCTTCAAGTTCTACTCAAGGAGGAAACCTTACCAATCATGAAATTCCCGGGGGTACACAAACATCTCTGCTCTCAAGCTTACATTAACAAAGTAGAATACTACAAAACTCAGAATGCTGTTGTGATTAAACAAAACGTAGGCATTAAACGTCTGAATGATGAATATAAGAAGTCTGATAAAAATTACACCACTAGAATAAAAACTCATCATGATGACATGGCAAAATTGCATGTTACATTGTTTCAATCTAACAAAACAGTTGAGTTACATGAAACGAGAATAGTCGAGTTAAATGCAAATTGAGAAACTTGAACTATAACTATCTCAAAGAAAAATAACTGTGGACAAATTTGAGATGGCGTCTAATAAGTTAAAAGGCATCATTTGAGCACAAATGGGGTGAACAAATGACTGGTTTAGGATATGAATTTGTGGCAATTCCACCGCCTTTCAATGACAACTACACATCCCTACCTCACTTTAGTTTCAATACCCCTCCCGAGGATGAAATGGTCTATGGAGTTGGTCGTGCCAAAACCAAAGATATTTGTTCCTCTCGTTTGAAAAACAATTGATCCAATGACAGTGCCTATTAATTCTAATGGTGATTCATCTTGTTCGGCAGGCTATGTAGAAGGAAGTGGGTCTGTGGAAAAGGATATGAGTTGTGGCCGGAATATTATGACAAATTCACTTTTTGTTTCTGATGTGAATTTAAATCATTTGCCAATTTGGTAAGTAATAATAACAATACTATTTTCACCCAAAATACATTGTCTTCATCTTCGGATGATGATGTAACTCGTGAAAGTGTTGATGTTGGTACTTCTAACATTATTTTCAATGAAAATGTTAATGTTATTTCAGATAGAGATTGTGAAGCTGTTTATGATGAAACCTTTGTTGATAATTGTGAAAACTTGAAAAAGTATGTTAATGTGAACATATCAAGTTGTTCATCATCAAGTTGTCAGTCTGAGGATATTTTAGATAAAGACAGTTTTTGAAAATGAAAAAACCAGTACTTCATGTAAATATTTTCCACCAACTAAACGATCATTTTCTCAAACAACTAATCAAGTAAGAAATCCTCGGCCATACAACTTCTATGATAACAATTATTATGGTCATTATCAAGAAAATTACATTAATTCTAATAATGCAAATGCTTTTGATAATTGTGGTTATGAACTAAATAGCTTTTACAATCATTTTCCTTTCCAAGGATCACCTTTCTCACCACATCAACCATATTATAGTTCAGATGAGTTCTATGGTGCTTATAGATGAAAATATTGTTTTGTCTGCGGTAACCCTTCTCACCTTGCAAGACATTGCAAGAACTGGCATAGACAACATAAAGAAATAAACAGTCAGTTTGCTCAGTCATGTTCCAAAGGCGTACCCAATACAAGAATAACGATTGATCGATCTGAAAGTTCTGCAAGTGAAATGGACGTGAGATCCAACAATAAGCAGAAATAAAGAATACCTTTTTGGATAGCCAAAAGGAAAGATAAAAAAAGAGTTTAGACTGAAAAGTCCAAGAACTCACCAAAAACAAATCAACAAAAGGATCCGAAATCGAAAGATCTGAGGATTTTGTTTTGAAAACAAAAAGAGAGACGATCCATAGATCTTCTAAAACCAGAAAACATGCTTCTGCATGGATTCCTAAGGATTGTACTTCAGATTCAGACTCACCACAACATTTCATTTGTAGAGAGAATAAAATAAATTTGGTGATTTTCTTATGTGTAGGGTCAGTCAAGAAGGTCTGTCGATAGTATTTGGTACTTAGATGGTGGTTACACCTGACACATGACTGGAGACCAGTCCTTACTATTTGACGTTCAACCGTTTGATGGTGGAAATGTTTTATTTGCTGGTGACATGAGAGGGAATATAACAAAGAATGGAAAAGTTTCAAATGACATCCTAACTTTTGATGATGTCAATCAGTGTTGTAAAATTCGGCCTAGGTGACCGAGTACTCGGCGCCTAAGCGCTCCTCGGCACTTTACTGCGCCGATTTTCTTCTCCAAGGTCAAAAAAGTCGGAATTGGCCCTAGGCGGTCCAACACGGTCCGAGGCGGTACAACTCGGACCTAGGCGATCTACTCGTCTTAGGCGGTCCAACTCGGTCTTAACCAAATTTTGACTTTTATTAAAAAAACTCAATTTTTTAAAGAGCTCACCACTGTTTTTTACCTTTTTACCTTTTCACGCTAAGACGCAACACAATTTCTGTTCTAAACTCGCAGCCACCATTATTATCATCCGATTTGAAGTTCTAAACTCGCAACCAACATTATTATCATCCGATTCGAAGTTCTAAACTCACAAGCCTCTTATTTAAGTTCAATTGAGGTACGTCTTTCATCAACTGAGACATGTTCTTGAACTAATATGTATGTGTTATTAATTGTTTTTGTATTTTTCGTGTGTATTTTGATGAATATTAAGAAAACTTTTGATATTTGACATATCTATACTCTCCGAAAAATGAATTTCTTTATAAAATACCATGTCCGAGTACTCCCCGAGTACACCCGCCTAGACCGAGTACTCGCAACCCTAGTCGACCGCCCTAGGAGCGCCTAGCGACTTTTGCAACCTTGATGTCAATATGGTGGAGCAACTCAACCACAATTTGCTCGATGTCTTTCAAATCTGTGATAGGAAGTTGTCCACTTTAATCACAGAAAATGAATGCTTGATTCTAAAACCAGGTTTTAAAGTCCCAAAAGAATGGATTTTGATGCCTACTCCGAGGCATAATGATGCTTACATTTTTAGACATGAAAAACTCATACTCTTTCCGAATTGCTTCTTGTTTAATCTCAAAATCCTCGGAGCACAATTCATCATTATGGCATAGACGTCTTGGTCATGTGAACTTTAAGAATTTAAACAAACCTGTCAAAGGTGAGCATGTGAGGGGCGTGCCTATTAAAACTTTCTCTTGCATAGAAAAATGTCTTTCGTTCTCTAAATGCAAGAAACACAAACTACCTCATAGGCCCAAGACTATCAATTCCATTGATTCCATTATTCAGCTATTACATTTGGATTTATTTGGACCCATTCATCCATTGGCAATAGGCCAAAAAGCCCATTATCTTGTTGTGACTAATGATTTCTCGCGTTTCAGCTAGACTTTCCTTTTAGGGCACAAGGATGAAACTGCTTAGTTTTTAATCAAGTTTATAACTCATGTGGATAAAGTGAAGTGTATTCGAAGCAACAACGAAAAGGAGTTTTGTAATAGATCTGTCGATGGCTTCTGTCATTTAAAAAGGATAGACCGCCAGTTCAATGTCCCGGTACACTCCACAAAAGAATGGGGTTGCTGAACGTCGCAACAGAACACTGATCAACGCTGCAAGAACAATGTTGTCAGACTCAAAACTACTTATTTTTCTGGGGGAAGCAATCAATGCTACAAGCTTCATATAAAATCATGTGATAATAGATAAGCGCTTAAAGAAGAGTCCTTTTGAAGTCTATTATAAGAATAAATCGCAACTCAACTACTTTAAAACCATTGGATGTCCATGAACTTTGCTCCATACGGGTGCTCACCTAGATCCATAATTTGCTGAAAAGGCTTATTAGTGTTATTTTGTTGGGTATGCTGCCAACAAAACCACTTATTGTGTTTATAACAAGAAAACAAAGGTGATTGTAGAATCCTTTAATATTGACTGGCAAGAGCTTAACCCTACTAATTCATGCACAAGACCCAATTGGTTGTTTGACTATAACTATCTGTACTATCAGTTTCGTGACATGTTTACCTCCCCATCAACAAGTGCTCATGTTCCAGCTTCTATACCCAATCAAGTATTGACTCAAGCTATTTCCAAAAGTTTGAATGATGTCAAACTGTCTACCGGCCCTTCCAACAGAAATGTACCGCTAGCGGCCCCTCCACCAGCTGTCGTTAATCATGCTCCTCAACCAGATGATATAACCGATTTGGTAACCGTTGAAGATGTCTCTGGTTTAGATTCAGATGACTCCTTCTTATTAGCTAACAATGTGGAACAAATTCACATAGAACCCTCAAAAAACGTCCAGACAGCACCTAGTGTGGTCGAATCTATTCCCACACCTCCCTCTTCAAATGATAATATACAGGTTGTTGCTGCTAAGCATATTGCCGTTGGTTCTTCTGACAACAATGCTTCCACTTCTATAACTATAGTTGTTGTTCCGTCACTGAAAATCTCTCGTATGGCCCTATTGCTCAAGAACATGTGGTTGATCAACCTGACAATGTTCATCCGGACACTGATGTTCTGATTAGCGCTCCACGCGTATTCCATCCCATCGAAACTGACAGTTGATATTCAAGTCGAAGACATTCCTCGATTGCCCATTCAACAATCACACCCGAATGAAAAATCATTGGCTCTCCTTCAACCGACATCCAAACAAGGAGCAAATCTGATAACATTAACAAATGTCTTTTTTACTTACTTATTTTATAGGTCGAACCAAAGGACTACAAGGTAGCTCTTAAGAAGAAATCCTGGGTTGAAGCTATGTAAGAGGAGTTGTTACAGTTCAAGAAGCTCAACGTGTGGAAGCTGGTTAAGAAGCTAGAGCACAAGAAACCGATTGGTTCAAGATGGGTATTCATAAATAAGAAGGATCATAAAGAGGTAATCATAAGAAATAAAACAAAGCTGGTAGTTCAAGGTTTCCCTTAGCGTGAAGGTCTTGAGTACGATGAGGTTTATGTTCCTATTGCTAGGCTCAAGGCATTTCGTCTCTTCTTGGCCTATGCTTCATACATGAACTTCAAAGTGTATCAGATGGATGTGAAGACTGTCTTCTTGTATGTGAAATTGAAAGAAGAAATTTACGTCAAGTAACTGCCAGGTTTTGAAGATCCTGAACGTCCTAACTATGTTTATCGTCTTGATAAAGCTCTCTATGGCATTCATCAATCACCACATGCTTGGTATGCTACCTTAGCAAAACATCTTTAGAAAAATGGTTATAGAAAAGGAGTTATTGATTAAACACTCTTTATGAAGAAAGTAAAAGACGATAAGATTCTTGTCCAAGTGTATGTTGAAGATACTATCTTTTTATCAACACTTGATAAGCTGTGTAGACAGTTTTCAAAGGTTATGCAGAGTCGGTTTGAAATGAGTTAATTGGGGGAAATGGCTTTCTTCCTGGGCCTTCAAGTTGAACAAAAGACGGACGAGATTTTGATTCATCAAGAGAAATACGTTCACGAAATTGTTCATAAGTTTGGGTTCAAATATGCTAATTCCTTTGCCACTTCGATCGCTACTAGACCGGTGTTAACTCCAGGTCCATCAGGAAAGTCAGTCGATCAACACCTTTATTGATCAATAATTGCTCCATGATGTACCTCGCTGTAAGCAGGTCGGATATTATGTTCCCTGTCTTTTAGTGTGCAAGATATCAATGTGATCCAAAAGAGTCCCACTTAACCGCTGTCAAGCGTATATTTCGGCATCTAAAAAGAAAGCCTTGCTTAAGTCTTTGGTATCCCAAAGATTCTTCGTGAGTGTTGCACGCGTTCAACGACAGTAAATATAGGGAATGCATTCTTGGAAGAAAATCAACTTCCGGAGGATGTCAGTTCCTGGGAGACAGGTTAATTTCTTGGCAATGCAAGAAGCTGGTCACCGTATCCACCCCCACAACTGAAGCATAATACATTTCCGCATTCGCCTGCTTCTCACAAGTGATATGCTGGCAAGTGATATTAATCCAACATCAACTGCTGGATTACGCTTTGAATTTCTTTAGCACACCTACCAAGTGTGATAGCGAATCAACAGTATGTATAGTTAAAAACCTGGTCCAACACTCTAAGACAAAACATATTGACATCCGAATGCATTTTATTCATGATTGTTATGACTTGTCGGTATTGAAAGGGTCCACAAAGATCACGGATTTGCAGACCTTTTCACAAAAGCATTTGATCGTGCACGATTTCTATATCTTGTAGAGTTGCTTAGCATGATCTGTTTTGATTAAAATTTATTTAATTTTTTATGTTTTAAAAACGTAAATATTTTAAAATATGTCACAATTTTAGAGGGAGAAAAAATGAGTTAAGTATAACTCACCGAAAAGATATTTTTTTTTTTGTTTTTAAGAAAAACATAATTGAGTCACTTGACTCACCAAAAATATTTTATATTTTATTCCATATTTTACTATTTATATTTAAAAATTTGAAAATGATTCAAAATGTTTTCCTGTTTAGAGGGAGCTCCTGCTTACAGTGAGTCGGATAATATAAAATTATAAAATTTTGAGAAATTGATCTGACCTTTGAGAAATGATAAGAAATTGTCTTTAATGATCATAGCACATGAAAATAATAGATCAAAATCCAACAAGATCATTGCTTGATGTGTAGATAGGCTTGACAAATGAGTAAGTGTTAGAGTAATATAAACTAAATTATCCGCATATGGTAGTGGTTTTACCTTTATGAAGCGGTTACATGACTCCACGTTTAGTCATATCGATGAAGGCAAAAATGTTATTAGTCAGTTATACACGAGCCCGTTAGTGATAGATCACCATAAAATTTCTTGGTTTGATATATAAATATTAAAAATCAAAATGAAAAAGCAGAAAAGCTGCAAAGTACTTAAAAGAATTTAAATTCAACATAAAAATGTTGGCAATTCTCAACACAAAATGTTGATAATTAACAAATAAAAAGGGGTATGTTAGAACCACGTAACGTGGGGCAAACAAGTAAGTCCTAAACACTTTATATATATGAAGGAATGTAAGTCTAAACTTGGCGAGTAAATCCATGGTTCAGCCTTTATTGTTTGTAAAAGTTTGCAAAAGTTTAAATAAGCATAAAATGTTTTGATCAATCATTAGGGGGTCGGAGTTAATTCGGGGTGATCTGGTGACCACAAATTATGCCCAAGGTATGATGGAGTCAGTAATATGTTAGATTAAATGGGGACCACATAAGTGGTGTGTTTTATACATATATTAACATATCACTTTGAGATCAAAATACTTATTAAGTTTAAACAAATTATATCTACAATCGACTTTGGGTTATTCGCATAATACAATTCAAATAGAAGTGTGATCTAGAACGTTAACAGACAATGTGATTCCATGTCGTGATCTTACTCACAAAAAATATGTAAAGTTTTATTGGTTAAAATTAATTTATAATACATATAATATTAATTTCATCTTTACTTCAAATTGTTTTTATTTTGTTTTTTTTCTTGTTTTAACTTTAAATTTGTCTTAAGTATGTTTTATTTTATTTTTAAATTTATATTTTATTGTTATTTTTTATTTTTTTAATTACCTTTATGTTTGTTATTTATGGGTTTATGATAAGGTATTTTATGCAAACGTTGTTAATTGTCTGGACCGGAAAAAATATATTTTTGTATATATTTGAATGTTTGGATTCGGTGTATAATTATATTTTGGGATAAAATCTGTAAATATTTTCAGAGTTCGGGGGTTGAGGGTGTAAGATCATTTAAAACTTGAGAAGTTTTGACCATATGGCGAGATAGGCTGACCTTATATAGGGTCAACCAAAATATCTTTCAATTTATTCACACACATTTCCAAAACACTCTCAACTCTCTATCTTATCCATCGCCCTTTTCTTTGAACCCTAAATCAATCAAGCTTTCAATCTTCTGTTTCACACTTGATAATCATCATCAATGGATCCCTCTCCATCAGTATATATCATATTTATTTAACTTTAAATTCTCGTTCTTCTTGGTGTTCTTGACAGACCGCCGTAGAATCCATGTCGATTTATATGTTGTTATTCGCTTGTGTTGGTGTTATAATCTGGTTTTCGCTACCATAAGGAACATAAGGGATGATTTAATTGAGTTTTTATGTTGATTTGTATAGTTTTTGGGTTTTAGGGTGTTTTCGGACCACTTTGGGTCCAATTAACCCATGTTTTTGTTATGTTTGTGTAAAAGAACTGCCCATAACAGGGTCAAACGAACCCAGATATAAAGGCAATTGAAGTTTTGGACAACCCCTTATTTTTAATCGAACTCAATTTAATTCAAATCGAGTTCTTATTAGAATCGAATCGAGTTGAGGTTCAATTTGAATCAAGTATCATAAAAAATTCTCCCAACGGCAAAAGGAATCAAATCGCATCTATGAACATTCCATTTGAATTGATTCGAATTTCATTTGAATTAAATCGATTTCCTGACTCCGTTCGATTCGTTTGAAACTCGATTAGATTCGTTCACCATTGGACAATTTTCATTTTTACAGGTAAAAAAGGATTCGAAGTGAATATAATTCCAATCAAATCAAATTCGATTCGATTTGTTTTATATCAATTTGATTCATTTACACTTTGAAAACTTTCCTCCAACATTATCCAACTCGATTCATTTGACCCAAATCCTGGTTCGGTTCATTTCTCCTTGTTTTTAATTTTTTTTAAAGTTTATTTTGATTTTTTATTTTACTTTATTTTTACCTTTACATATCCTTGTTTTCTAACTCAATTTTATGAATTCTAATAATTTGTTTCTATGATTTCTTTGTACCAACACAACATGTATTGTTCACTAGTCATTCCCCGCAAGAAGAAGTATAAGGTGTTCATATCAATGATCAAGGGGCTTTGGGAATTTCCACTGATTCATGCTATCTCTGCCAATATGGAGATTCATGCTTGTTGGGTTGAAGAGTTTTGGACAAAGGCGAAAACTATGAAGAATGGTGATTCCATCACCACTGAGGTAACCGGGAAGATGCTGACTATGACGAAGGATGTTGTTTGTAGAGCCCTAAATATCAAGGATGCACCACAACATACTATGAGCGCATCCAGAAAAAGTACTTGGAAGGTTATGTTACAAACATTGGGTACGATGCGGTGTGGACGACATGTGAAAAGAGACATCTGTTGCCTCATTGGAGGTTTTTATTCCACATCATAGTTAACTGTTTATCTGAGCGGAAAGGAGGGTTCAACAAGTTGAAGACATAGTAGGTTGGGGTAGTGACCTTCTTGATGACCAAGGTGGAGTTCAACTTCTCCCGATGGTTCTTTAAGTGCCTGCAATCTAATGTGCTCTCAAAGAACACATGGATGATATATCCACGGTTTATTCAACTTATCTGGATGACTTAATGCCAAATGTTCCAAGGCGAGTCTACCCGGAGGAAGTTGATGATGAAGGAAATGTGATTCCATCCTCTAAGCCTTATCATGCCAATATGGTGAAACAAATAGTGTTCAAGTCTATGCCGGAGCCTGCTGGAAGAAGTGGTTATATGATTTGCCTGGTCCTAAGTTCGGTTTATTTGCTAAGACCGAACCTAATAGCGAAGAGACGAGTGAGGAAGAAGGTGATGATAGTGGAGATGACAATGATGATGATGATGATGATGATGATGATGATGGTGGTGAGAGGGTGATGACCAAGAACTTGATAGTGAGTCTACTGAATCTGACACTGACATTGAAGGTGAACACCATACCAAAAAGCTAAATGACAAGAAAAGGAAGGCTATCATTAAGCAATCTGCTGGTGGTTCATCTCAACAACAAGAGGAGCAAGAAGAAGAGGAACTCGAGCGGCCTCTTAGACATTTGCAGAAAGCCAAGGACTCCAAGAAGTGCGGGCCATCAAAGATGCCTACATCCATTAAGGTAATCTTTATCTCTACTTCCACTGTGACACAACCACCGCAAACCACCCAAGCCGACCCACACCAAGCCTCACCAACCACCCTCTCCCGCACCATAGAAACCCTAAACGGAAAACAAGTTCATGTGCCGAGACTCAAAACCAAAGCCAAAGCCAAAACCAAAAGTAAACCTATCTCTTGGAAACTCCACGGCTCATCCATAACCTCTCCCGGATAATCTCCCACTCACAAAGACCAACCCATACACGGCCTTTCCTTACCACAAATAACCAAACCCAAGACCGAACCTACCCATACCTCACCCATCAAACAACTACCTATGTCCCCACCTAGGACTACCTCACCAATTTCACCCCATTTAGCTCATTCTTTCCTCACTGCTTAGGGAAACCAAATTCTGGTCAATCACATTCACTTCCTCACCCATTACATTACCCATAACCAGCCTTACCCAAATATCCACCGAACCAACAAGCCTACCTCTAGCCTTAACCTCACCCAAGCCACCCAAACCATAACCATGCCTACCCAAACCTCACCACAATCCATATTCTCAATCACCACCCGCAATCACCCAAAGCCAAACCATATAAGACATTCCTTTGTCAAGTGGGAGGCTTAGGAAGTTCTCAGTGTAACGAGATCCTGTTCTTGATAGGATTCAGGCTCTAGAGGAATCAAACAAGAAGAGAGTGAAAAGAGAACACCTAATGATCAAGTTCGTGAAAGAACAACAAGGCACGTATGAGAAAAAGATGAACGAAATAACTACTCTTGTTGCTAGGGTTGCTCAGTTGGAGCAAGACGGGGAGGTTGATAGAGTGCTGATTGAGAGACAACATTTGTGGATTGAGACTCATCAAAACCATGTCAAGAATCAACACAGTTTTTTGACTAATCAACCGTTGTTGAATGCTGAGCGTCATGACGAGGTGACACGTCTTGAGTCGAGGGTTTCAAACCTTGCACCAAATTTGAGGAGAGAGTTAGAGTAAGGTGTTGACAAGAAGATGATTGAAGTTGATGGACTTGATTCTCGAGTCTGTATGTTAGAGGGTGAATCAAGTTCCTCAAGAAACATTGGAACATTGATTAGAGAGAATGCAGATCTGCGAGCCGAGGTTGAGCGGCTTAGACTCTAAATCGAGATTCATGACCGATTTACAAACGTCCAAAACCCGGTCAATGAAGCTCTAGTAAACCGATATCTTGCTGCCATTGAAGTAATGAAACTGACAGAGGAAGAAATTGGCGATCTCAAGAGCCGAATCAAAGCAGTTTTCTAAAGTTGGATTGACTCCGACGATGATGATGACAACAAAGGAAAAGAAGACAAATCGCTTTGGCTGAGCTCGTTGCTGATGCTCAAACTATTGGCTCTAAAGCCGTTGCAAGTGGTAGTGGACGTTGATGGTGCGAGTGGTAGTGGTGTTAGTGAGATGACAGTGGTCGTTGATATTGTTGTTGGTACCAGCGTGGTTGAAACCACTGTCGCGTCTCATGTGAGTGTTGAGACCGTTACAGTGATTGCTCCGGATGTTGGAGTAACTAGCATTGTGAACGATGAGGAAGTGGTGAATGAGGAGGACGATGACGAGGGTGATGATCCTTATGACACTTTCGATGAACCGCATGATGGAGGTAATGGTGGCAGTGATGGTAATGGTGATGGTGGTGTTGGTGGCGGTAATGGAATGAGTCAGCCACATGATGACTCGCGAAAGGATGTTATCACTAAAGATCCCGCCAAGAAAATAAGGGATGCTGATCCTATACTAGAGGATGAAATTGCCTCTCTTTTTAACGTTGCTACATGTGCAGGTACACAAACTCTAGCTCACCAAACGCAGACATTCTAGTTCGTGGTGACAATGCGAATCAAACTCAGGAGCCAGCTGCGGTGATAACTCTTCCTGCAACATGTGGTGAATCTTCTCAGCAGTCGAGAAGAAGGATGAAGAAAAGACACTACAACACCGGGGTTACAAGTCTCCGAGACCGTTTCTACCCTTATCATGACGACTCCTAAATTCTCTACTGCAAGTGGCACTCGTCTAGCAAAACATGGGCAATCTGACGTGCCATTGGGGATTTGACTTACATGTACTATACAGACATGCGCACACTGTCTAATATTGACATGAATTACTTTAGAAGGTTCGCAGGTCAAGGTGCAGGTGAGGAGGAGTTGAAGGGATGGTTTATGAGATTCTTGAGCAGAGAATGGAAGCACGATTACCCTACCTTCAAGCTCAACAAGGGTCATTCGTATCGTCACCCAACTGAGATTGATCCGGTCTCAGGAAAGAAGAAAAAGGTCTGGAGGTACAGGACCCACAAATATGGGAGGCCGGTTTATATGGAGAACCGTTTTTGCCCAACATTTTTCATGACTTCATCTGTTGGGAGTTCGACAACGACACCGGAGAGGTTTTCATTCACTGCAAAATAATGCATTTCCTCCGCTTCTTTGATGAGCATGAGCTGGCTTCCCTCAGCAAAGAATATTTGTTGAAGTTGTACAACTCTCCATTGGGCACATCGGGATACGTTCGTCATGACAACTCGGATAAGATAGTTGAGAAGTTCAACAAGTTCGTTCACTTTCTTGCTGACAATCAACTGTATGAAAATTACTATGGATTTGACTACGAAACCGACTGAAGAAAAAAGCTAACAATTCAAATACTAAAGACTAGAGAGAGATTGTAGGGCCTCATTTTGTTCATTAGTCATTTGAATTTTTCTGTTCTATTCACGATGTAATTTGCTAGCTTATGGTAATGTATATATGTTTGGGCCCGAGGCCATGTATTTAGAGCTCATTGGGCCGATATAATGAAAGCCTAGTATGGAATGCCTTCACCTATATAAGGTTAAGCATGCACATACTAGACATAACCTTTTTGCAAATTCACAACCTTATCCATCTACCAACTCTCTCCCTGCTCCTTATTTCAATCGTCAATTTCAGGTTAACTCCGTAAACTCAACTCCGTCAATTCAAACTTAAGATCATTAAATCTATAACGCACACCTCATTACATTTAAACTAGGGTTTAAATGACGCATACCACTTACTACATGTGTAGTCTTTCGGGAATTGCACCGAAACGCAAACGAGTTGACGCAAACAATTGGTGAATAAACGAAAAACGTCAAAACAATAATTATGAGATAATTATGTGTTAGACTTATGTGTTATGTGATAACATTGTTATAAACGTTAACTCAATGTGCTAGAACTAGTTAATTAAGCTAGAAAAGTAACATTTGGAAGTGGAGGGACCTAGATGTAACATTATTATTATTATTAATAATATTATAAAACCCTAAAATCTCTTCTCTCTTTCTCTCCCAAACCCGACGGCAGCCTCTAACCCCCCCCCCCCCTTGCGATCGGCCTTCATACACACACATACAATCAAGATTGTTCAAGTTTGATTGAAGATTAAGGTGCTAGGAAGGTATAAACGACTATCCTATGCATCCTTTATACTTAATTTCGATTTTTAATGGGTTAATTACAAACCCTAGATTCCGAAAATTTCATATATTGTGTTCATATGATTTTTGTTTGATTTGATGATGTATTGATGATGATTTGATAACTAGAATTGATATTGTTACATGTTAATTGTTGTGTCTTTGATTTTGAGATCAAATAAAACCCTAACCATGCATGTATGGTGTAATTGATATGCATGGATAGTGGTTATGGTGTTTAGAATGTTATATGAATGAATTGTGGTCTATAGATGGTTAATATGTTGAGTTTTGTTGCAAACAGTTTCTGGACAGATTGTGTTGTTGATGTTCAATTGACTGTAACAGGGTGTAAAGGTGAATATTAATTGAGAATATTGATACTACAGTGAGCTAGGTTGAGTCTAGTTTCTAATGAATATAAATTTGCAATTTTTGGACGTGTAAAAGTTAACCTTTATGATTTTACAAAAACGTTGTTCAAAGCTGAGTTGTTAGACCTGCTGTTTTGTTGTTTTATAAATGTTATATCTCATGAACTACGAGACCAATTGGGTTGGTTCCACTTCTGAAAGTTGACTTGTTGAGTTAGAAACCTAACCCAAGTGGTCTTGCATTTATTGGATTTTTCATTTAACAGTAATTTCAAATAACATTCTGTTGCGCATGAATTTGACTGTTATGAGTTTGCTGTAATGTTTTGATCATTGTGAGAAACCTATATGGAATAAAAATAAAATAAAATATGTTCTGGAAACCTAATACATATATGCTTTTGTGATGATTTTTGATGAATTAATTGAGATGCTATGATCGGTGAAATAGTATAATCTTTCAAGTAGAATTCTGTCTCGGTAAAGTTAACTGCCGAACTTTATGAAAATGCATGAAAAGTTCTAGTTGCTAGTTAATTATTATGTTTTGACCAAATTGCCCCTGCGGGGAATGCTTGCTAAATAAGTGTGATATTTTGACCAAATTGCCCCTGCGGGAAATAGTTTCTAGTGATATACATTATTAATACATGACACGTAAATAATTGCTCACACACGTATCGTATCACAAATGTACTCGTTAAGTCACACACGATTCACAAACAAACACGAAACGTATCTTGTGATTAGGAATTATGTGCCGGGTCTAGAGACTCGATATTAGTTCCGATACTTAGAAAATCTCGTTGTTTTAGAACGCTAGAGAGAGTTTTCTGTGACGCGCATCACTTGGTGATTTATTTTGGGAATTCTTCGCAAACAGTGAGTTTCACTTACCCCTTTAAACTGTTTTAAACGCTTTTCACTTGGGGGAGATAACATACTCCGATAAACGCATTTAAGATTTTGATAGTAAATTATATATCACTTGTAAAGGCTAAGTGACAAACGAAACATTTGAAGTCCTACACATCGAACCGGTTAATATTTGGAATAGCGAGTCACTGTTGAGTAGTACTACTGGGTTTGACAAACCCCACCCAACGCTAAACTCGACTGGAGGTCGAGCGGGTGTAATTTTGGCTAACACGTACCATGGTCTGGATGACCTGGTGACAAGGCACTTGATAAACAGTCAGCTTCGGTGTCGAACACTTAGTAATACTTGTTGTATAGGCTAGCTACCTATCGATATATAATTGATTTAACACTATCTGGTAACGTAAAACGCTGAAAACGCTAAACGCTTTATTTTATATAAACTTGTGAACTCACCAACCTCGTGTTGACACTTTTAGTATGTTATTCTCAGGTAGCCGAGGCTGGCGCGCGGTATAGGATCATGCATGGTTTTTGAACATTCTGATATGCAAATATGTTTTTAACTATTATTACTTGGGTTTTTAAGTCGTCCTGCGTGACGCAACTTTTGTCTTTTGGTTTTTACGCTTCCGCACTTAATTTCATTTAAACGTTTTTATGGTTTTATTATAACTAATGATTCCGATCCTGTTAGTTCACACCCTCTGACGGTAAAACTCCGTTAGTGGATTTTGAGGGTGTGACAGATTGGTATCAGATCCATTGGTTATAGAGAACTAGAAGCTGCATGCATACTAGACTATAACCGCGACGTCCCATTAGTTATAATGATACGCACTGCATAGATTTGTGTAGTCTTTGTTATCTTATCTCTTTACCCCTTTCACTCATACGCGCGCATTCACGGCTTACCTGTAGGGATGTCGACGCCACCATCATCACCATCCGATCCGATGACTCATGCTCATGGGAAGGAACCGCAATTACCTACCTCATCGCCACCCCGTGTAGTCCCGGAACTAAAAGCTCCTGCGCCGAAGAGGTATCGCTTATCCGGAGGCATGTACGAAAACGAAGTTAGCTGGGATTGGTACCCTAATATGATCAGGCGTATGGTTTATCGTGAACAAGTTCCCCCATTACCTCACCCGAACCATCCTGCTTACCCCAACACCCTACCACCTATAACCGAACCTATAAAGCGTGTGCTCGCAGCTGTTGTTTCTTGTTTGGAGCGTGATTTTGGTTACATGCGCTATACGAGAGCGAACGTATCCAGACTGTTAAAAGATGGAACCGAAACTAAGGAGGAAATTTCCCGCATGATAGTGGCAATGAAGGAAATGCAAGAGGCTAGTGATCAACAGATGAAGATTATGAGAAAGATGCAAGCCGAGATGATAGACTTGCAAGAGCAACTCCAAGTATGAAGGACCCGAACCGAGATAGCTTTAGAGCGTTGTGATGTCTTACAAATGCAAATTGTGCAGAACGCAGCCGAACCTGAGGTAGAACCTGAAGAGGAACCCGAAGAAGATCCCGAAGAGGAGCCTGAGGAGGATCCCAACGAAGATCCCGAGGAGGAACCCGAAGAGGAACCGGAGGAAGAACCGGCTGAGGAGGAGGCACACTCAGAGGTGTCCTCAGACGATGACATCTAAGGATGACAACACCTAGATGGAGGGGTTGTCTCCATCCAAACTATTATTTTCTATAATTTTAAGGATTGGTTTTTAATACTTTGTAGCGAATACAATGGTTTTAATCATGAATTATTATTTGGATTAATATATGGTTGTGATGTGATGTTTGTTACTTATTTCTTTCTTACCTATCTTTTTATTACATGTAGGGCGTGTTGCATATGAAAGAAAAATTCATGTTTAACATTTTATGCTGTGATTCAAGGAAATGGCAGGAAGAAATGCTGGACACGGACGTGGTAACATCATCCTGACTGCAGCAGAACTCCAAACTCTGCTGAATGACCACGCGGCGGCCACTCTAGCCGCACATGTTCAGAACCAAGCTGGAGGTCCAATTGGAACGTGTACCTTCAAGAATTACCTTGACTGCAAGCCCAGTTCGTTTAAGGGCATTGAGGGAGCTATAGGCTTCCTGCGTTAGGCTGAGAAGGCCGAATCGGCGTTTGAGATATGTAATTGTCCCCCTGCCAGTAGGGTCAAATTTGCTGCTGGAACACTTGAAGATTCTGCCCTCACTTGGTGGAATTCAAACGTGCAGATCCTTGGATTGGAACTGGCTAACGCTATGAGCTGGGAGGAGTTCAAAAACATGATGCGAGAAGAGTACTGTCCTAGGGAGGAGATTGCAAAGTTGGAATCAGAGTTTTGGTCATTGAAGATGGTGGGTTCGGAAATCGAAGCCTACACCACCCGTTCTCACGAGTTAGCGGTGATGTGTCCACGGATGGTAGACCCGCCGAGTAAGAGGATTGAAATGTATATTGATGGGTTGGCACCGCAAATTCAGGGCATGGTGACGTCTTCCAGACCAGCCACGATTCAACAAGCGATCCGGTTAGCTCATAAACTGACGGATCAAGCAGTGACCCAAGGTGCGTTACCACCTAGGGGTTCAACCACTAAAGCCCGTGACAACCCGAGTACGGACAACAACAGCAACAGCAACCCGAGCAGCGGAAAGAGAAAGTTTGACAACACCAGATCCTCATCCTCGAACCCCCCACAGCAACAACACTACCGTAAGCCCGAACTCACTCGGGGCTTCAACAATCAGGGTCACAACAACAATAACAATGGTGGCGGGCAGGGTTCGAGCGGATATGCTGGGAAATATCCGAAGTGCAACAGGTGCAATTATCATCATGCTGGGCCGTGTGACCGTGTCAAGTGTCTGAGATGCGGAAAGATGGGTCACCAGGCAAAGGACTGTAGAGGAGACCTTGCGGCAAAGGGTGCTCCTAAACCACTGTAGGTTCCTGGACGGATCGTACACGGGATGTCTCTAACAACGCAGGTGCGGAATCCCTGCGTAGGTAGATACGAGTGTAGAGTATGTAGAGATCGAACACACAAGCAATAAACCAACCACGTTATATTGATAACAAACACGTGACCCGAGGTCACCGTTACAGACTATGACACGTAACTCGGTTACTGAAAACTGAAACGAAAACCCTAAACGAACAACACGTAATCTGTTCTGCTGAACAGTATTTAAACACGACAACTTCGCCACAGGCGAAGTTGTCAATAACTTCGCTGATTCAACAAGTTCGCCATAGCGAACTTGTTGACAACTTCGCGCATTACAAAACAAACATAAACAAAACATAATTACATTACAGACTCGATTACAAATGCTAGACTATGAACTACTGACATACATGTACCAACAGACTCCCCCTTGGCAGTAGCTTCATATCTTGATCTTCAAATCTTGAGTCTTGTAATCTTTACCTCTACGCGTGCGCCCCTTCTCTCACACATACCGACACTACCCTTTGATATTTCCTAGCTTGATCCTTCCAAGCAGGAATGTAGAAGATCTTCTTCTCGTTGAGCACTTTCAAATCATCCTTCGATAGATTAACAAGATGCATCGGGTCGTACACCCGAAGTACTTCTTGTTCATCCTCATCTTCCATTACCGCCTCAGCTGTCTCACAATCCACGTACCACCATTTTAAATCTTTTAGGACGTTCTTGGGCATAACTTTCATCGGTACTTCTTTCAAATGACGGACTGGTTTATACTTCATTACCATCCAAGGTTTGCCGTCAGCCCTCATTCCACGATCTTTGTCTTCTATCAACTTTCCTTTTTGAGGCTTTAGGAGTTCAAACTTTTTGTCTTTAATGGCTTCTTTCCAGACGATCTTCCCAATGATTCTTGCCATATCATCATTACTTCTATTGATCAGCCCCAATCTCGCTAAATCTCTCACCTCACATTCTGGTAAGGAATTCAGAGATCTCAACAATCTCTTAAAATACTGAATGCCGTCGTACCGTTTGATCACAAATAGTTTCAGCTCTTTGTCGTACAACCAGCATATGATTCCTTTCTTTGACTCTGCATAGCCCTTTATATTATAAGTCTTTCTGAACATCGTTGGCACTGCAGGCTTCTTGGTTTTAACAAACCACTGAGCACAGCCTTCTTTCCAGTTCGGCTGCTCCTCCCATACTGTATCTTCTATCACACTCTCATCCCCCAATTCTGATCTCTCAACAGCTGGAATCTCATGTTCCACTGACTCATCTACAATCTCACCTTCTTCTAATACATCTCTCAATCTCATCCATAGGCAACACGTCATCATCATCCATCAACTCATCGTCCTCCTCCTCATCCAACTCCTTCAACGCATCAATAACGTCTTCAACATCAGCGTCGTCATCCACAACTACAACATCATCACCATCTGCATTTGTAGACTCCCCCTCAGTTGTGGAGGCTCCAAGAGCCTGAGAGGTTCTTGGCAGCTCATCACCTGCACCTGAAGGTGCATTGGGATCATCGTCATGATCTTCTCGTCTTTTCGTTCTCAACTCATCACCCCTACACGTCTTCTCCCCCTGAGATGCCAAGTAATCCTTGAAGGCATCTATTATTCGTCCATGTTCTACCAGGAGGGCAGCTTGTAGTCGATTGGATTCCACTAGGCGATCAATAGTATTTGACTGTTCAGCAACAATCCGCTCTAGCGAAAGAATCCTCTCGGTATCTGAAGTAGGCAAAAAGAGTTAAACAAATATGATCAAGATCTAGTAACCAACAATAAAATGATATAACTACAAAAAACAAAACAAAAAAAATCTTAGAAAAATTTTAACGAAATAAGGGATCAAATTTCAGTCTAGTCAGGGACCACTACGTTTTAGAAAGATCCTAACAGGAATCATACTAACGATGTGACTGTCACTTAGATCCGTGTTTGGCTGTATTATGACATAGAGACACAGGTTGTAAGCATGTAAATAACGTAAATGGTTTTCATCGTTTCTGTGATACGGATTAATTTCATTTCCCTTAAAAAAAACTTTAAATTCAATCGCCCCAATCACGTCAAAGTCGTCAGGTAAACGGCTATCCTGAAGATCCAATGGATCAACTGGACCGACCACATACAAGTATGTGTCCTTCTTACTAAGTATGACCGACTAATTTTCAGCAACTGAAAGAACACACGTCATAGCCGCACCGGTCACTTTCAGTCTTCCGGTTAATGGCTATCCTCATTCTCTAAGTTGAAACGAGGACCAAAACATATCCTAGGATATGTCCATCAAATTGAGGTAACCGACTAATTTTAAGCAAAAATGACCCATGTTTTTTTTTTTTTTTTTTTTAAACCAAAGACATGGTTACTCGGGATTGATCATCCCGTTTAGCTCAATTAGGTTTTGAAATCTGGATTTATCAAACGCTTTTGTAAACAAGTCAGCAAAATTTTCAAGTGTATCAACTTTTTCGATCTTTATTAGTTTCTTCTCAGCACAATCCCGTATGAAGTGATGACGAATGTCAATATGCTTAGTTTTACTGTGCTTCACGGGATTGTTAATTACTGAGATGGCGGCAGTGTTATCAATTAAAATAGGAGTAAGTAAGAAATTCAGACCATAGTCGCGCAATTGTTGCTGAATCCACAAAACCTGAGAGCAGCAGTTGGATGCTGCCATGTATTCAGCTTCGCATGTTGAAATTGCAACTGATGTCTGTTTCTTGCACTGCCAGGAAACTAATCTTCCTCCAAGAAACTGACAGCCTCCTGTTGTTGACTTCCGACTCTGATTACAGCCACCATAATCAGAATCTGTATACGCCACCAGTTCAACGTCTCCCCCCTTTGGGTACCACAACCCTAGTTTCGGCTTGCCCTTAAGATACCGCAAGATCCTCTTCACACCTTTCATGTGAGATTCCTTTGGGTTTGCCTGAAAACGAGCATAAAGACAAACAGAAAACATTATATCGGGCCTAGAAGCAGTTAAATACATTAATGAACCTATTATCGCCCGATACAGAGTAGGGTCCACATCTGCGTCACCATCTGATTCAGCGCCCAATTTGTGATTGACGCAGATTGGGGTGTCATATGGAGAACTGTCCTCCATCTTGAATCTCTTCAGCACATCATGAACATACTTTATTTGATGAATGAACATCCCATCCTTCTTCTGATCAACCTGCAATCCTAGAAAGAAGGTTAGTTCACCCATAGCACTCATCTCGAATCGTTTCTTCATTACAGCCTCAAAATCCTGACACATGGATACTCTTGATGCAGCAAAAATGATATCATCCACGTAGACTTGAACCAGTAAGAAGTCACATCCTTCTCTCTTCACAAACAGCGTACTGTCAATCAATCCCCTTTCAAAACCATTTTCCAGCAAGTAGTCCGATAACGTTGAATACCAGGCACGAGGTGCCTGATGTAACCCATATAACGCCTTGCTCAACCTGTATACGTGATCCGGAAAGTCTGGGTCAGGAAAACCCGGAGGTTGCTCAACAAACACAACCTCATCAACTTTCCCGTTAAGAAACGCGCTCTTCACATCTAACTGAAACACCTTCATCTTTTTAGATGCAGCAAACGCCAAAAACAATCGAATCGCTTCTAACCGGGCAACAGGAGCGAAAACCTCATTGTAGTCAATACCCTCTTGTTGATTAAAACCTTTAACAACCAGCCTCGCCTTATTTCTCACGATAATCCCCTTTTCATCCCTCTTGCACTTGAACACCCATTTCGTGCCTATAGCATGCACATTCTTTGGTTTCTCAACCAAAGTCCAAACTTCCATTTTTTTGAACTGAGCCAACTCTTCTTGCATGGCTTCGACCCACGAGCCGTCCTTTAAAGCCATTTGATAATTCTTTGGTTCAATTTGGCTTATAAAGCAGGAGTACAAACATTCATTCATTATACCTGTTTCTTTTATACTTGAATAAACACAGGTGTGCTCATTCAGGCTACTTCTGGTTTGTACACCAGAGGACACATCACCTATAACATTCTCCAATGGGTGATCTTTGTGAATTCTCGTGGTCGGAACAGCACCGACATGCAAATTGTCTTCCAAGTTTGAAGAGATCTCATCTATGGTAGTTTCAGGCTGAGAGTGAAAAGGATTAATAAACTCATCTTCAGTTGAGGCCGCAGGAGTATCGATAGGATTTGATGTGGAAGGCTGAGATTTTTCTGTCATCTGATGTTGCACTACCTCCTCTTCCTCATCAAAAATCATCTTCGTCACTGCTCTTTCGTCTTCTTCAGAAATTTCCAAAGTAGGTACGTTAAACGACTTAAAAAGTTTAACATAGTCAAACAGCTCAGCAGGTCCATTGCTTGGTTTTGGCGGTTGGTAACTAGTAATGTCGGTGTTACAAACCACCTCCACCTTGCAAGTTGTCGTATTGAAGACCCGTCTGTTGGGAGTCCCAACAACATAACCGACTAGGATTCCCTCATCGGCTACTTCACCAAATTTCGAGTTAGTCTTCAAAATCGAACAAGGAGACCCAAAAGGTTCAAGACCGCACAAGTTGGGCTTCCTTCCGTGCATAAGCTCGTAACAAGTTTTTCCAAGTCTCTTAACGGTTAACACCCGATTCAGAACATAGCAGGCTGTAGCAACTGCTTCAGCCCAGAATATCACAGGAAGCTTTGAGTCTGCCAGCATAGTTCTGGCTCCTTCAATCAACGTTCGGTTCTTCCTTTCAGCTACTCCGTTCTGTTGTGGAGTATACGGAGCGCTGTATTGATGCTCAATACCCTTCTGAAGACAAAAGATTTCCATCTCAAAGTTCTTGAACTCTGTCCCATTGTCGCTTCTGATGAATTTAACTGATTTACTCATGACGTTCTCGACTTTTGTAATTAGATTCTTCACCATCTGAGTCGTCTCGTCTTTCGTTTTCAGAAAATATACCCACGAGTATCGTGAGTAGTCATCAGTTATCACCAAGCAGTAAGAAGTACCACCTAGACTTTGTACATTCACCGGACCAAAGAGATCCATATGAAGTAGTTCTAGAGTACCAGCAATTGAGTTGATCGTCTTGGTGAGATGGCTTTTCTTGTGTTGTTTTCCCTTCTTGCACGCTATGCATTTATCTTCAAAGTTAAAACTCTTTAAGGGAACGCCCATCACAAGCCCATTTTTGACAATGAAGTTCATCTTACGAAGATGAATATGTCCCATTCTCCTGTGCCATAATTCTGATTCTGACTCGCTTGCCTTTGTCATTAAACAGGATTCTCCGGTGGCTATTTCAGTAGACCTCATATCCATCACGTATGTATTCGTTTCACGTGGAGCTTTCATTACTATCCATTCTTCTGGTATATGAAAACCAGGCTTCAATACAATCGCTTCATTCTTAGTGAAATGGACAGTGTATTCTTTATCACAGATCTGCGACACACTCAGCAGATTGTGCTTTAATTCCTCCACAAAATTTACGTTTTCAAGTGTCATTCTCCCATTCGACACAGTTCCTCTACCGGTAATCCTTCCTCCGCTTTCACCAGCAAAACTAACTCTAGCTCCCTGAACAGGTTTTAAGTCTTGCAACAAGTGTCTGTTGCCTGTCATGTGCCTGGAACAGCCGCTATCTACAATCCAAAGATTGTTTGCAGCCCTGTTCAACTGTTCCTGCACAATAAAACAAAGAGTTAGAATCTTGGGACCCAAGACCAATTGGTCTTGGATCGATACGTCCCGTACCCTGGCTTTCTCAAGTTAGAGACTCGATAATTTCTGTAAGTCCTGTTAGGGTATCTCCTTGCAGATTGGGTGTAATGCCTTCCAAACCTTTGAGAATTGAAAGTGTTATATCTTGAGGTTTGGTTGTAAAAATGAGGTTGGTTTTTATGAAAACTTGAATTCGTTATATTTTGGCATTTTTTAAAGTTTTCATTTTTAGCAGGAACAAAATGATGCTTATTCTCATTTTTATTTGTCTTTACATCTCTAAATCTCGGTTTCAAAGGGCAATCTGCAACTAGATGTCCTAACTTGTTACATCTAAAGCAACATCGACTCTCCATTTTCTTGTCAAATGTTGGTTTGGATGTAGAGGCAGCGTTACCAGCCGTTCGTCTCACATAAGGTGGGACGTACGGATTGAGTGGAGAACTCTTTTTAGAAACTTCATTTTTATCTCCATCGGTGGGTAAACCTACATTCTCTTTTGTCTGACCAGATTCGGACAACTTATCCGAATCTGATGAGACTGGACTTGAAACAGAAATATTCACACTAGAAACAGGCGAACTTGTTTCGCCACAGTTAACACTTGATTCAACACTTGTAATCTTGATAGGAGTTGTCTGAGAAACCTCGAAATCAACAGATTTCTGAACACTTGGATTATAAGTATAGTTGTGGTTAAAGGGTGATGGAACTTCATTATATCCGATTCCTCCCCTCTTTGCAGAGGTACCTGGATCACTCACGAGGTGATCAAGGATGGCCGAGGAATTCCTGAACTGCTCAAGTTTGCGGTTCAGTTCCACCACCTTTACCTGGTGGTCAGCAATCTGTTTATCTCGATCAGCAATCACTTTAGTTTTTTCCTCCAAAACTTCATAACTAAGATCAATTATTTCAATTTTCTCAGCAAGTTTAATTTTTAAGCTTTGAACGTCTTTCTCACATGCTTTTATTTTAATTTTATAACTCGTTTCTCTTGCTTTCGTAAAATGGTGATCTTCTTTAATAGTTTTAAAGTCAGCATCTAAATGGACATACTGATCGGTTATTGTTTTAAGTTGCTCAGACAAATTCTCACAACTAGTACAAATAGTTTTAGGACTTACCTCGGAGCGATTATCTTTGTCATTTGCCATGAAAGCGGTTTCTTCTTCATTTGCTTTCTCAATTTCTTCAACCTTCTTACATTCTTCAGCTTCAGACTCAGCCATGTTTGCTTGCTCACCAGAACCACTTGAGCGTTGATTCCAGTTGTACTCTCCTGCCTCTCTGGTCAACATGGCATTTATCTCTCTGTTAACTCCTGAGTGTTGTGTAGGTCGACCTTGTCCTCGTTCAACCCTCTCATTTCTGCATTCCTTGGCAAAGTGCCCGTACTGTTGACAATTATAGCACCTTACTTTGGACTTGTCGAACCCGGGCCGACCACCAACAAACTTTCTCCCCGTCTTATTCATGAAACGCTTGACTCTCCTCACTATCATGGCCATTTGCCATTGCAAATCCATCTCCTCCAGATCATCAGCATCGATCTGGTCATAATCCTCATCCAGAACAGCAGGGTCCACAATCTTCCCCTGGATGTAGTTTTCATAGGAAGCAATAAATGATGCATAGACTGCAAACTGCTCTTCAGCAGATTTTACACTCATAGGCATCTTGGAATAACTATTGCTAGATGCATTTGCAGAAAAACTACTTGTGGATGCTTGAGGCTTTGAAGTACTAGATCCTCCAGCAACGAAACATACATCACCATTCGTGTTTACAGAAACTTTTCCTTCATGAGACGAGTCAGAGCCTGACTCCCCTTTAGAGTAATAAGCAGCAGATTCAGGCCTTGAACTTGAGCCTGAGTTGACCTTTGCACCATACATACCAGGGTCTTGTATCTGATCTGTAGGTGTTTCTTTTCGAACCATATTAAGCTCATAAGTTCTGAGCTTGTTCACTGCCGTTTCAAGATCATAATTAGGAAAGTCTCTGTCTTCCCTCATAAGAACGGTGTACATTTCCCACTTCGGTGGAAGAGCATCGAGAAGTTTTTCAACGATCTCTTCTTCTCGGTAAGCAATCGAATAATTGCTAAGCTCTGTCATTAGATGATAGTATCTGGTGATAATATCATCCAGCGATTCGTTCTTCAAAAATTTGAAGACGGAGAACTGGGTCTTCAAAAGTTTTACCTTCGATGCACGGATACCCACATTCCCCTCGAATCTATTTTCAAGAGCATCCCAAAGCTCTCTTGCAGAAGTGTACTTTCGGAAAGTATGGAGAACCTCTTGAGGAAGTGCCATTGTTATCGCAGCATGGGCCTTGCTTTCGGCCTCGTACATTTTCTTTTCTTCCTCCTCCATTTTGCTGTACTTCTTAACCACATCGCGACCTTCGTATTGCGCAGTTGGAGGGATATATCCATCCTGGATGCACACCCACATTTTGGCATCCTGGTATTTGATGTATTGGATGAATCTGTCCTTCCATGCCACGAAGTCAGTTCCCTTCATCAGCCTCGGGGCCTTAGTGGCAGACCCCGCTTCTACTTCCATCTTGACCAAGTCGGAGATATTGATCGACGACATCCTTGCAAAAACCTGAAAAACCTGGAAAAACAAAAAAAATATTAAAACAGCTCAGTTGGCGAAGTTAAGAATAACTTCGCTTGAAGGTTAACTTCGCAGAAAGAGAACTTCGCTGAGATCTTAAATTCGCTTGATTTGGGCGAAGTTAAGAATAACTTCGCTTAGCTCTGGCGAACTTATGAGTTGAGCGAACTTGGGTTTGAAGCGAAGTTGCGGATAACTTCGCTAAGGCGAACTTATGAAGTGAGCGAAGTTGTAGTTAACTTCGCTAATCCTTATATCTTCGCCAAAAACCCTAAATCCAGCGACGGCAACTTCGCCTGAAGAATGGTAACTTCGCCCGATGAACGGTAACTTCGCCCGATGAACAGGGAAGTTTGTTCAGATCTGTTTTCGTCAATCCAGCAGCTCCCGATCAATGCAAAGGCTTGAAAATGACTGTCAAGCACTAGCAAAACTCAATCCCAACAAAAACACGTCCCGCGAATAGGTCAAACGAGACGTTTTCTACACCCGCGTGAAATCCCGAACCTCACAATCGAGCCGATAGGCTCTGATACCAATTGAAGGTTCCTGGATGGATCGTACACGGGATGTCTCTAACAACGCAGGTGCGGAATCCCTGCGTAGGTAGATACGAGTGTAGAGTATGTAGAGATCGAACACACAAGCAATAAACCAACCACGTTATATTGATAACAAACACGTGACCCGAGGTCACCGTTACAGACTATGACACGTAACTCGGTTACTGAAAACTGAAACGAAAACCCTAAACGAACAACACGTAATCTGTTCTGCTGAACAGTATTTAAACACGACAACTTCGCCACAGGCGAAGTTGTCAATAACTTCGCTGATTCAACAAGTTCGCCATAGCGAACTTGTTGACAACTTCGCGCATTACAAAACAAACATAAACAAAACATAATTACATTAAAGACTCGATTACAAATGCTAGACTATGAACTACTGACATACATGTACCAACAACCACCTATGACGACGAAGGGATGTTTCGAATGTGGGCAGGAAGGTCATTTTAGGAAAGATTGTCCCAAGCTGAAACCGAACGACAACAATGGAGGTAATGGAAGTGGCAGTGGTGGTGGGAACAATGATAAAGGAAGAGCTTTTGTTATTGGGTCGGGTCAAGCCCGCAATGATCCGTACGTGGTGACTGGTAAGTTCCCTGTGAACGATTGTTTTGCTTCTGTATTGTTTGACATTGGAGCTGATAGGAGTTTTGTTTCGAAAGCCTTTAGTCAAATCTTAGACTTAACTCCAACCCCGTTAGATGCTAAGTTTCCAGTAGAATTAGCTGACGGTAAGACTATAGTAACGACTCATGTACTTGCGGGATGTAAGTTAAAACTGTCAGGTCATGTTTTTGATATCGACCTTATTCCTTTTACGCTTGGTAGTTTCGATGTCGTGGTCGGCATGGACTGGTTATCTGAGAACCGAGCGGAGATTATATGTCACGACAAGATAGTCCACATTACTACCCCTTCCGGCGAGATCATTTCGATCCGAGGTGAGAGAAGCGACATGACCACCAGCGTTATCACTCTTATGAAGGCGCAGAAGTATCTACGAAAGGGTCATCCGACAATTTTTGCGCAGATTGTTGAGAAACCCGCGGAGGAGAAGCGAATTGAAAAGATACCGATTGTGCGAGATTTTCCGGAAGTTTTCCCAGAGGATTTGCCTGGACTCCCTCCTATTCGACAAGTCGAGTTTCAAATCGAATTGACCCCCGGTGCAGCACCTATAGCACGAGCCCGTATCGGCTTGCACCGGCGGAGCTTCAGGAACTGTCTACTCAGTTGCAAGATTTATTGGATAAAGGTTTTATCCGACCTAGCTCATCGCCATGGGGAGCCCCCGTCTTATTTGTCCGAAAGAAGGACGGGACTTTCCGAATGTGTATCGACTACCAGGAGTTGAACAAGGTGACGATTAAGAATCGTTATCCTTTTCCCCGAATTGATGATCTGTTTGACCAGCTCCAACGATCGAGTTACTACTCGAAGATCGATCTGCGGTCTGGTTACCATCAACTAAGAGTACGCGAAGAAGATATTTCAAAGACGGCTTTCAGAACATGGTATGGTCACTATGAATTTTCGGTTATGCCTTTTGGACTAACCAATGCACCAGCCGTATTTATGGATCTCATGAATCGAGTATGCAAGGCGTACCTCTACAAGTTTGTGATTGTTTTCATTGATGATATTCTCGTCTACTCCAAGGACGAGGCTGACCACGAAGAACACTTGAGATTAATTCTGGAATTGTTGAAGAAGGAACAACTATACGCTAAACTCTCGAAATGCGAATTTTGGATTCGCGAGGTTCACTTTTTAGGACATGTAATTAATGAGAACGGTATCCATGTCGATCCCGGCAAGGTAGAAGCCATCAAAAACTGGGAAGCACCTAAGACTACGACTGAGGTGCGGCAATTCCTAGGACTGGCCGGCTACTACCGGCGTTTTATCGAGGGATTTTCAAAGATTTCTCAACCCCTCACCGCTTTGACTCACAAAGGCACTAAGTACAATTGGGGTGACGCGCAAGAATCCGCTTTCCAACTGTTGAAAACCAAACTCTGTAACGCCCCTATTTTAGCCCTCCCCGAGGGAACATAGAATTTTGAGGTACATTGTGACGCATCGATACAAGGTCTCGGTTGTGTGCTGATGCAACTCGAGAAGGTTATAGCCTATGCCTCTCGACAACTACGGATTCACGAGAAGAACTACACGACCCATGATTTGAAACTCGGAGCTGTGATGTTTGCCCTTAAGATATGGAGGCATTACTTGTACGGTACCAAGTTTACCATTTACACCGACCACAAGAGTCTCCAACATATCTACGATCAGAAAGAGCTGAACATGCGACAGCGTCGTTGGGTCGAGCTGCTTAAAGATTACAATTGTGCCATCAAGTACCACCCTGGCAAGGCCAATGTAGTGGCAGACGCCCTCAGCAGAAAAGAAACCGATAAACCCAGGCGAGTGCGAGCATTGCAACTCACGATTCATGCCAGCTTACCCGATCGGATTCGCGATGCACAACTTGAAGCTTTGAAGGATGATAATCTTCCATCGGAACTCATGCGGGGCATGAACAAGCAACTTGAAACCAGATCGGACGGGGTCCGATATTTTGAGAACCGGATTTGGGTTCCACGATACGGAGAGTTGAGAACTCTAGTGATGGACGAAGCTCACAAGTCCCGATATTCTATCCACCCTGGCTCGGATAAAATGTACCATGACTTAAAGGCACTTTACTGGTGGCCGAATATGAAAGCCGACATTGCCACCTACGTGAGCAAATGCTTGACTTGTGCCAGAGTCAAAATAGAATATCAGAAACCATCTGGTTTGCTGCAACAACCGGAACTTTCAATGTGGAAATGGGAACACATCTCAATGGATTTTATCACGGGTTTACCTAAGACACCGACGGGATGTGATACCATCTGGGTGATCGTTGACCGGTTGACTAAGTCGGCACACTTTTTTAGCGATTAAGGAATCGGACAAAATGGAAAGACTGACTCGCGTCTACATGAAGGAAGTAGTGTCTAGACACGGAGTGCCTGTCTCAATTATTTCTGATCGAGATTCCCGTTTCACTTCGCACTTTTGGAAGTCGCTACAGAGTGCCTTAGGCACACGCCTTGATATGAGCACAACATACCATCCTCAGACGGATGGGCAAAGTGAACGAACTATTCAGACCTTAGAGGACATGTTGCGTGCATGTGTGTTGGATTTCAGAAAAAGTTGGGAACCTCACTTACCTTTGGTAGAGTTTTCGTATAATAACAGCTACCACGCAAGTATTAAAGCAGCGCCGTTTGAAGCGCTGTACGGACGGAAGTGTCGATCACCTCTCTGCTGGGCAGAGGTGGGTGACAGCCAAATCACTGGTCCAGAACTGGTACTCGAAACCTCGGAAAAGATTGTTCAAATCCGAAACCGCATGGCAGCAGCACGAGATCGTCAAAAGAGTTACGCCGACTAGCGCCGAAAACCTCTCGAATTTTAAGTGAACGATCAAGTGTTACTCAAAGTCTCACCTTGGAAAGGTGTGGTTCGCTTTAGGAAGCGAAACAAACTCAACCCACGATAGTTGGCCCTTATCGAATAACTGAGCGCATTGGTCCGGTGGCGTACCGACTGGACCTACCAACGGAACTCAGTGGCGTACACAATGTATTCCACTTATCCAATTTGAAGAAATGCCTATCTGATGAAACCCAAGTAGTCCCTTTGGATGAACTGCAAGTTGATGAACAATTACGCTTCATTGAAGAACCAGTCCAAGTTTTGGATTGGGAAACCAAAACGCTCAAGCACGGAAAAATTCCAATCGTGAATGTTCGTTGGAACTCGAGACGTGGACCGGAGTTCACGTGGGAACGCGAGGATCAAATGATGAAAAAGTATCCTCACCTTTTTGAAGGGTTGACCAAACACAGAAAACCGCGAAACCCGACAAACCGTCAGAAATCACCGGAGGTATGAATTAAATTTCGGGACGAAATTTCTTTCTACTAGGGGATGATATGACAAACTGAAAATTTTTCTTACTTTTTCAGACACTCAGCACGACTTGACTCAAATTTTCAGGATGAAAATTCTTTAACATGGGAATGATGTGACAATCGTCAATTTCAGGTTAACTCCGTTAACTCAACTCCGTCAATTCAAACTTAAGATCATTGCATCTATAAGGCACACCTTATTACATTTAAACTAGGGTTTAAATGACGCTTAACACTTACTACATGTGTAATCTTTCAGGAATTGCACCGAAACGCAAACGAGTTGACGCAAACAATTGGTGAATAAACGAAAAACGTCAAAACAATAATTATGTGTTAGACTTATGTGTTATGTGATAACATTGTTATAAACGTTAACTCAATGTGCTAGAACTAGTTAATTAAGCTAGAAAAGTAACATTTGGAAGTGGAGGGACCTAGATGTAACATTATTATTATTAATAATATTATAAAACCCTAAACTCTCTTCTCTCTTTCTCTCCCAAACCCGACGGCAGCCTCTAACCCCCCCCCCCTTGCGATCGGCCTTCATACACA
Organism: Bidens hawaiensis; assembly: GCF_021521415.1. Classification (NCBI taxonomy): domain Eukaryota; kingdom Viridiplantae; phylum Streptophyta; class Magnoliopsida; order Asterales; family Asteraceae; genus Bidens; species Bidens hawaiensis. The sequence goes on from NW_027492598.1 coordinate 202,072, forward strand.
CACATACAATCAAGATTGTTCAAGTTTGATTGAAGATTAAGGTGCTAGGAAGGTATAAAAGACTATCCTATGCATCCTTTATACTTAATTTCGATTTTTAATGGGTTAATTACAAACCCTAGATTCCGAAAATTTTATATATTGTGTTCATATGATTTTTGTTTGATTTGATGATGTATTGATGATGATTTGATAACTAGAATTGATATTGTTACATGTTAATTGTTGTGTCTTTGATTTTGAGATCAAATAAAACCCTAACCATGCATGTATGGTGTAATTGATATGCATGGATAGTGGTTATGGAGTCTAGAATGTTATATGAATGAATTGTGGTCTATAGATGGTTAATATGTTGAGTTTTATTGCAAACAGTTTCTGGATAGATTGTGTTGTTGATGTTCAATTGACTGTAACGGGATGTAAAGGTAAAAATTAATTGAGAATATTGATAATACAGTAAACTAGGTTGAGTCTAGTTTCTAAAAAATATAAATTTGCAATTTTTGGACGTGTAAAAATTAACCTTTATGATTTTACAAAAACGTTGTGCAAAGCTGAGTTGTTAGACCTGCTGTTAGGTTGTTTTGTAAATGTTATATCTCATGAACTACGAGACCAATTGGGTTGGTTCCACTTCTGGAAGTTGACTTGTTGAGTTAGGAACCTAACCCAAGTGGTTTTGCATTTATTGGATTTTTCATTTAACGGGAATTTCAAATAACATTCTGTTGCGCATGAATTTGACTGTTATGAGTTTGCTGTAATGTTTTGATCATTGTGAGAAACCTATGTGGAATAAAAATAAAATAAAATATGTTCTGGAAACCTAATACATGTATGCTTTTGTGATGATTTTTTATGAAATTGAGATGCTATGATCGGTGGAATAGTATAATCTTTCAAGTAGAATTCTGTCTCGGTAAAGTTAACTGCCGAACTTTGTGAAAATTCATGAAAAGTGCTAGTTGCTAGTTAATTATTATGTTTTGACCAAATTGCCCCTGCGGGGAATGCTTGCTAAATAAGTGTGGTATTTTGATCAAATTGCCCCTGCGGGGAATAGTTGCTAGTGATATACATTATTAATACATGACACGTAAATAATTGCTCACACACGTATCGTATCACAAATGTACTCGTTAAGTCACACACGATTCACAAACAAACACGAAACGTATCTTGTGATTAGGAATTATGTGCCGGGTCTAGAGACTCGATATTAGTTCCGATACTTAGAAAATCTCCTTGTTGTTTTAGAACGCTAGAGAGAGTTTTCTGTGACGCGCATCACTTGGTGATTTATTTTGGGAATTCTTCGCAAACAGTGAGTTTCACTTACCCCTTTAAACTGTTTTAAACGCTTTTCACTTGGGGGAGATAACATACTCCGATAAACGCATTTAAGATTTTGTTAGTAAATTATATATCACTTGTAAAGGCTAAGTGGCAAACGAAACATTTGAAGTCCTACACATCGAACCGGTTAATATTTGGAATAGCGAGTCACTGTTGAGTAGTACTACTGGGTTTGACAAACCCCACCCAACGCTAAACTCGACTGGAGGTCGAGCGGGTGTAATTTTGGCTAACACGTACCATGGTCTGGATGACCTGGTGACAAGGCACTTGATAAACAGTCAGCTTCGGTGTCGAACACTTAGTAATACTTGTTGTATAGGCTAGCTACCTATCGATATATAATTGATTTAACACTATCTGGTAACGCAAAACGCTGAACGCAAAACGCTAAACGCTTTATTTTATATAAACTTGTGAACTCACCAACCTCGTGTTGACACTTTTAGTATGTTATTCTCAGGTAGCCGAGGCGGGCGCGCGGTATAGGATCATGCATGGTTTTTGAACATTCTGATATGCAAACATGATTTTAACTATTATTACTTGGGTTTTTAAGTCGTCATGCGTGACGCAACTTTTGTCTTTTGGTTTTTACGCTTCCGCACTTAATTTCATTTACACGTTTTTATGGTTTGACTATAACTAATGATTCCGATCCTGTTAGTTCACACCCACTGACGGTAAAACTCCGTTAGTGGATTTTGAGGGTGTGACACTTTCCATTTCGGGTTATGACAACAACAAGAAGATCCGAGATCTATGTTGCTTACTAGTGATTTTCTCTAGCTAGTAAGTGAGATTGATTCAAGAATTTGTTGTTTGATCCATTCTTACGACCTACAATATTGCAGCTTGTTTACATGAAATTCCGTTCAACAAAGAGAAAATGTTGGAATCCTGGAGAATGACGACAGATGTTACCAGAGCAGCTGTATAGGTTGAGGTGGATATTTTGATTCGATAATTAATCTGGATTCACATTAATTAGTATCAATTATGTAGCAAACCCTAAGTTATGCTAGTATATGAAATTTCATCATTGTTGAACTAGAAGCTTAACCAGCCTTTACTCATTTAGTGTTTAAACTTGAAAGAAATCAAAAGCTTGATTTAAGATGTTAAATTGATTGTATTATTTAACAAGCCAAGCACAACCGAGACTTGTTGATCAGTTCTTCATGTAAGCAATAGAAAACATAATAAATATTAAACATATGAACCTGTTACAGCATGGAGAGTAGTAATCGCAGCAGAGTATGGATGTAGACGACATAGTTGTCAGGTTGATCGAGTTCCCCTTTAGGATGTATAGTTAAGGATGGTGTTAGGGTTCCGGTTTAGGAGAGAGGAGACACGCAAAATTGTATGTGTGTGAGATTTTGTTATGATGTTAATATTTATCTCTATATATATACACCCAAGGGGAAACCCTTTATTAGTTAATTATAGGTAATATGGCCCATCAACAATTACCAAACTAATATATAATAAGGTATAGTTAATATTTTGATCTATTATAATATAAATGATTATAATGGCCAAGTATAAATATATATTATTATATATTATTCTTACATTCTCCCACTTGACCGAGTAATCATTTATTATGAGTATTAGATAAGCCTGATCAGGAGTTAACACTCATTTTAGCTTTAAACTTAAACTGGAGCAGAGAAATACAGTCATTAAATTGAACATTAGCTCAAGACCCCCATTAATCATACTGCAGTCTTTATTTAAAACCTATGTAGTTATGATCAAAATTTTCAAGTAATCCCTTCAAACGTTTGATTTGTATAATTATTTGTCTATATGTCATTATGCATGCAGAACATATTAAGAGACATACAAAATCAAAAGTGTTGAGGAAAATTAATAGTTAATCATTCATAGTATGATATGCAGTTGTATGTGGTCATCAATAAACCCCTTATGATTATAAGCGTTTTCATAATACGACCTTTAGTTATAGGATCCTTAAGAATATCATAAATGTATTCGATATGAAAATTAGATTCCCCAATTCGTTCATAAACGAATAATTATTTTGTCACACCCTCAAAATCCACTAACGGAGTTTTACCGTCAGAGGGTGTGAACTGGCAGGATCGGAATCATTAGTTATAACCAAACCAAAGAAAACGTTTAAATGAAAAATAAGTGCGGAAGCGTAAAACCTTAATTCAAAAGTTGCGTCACGCAGGACGACTTAAAACCAAATGTAAATGTTAAAATTAAGTTTGCAGAGTAAGATGTTTAACAATTAATGCATGCTCCTAAACCGCGCGCCCGCCTCGGCTACCTGAGAATAACATACTAAAAGGGGTCAACACGAGGTTGGTGAGTTCACAAGTTATATAAGACAAATCGTTTAGCGTTTGAGTTCAGCGTTTTCGTTAAGTGTTTTGCGTAACCACGTTACGGCGTTTAAAAGTTTTGCGTAACCACGTTACGGCGTTTAAGTGTGTAACCACGTTACAGCGTTTAAGTGTGTAACCACGTTTCAGCGTTTAAGTGTGTAACCACGTTACAGCGTTTAAGTGTGTAACCACGTTACAGCGTTTAAGTGTTACCAGATAATGTTATGTCAAATTATATATCGATAGGTAGCTAATCTATACAACAAGTATTACTAAGTGGTTCGAGACCGAAGCTGACTGTTTATCAAGTGCCCGTCACCAGGTCAACCCAGACCATGGTAAGTGTTAGCCAAAAATTACACCCACTCAACCTCCAGTTGAGCTTAGCGTCGGGTGGGGTTTGTCAAACCCAGTAGTACTACTCAACAGTGACTCGCTATTCCAAATATTAACCGGTTCGATGCGTGGGACTTCAAGGGTTACGTGCCGCTTAGCCTCTACAAGTGATATATATAATTTATAACAAAATCTTAAATATGTGTTTATCTCAAAAATGCGTTTATCGGAGTATGTTATCTCCCCCAAGTGAAAAACGTTTGAAAACAGTTCAAAGAGCGGGGTAAGTGAACTCACTGTTTGCGAAGAATATTCCAAATTAGATCACCGAGTGATGCGCGTCGTAGAAAACTCTCTAGCGTTCTAAAATAACAAAGAGATTTTCTAAGTATCGGAACGTTTAACGAGTCTCTAGACTCGGCACATAATACCTATGCACGTATCATGTTTCGTGTTTCGTTTGTGAACCGTGTGTGATTTAAACAAGTACAATTGTGATACGATACACGAGTGAGCAATTACTTTCGTGTCATGTATTAATAACATACTTACAAGCAATTATTCCCGTAAGGGCATTTTGGTCAACAAACAAAGACTAACTAACTATTATTCCCCATAAGGGCAATTTGGTCAATTCATGGCAATCAACTAGCAATTATTCCCCGCAAGGGTATTTTGGTCAAAATACCACAATTATATAAAAACTATCATATTTCATGCATTCCTATACAACTCAGCAGCTAGTTTCATTGTGACAGAATTTCTACTTGAAAGATTGTACTATTTCACCGATCATATCATCTCAATTAATTCACCAAAAATCACCACTGAAACATACATGTCTTAGGTTTCCAGAACATATTTTATATTATTTTTATTCCATATAGATTTCTCATAATGATCAAAACACTACAGTAAACTCATATCAGTCAGATTCATGCACAACAGAATGTTATTTGCAATTCCCGGTAAACGAAAAATCCAATAAATGCAAGACCACTTGGGTTTGGTTCCTAACTCAGTGAGTCAACTTCCAGAAGTGGAACCAACCCAATTGGCCTCGTAGTTCATGAGATATAGAATTTACAATATAACCTAACAGCAGGTCTAACAGCTCAGCTTTGCATCACGTTTTTGTAAAATCATAAAAGTATACTTCCACTTATCCAAAAATTACGAATTTATACTTTATAGAAACTAGACTCAACCTAGTTTACTGCAGTACTCACAATCTCAATCAATTTTCACGTTTACACTTCGTTACAGTCAGTTAAACATCGTATATATATTCTGTCCAGAATCTGTTCACATCAAAACTCAACATCATAACAATCTATGAACTATCATGCATCCATATAACCCTCTAGACACCATAACTACTATCCATGCATATAAATCACACCATACATACAAGATTAGGGTTTGTGTTTTAATTCAAATCAAGAACAACAATCAATCATGCAACATCAATCTAGTTATCAATCTATTATCCAACTAACAACTATCATATTGATCACATACATGCATATAATCGGCTGAGTTAGGGTTTACATACAACCCATTAAACATCAAAATTACACAACAAGGAGGTAAGAGATGATCAAGTATACCTTCCTAGCACCTAGTTCTTGGATTAATCTCTTGATTGATGTGTGTGTGTGTGATGAAGGTGGACGGCAGCCGTGGATCAAGAGAGGGAGAGAGAGCCGATTTAGGGTTGTAGGTTAATAATAAGTTAGGGTTTGTTTATTAGTGATGTATTTATAATAATACAAGTTACACTCTAGTCCCTCTTCTTTCCAAGTGTTGTTTTTCTAGAACATTCCATCATACTTGCCCAATAAGTTAACATGACCATAGTTTTATCACATAGCACATAATCCTAACACATAATAATCACATAATTATTGTTTTTACGTTTATCGTTTATTTATCAATCGTTTGCGTCAACTCGTTTGCGTTTCGGTGCAAATCCCGAAAGACTACACATGTAGTAAGTGTTACGCGTCATTTAAACCCTAGTTTAAATGTAATGAAGTGTACGTTATAGATTCAACGATCTTAAAGTTTGAATTGACGGAGTTGAGTTAACGGAGTTAACCTGAAATTGACGATTGTCACATCATTCCCATGTTAAAGAATTTTCGTCCCGAAAATTTGAGTCAAGTCGTGATGAGAGTCTGAAAGAGTAAGAAGAAAAATTTTCAGTTTGTCATATCATCCCCTAGTAAAAAGAAATTTCGTCCCGAAATTTAATTCATACCTTCGGTGATGTTTGACGGTTTGCCGGGTTTCGCGGTTTTCGGTGTTTGGTTAGCCCTTCAAAAAGGTGAGGATACTTTTTCATCATTTGATCCTCGCGTTCCCACGTGAACTCCGGTCCACGTCTCGAGTTCCAACGAACCTTAACGATTGGAATTTTGCTGTGTTTGAGTGTTTTGGTTTCCCAATCCAAAACTTCGACTGGTTCCTCAATGAACCGTAACTGTTCATCAACTTGCAGTTCCTCCAAAGGGACTACTTGGGTTTCATCAGATAGGCATTTCTTCAAATTTGATACGTGGAATACATCGTGTACGCCACTGAGTTCTGTTGGTAGGTCCAGTCGGTACGCCACCGGACCAATGCGCTCAGTTATCCGGTACGGACCAACATACCGTGGGTTGAGTTTGTTTCGCTTACCAAAGCGAACTACACCTTTCCAAGGTGAGACTTTGAGTAACACCCGATCGTTCACTTTAAATTCGAGAGGTTTTCGGCGCTTGTCGGCGTAACTCTTTTGGCGATCCCGTGCTGCTGCCATGCGATTTCGGATTTGAACAATCTTTTCCGAGGTTTCGAGTACCAGTTCTGGACCAGTGATTTGGCTGTCACCCACCTCTGCCCAGCAGAGTGGTGATCGACACTTCCCTCCGTACAGCGCTTCAAACGGCGCTGCCTTAATACTTGCGTGGTAGCTGTTATTATACGAAAACTCTACCAAGGGTAAGTGGGGTTCCCAACTTTTTCCGAAATCTAAAACGCATGCACGCAACATATCCTCCAGGGTCTGAATAGTCCGTTCACTTTGCCCATCCGTCTGAGGATGGTATGCTGTACTCATATCGAGACGTGTGCCCAGTGCGCTTTGCAGCGACTTCCAAAAGTGTGAGGTAAAACGAGAATCTTGATCGGAAATGATCGAGACAGGCACTCCGTGTCTAGACACCACTTCTTTCATGTATACTCGAGTCAGTCTTTCCATTTTGTCCGTTTCCTTAATCGCTAGGAAATGTGCCGATTTAGTCAACCGGTCAACGATCACCCAGATGGTATCGCATCCCGTCGGTGTCTTACGCAAACCCGTAATAAAATCCATTGAGATGTGCTCCCATTTCCACATTGGGAGTTCCGGTTGTTGCAGTAGACCAGATGGTTTCTGGTATTCAATCTTGACTCTGGCACAAGTCAAGCATTTGCTCACGTAGGTGGCAATGTCGGCTTTCATGTTCGGCCACCAGTAAAGTGCCTTTAAATCATGATACATTTTATCTGAGCCAGGGTGGATAGAATATCGGGACTTGTGAGCTTCGTCCATCACTAGAGTTCTCAACTCTCCGTATCGTGGAACCCAAATCCGGTTCTCAAAATATCGGACCCCGTCCGATCTGGTTTCAAGTTGCTTGTTCATGCCCCGCATGAGTTCCGATGGAAGATTTTCATCTTTCAAAGCTTCCAGTTGCGCATCGCGAATCTGATCGGGTAAGCTGGCATGAATCGTAAGTTGCAATGCTCTTACTCGTCTGGGTTTTTCTGTTTCTTTTCTGCTGAGGGCGTCGGCCACCACATTGGCCTTGCCAGGGTGGTACTTGATGGCACAATCATAATCTTTAAGCAGCTCGACCCAACGACGCTGTCACATGTTCAGCTCTTTCTGATCGTAGATATGTTGGAGACTCTTGTGGTCGGTGTAAATGGTAAACTTGGTACCGTACAAGTAATGCCTCCATATCTTAAGAGCAAACACCACAGCTCCGAGTTCCAAATCATGGGTCGTGTAGTTCTTCTCGTGAACCCGTAGTTGTCTAGAGGCGTAGGCTATAACCTTCTCGAGTTGCATCAGCACACAACCGAGACCTTGTATAGATGCGTCACAGTGTACCTCAAAGTTTTCCGTTCCCTCGGGGAGGGCTAAAATAGGGGCGCTACAAAGCTTGGTTTTCAATAGTTGGAAAGCGGATTCTTGCGCGTCACCCCAGTTGTACTTAGTGCCCTTGTGAGTCAAAGCGGTGAGGGGTTGAGCAATCTTTGAAAATCCCTCGATGAAACGCCGATAGTAGCCGGCCAGTCCTAGGAATTGTCGCACTTCAGTCGGAGTCTTAGGTGCTTCCCAGTTTTTGATGGCCTCTACCTTACCGGGATCGACATGGATACCATTCTCGTTGATCACATGTCCTAAAAAGTGAACCTCGCGAAGCCAAAATTCACATTTCGAGACTTTAGCATACAGTTGTTCCTTCTTCAGTAGTTCCAGAATTATCCTTAAGTGCTCTTCGTGGTCAGTCTCGTTCTTGGAGTAGACAAGAATATCATCGATGAAAACAATCACGAACTTGTCGAGGTACGCCTTGCATACTCGATTCATGAGATTCATAAATACGGCTGGCGCGTTGGTTAGGCCAAAAGGCATAACCGAGAACTCGTAGTGACCATACCGTGTTCTGAAAGCCGTCTTTGAAATATCTTCTTCGCGCACTCTCAACTGGTGGTAACCGGATCGTAGATCGATCTTCGAGTAGTAACTCGATCCCTGAAGCTGGTCAAATAAATCATCAATTCGGGGTAAAGGATAACGGTTCTTGACCGTCACCTTGTTCAACTCCCGGTAGTCGATGCACATCCGAAAAGTCCCGTCTTTCTTTCGGACAAACAAGACAGGGGCTCCCCATGGCGATGAGCTAGGTCGGATAAAACCCTTATCCAACAAATCTTGCAACTGAGTGGACAACTCCTGAAGTTCCGCCGGTGCGAGTCGATACGGGGCTCGTGCTATGGGTGCTGCACCGGGTGTCAACTCGATTTGGAATTCGACTTGACGAATAGGAGGGAGTCCGGGCAAATCCTCCGGGAAAACTTCCGGAAAGTCTCGCACAACCGGTATGTCTTCAATTCGTTTCTCCTCCGCGGGTTTCTCAACAATCTGCGCCAAAATTGCCGGATGACCCTTTCGTAGATACTTCTGTGCTTTCATAAGGGTGATGATGCTGTTGGTCATGCCGCTTCTCTCGCCTCGGACCGAAATGATCTCGCCGGAAGGGGTGGTAATATGGACTATTTTATCATGGCATATAATCTCCGCTCGGTTCTCGGATAACCAGTCCATGCCGACAACGACATCGAAACTACTAAGCGTAAAAGGAATAAGGTCGATGTCAAAAACATGACCTGACAGTTTCAACTTACATCCCGCAAGTATATGAGTTGTTACTACAGTTTTACCATTAGCTAATTCAACAGGAAACTTAGCGTCTAACGGGGTTGGAGTAAGGTCTAAAAGTTGGCTAAAGGCTTTCGACACAAAACTCCTATCAGCTCCAGTGTCAAACAAAATGGAAGCAAAATAATCGTTTACAGGGAACTTACCGGACACCACATGCGGATCATTGCGGGCTTGACCCGATCCAATCACAAACGCTCTTCCTTTGCCATTTCCTCCACCGTTAGTGCCACTTCCATTGCCCCCATTGTTGTCATTATGTTTCAGCTTGGGGCAATCCTTCCGGAAATGACCTTCCTGTCCACATTCAAAACATCCCTTAGTCGTCATCGGTTGCTTAGGAGCACCCTTTGCCGCAAGGTCTCCTCTACATTCTTTCGCTTGGTGACCTATCTTTCCGCATCTTTGACACTTGACACGGTCACACTGGCCAACATGATGATAGTTGCACCTGTTGCACTTTGGATACTTCCCAGCATATCCGCTCGAAACCTGCCCGCTACCGTTGTTGTTGGAGTTGTTGTTGTTGTGATTCTGAGTGTTAAAGCTCCGGGTGAACTCGGGTTTACGGTAGTGTTGTTGCGGTGGGAGGTTCGAGGATGAAGATCTGGTGTTGTCGAACTTTCTCTTCCCGCTGTTCGGGTTGCTGTTGTTGTTACTGTTGCTGGCGTGGTCATTACTCGGGTTGTCACGGGCTTTAACAGTCGAACCCCTCGGTGGTAACGCACCCTGGGTCACAGCCTGATCCGTCAGTTTGTGAGCCAAACGGATCGCTTGTTGGATCGTGGCTGGTCTGGAAGACGTCACCATACCCTGAATCTGTGGTGCTAACCCATCAATGTACATCTCTATTCTCTTGCTCGGCGGATCCACCATCCGCGGACACATCACTGCCAACTCGTGCGAACGAGTAGTGTAGGCTTCAATCTCTGAACCCACCATTTTCAACGACCAAAACTCCGACTCTAACTTCGAAATTTCTTCCCTCGGACAGTACTCCTCTCGCATCATGTTTTTGAACTCCTCCCAGTTCATCGCGTTAGCCAGTTCCAATCCAAGGATCTGGACGTTCGAATTCCACCAAGTGAGGGCGGAATCCTCAAGTGTCCCAGCAGCGAATTTGACCCTACTGGCAGGGGGACAGTTACACATCTCAAAGGCCGACTCGGCCTTCTCAGCCCAACGCAGGAAGCCTATAGCTCCCTCAGTGCCCTTAAACGTACTGGGCTTGCAGTCACGGTAGTTCTTGAAGGTACACGTTCCATTCGGACCTCCTGTTTGATTCTGAACGTGTGCGGCTAAAGCGGCCGCGACATGGTCATTCAGCAGAGTTTGGAGTTCAGCTGCAGTCATGCTGATGTTACCACGTCCTCGTCCAGCGTTTCTTCCAGCCATTTCCTAGAATCACAGTATAAAGATGTTAAACATGAATTTTTCTTTCATATTCAACACACCATACATGTAATGAAAAGATAAGTAAGAAAGAAATAAGAGACAACATCACATCACAACCACACATTAGTCTAAATAAAAAAAATTCATGATTAAAACCATTGTATCCGCCACAAAGTATTTCCAATCAATCCTCAATTCATAGAAAAATAATAGTTAGGATGGAGACAACCCCTCCATCTAAGCATCATCATTACTAGATGTCGTCATCTGAGGACACCTCTGAGTGTGCCTCCTCCTCAGCCGGTTCTTCCTCCGGTTCTTCTTCGGGATCTTCCTCGGGATCTTCCTCAGGCTCCTCTTCGGGATCTTCTTCAGGTTCTACTTCAGGCTCTGCCCCAGGCTCGGCCTCAGGCTCTGCCTCAGGGTCGGCTGCGTTCTGAGCAATCTGCATTTGTAGGATATCGCAACGCTCTAACGCTATTTCGGTTCGGGTCCTTGCTTCTTGGAGTTGCTCTTTCAAGTCTATCATTTCGGCTTGCATCTTCATCATAACCTTCGTTTGTTGATCACTAGCCCCTTGCATATCCTTCATTGCCGCCGCCATGCGGGCAATCTCCTCCTTAGCCTCGGTTTCGTCTTTTAACAATCTGGAAACGTTCTCTCTCGTGTAGCGCATGTAACCCACATCACGCTCCAAACATGAAACAACGGCTGCGAGAACTCTCTCTACAGGTTCGGTTATGGGTGGTAGGGTGTTGGGATAAGCAGGGTGGTTCGGGTGTGGCAATGGGGGAACTTGTTCACGGTAGACCATACGTCTGATCATGTTGGGGTACCATTCCCAGCTAACGTCGTTGTCATACAAGCCTCCGGATAGGCGGTACCTCTTCGGTGCAGGAGCTTCGAGTTCCGGGACTACGCGGGGTGGCGAGGCAGTAGGTAACTGCGGTTCCTTCCCGTGAGCATGCGTCATCGAATCGGATGATGATGAGGGTGGCGTCGACATCCCTACAGGTAAGCCGTGTATGCGCGCGCGTATGAGCGAAAGAGGTAAGAGATAAGATTACAAGACTACACAAACCTATGCAGTGCGTATTATTATAACTAATGGGTCGTCGCGGTTATAGTCTAGTATGCATGCAGTTTCTAGTTCGCTATAACCAATGGCTCTGATACCAATCTGTCACACCCTCAAAATCCACTAACGGAGTTTTACCGTCAGAGGGTGTGAACTGGCAGGATCGGAATCATTAGTTATAACCAAACCAAAGAAAACGTTTAAATGAAAAATAAGTGCGGAAGCGTAAAACCTTAATTCAAAAGTTGCGTCACGCAGGACGACTTAAAACCAAATGTAAATGTTAAAATTAAGTTTGCAGAGTAAGATGTTTAACAATTAATGCATGCTCCTAAACCGCGCGCCCCGCCTCGGCTACCTGAGAATAACATACTAAAAGGGGTCAACACGAGGTTGGTGAGTTCACAAGTTATATAAGACAAATCGTTTAGCGTTTGAGTTCAGCGTTTTCGTTAAGTGTTTTGCGTAACCACGTTACGGCGTTTAAAAGTTTTGCGTAACCACGTTACGGCGTTTAAGTGTGTAACCACGTTACAGCGTTTAAGTGTGTAACCACGTTTCAGCGTTTAAGTGTGTAACCACGTTACAGCGTTTAAGTGTGTAACCACGTTACAGCGTTTAAGTGTTACCAGATAATGTTATGTCAAATTATATATCGATAGGTAGCTAATCTATACAACAAGTATTACTAAGTGGTTCGAGACCGAAGCTGACTATTTATCAAGTGCCCGTCACCAGGTCAACCCAGACCATGGTAAGTGTTAGCCAAAAATTACACCCACTCAACCTCCAGTTGAGCTTAGCGTCGGGTGGGGTTTGTCAAACCCAGTAGTACTACTCAACAGTGACTCGCTATTCCAAATATTAACCGGTTCGATGCGTGGGACTTCAAGGGTTACGTGCCGCTTAGCCTCTACAAGTGATATATATAATTTATAACAAAATCTTAAATATGTGTTTATCTCAAAAATGCGTTTATCGGAGTATGTTATCTCCCCCAAGTGAAAAACGTTTGAAAACAGTTCAAAGAGCGGGGTAAGTGAACTCACTGTTTGCGAAGAATATTCCAAATTAGATCACCGAGTGATGCGCGTCGTAGAAAACTCTCTAGCGTTCTAAAATAACAAAGAGATTTTCTAAGTATCGGAACGTTTAACGAGTCTCTAGACTCGGCACATAATACCTATGCACGTATCATGTTTCGTGTTTCGTTTGTGAACCGTGTGTGATTTAAACAAGTACAATTGTGATACGATACACGAGTGAGCAATTACTTTCGTGTCATGTATTAATAACATACTTACAAGCAATTATTCCCGTAAGGGCATTTTGGTCAACAAACAAAGACTAACTAACTATTATTCCCCATAAGGGCAATTTGGTCAATTCATGGCAATCAACTAGCAATTATTCCCCGCAAGGGTATTTTGGTCAAAATACCACAATTATATAAAAACTATCATATTTCATGCATTCCTATACAACTCAGCAGCTAGTTTCATTGTGACAGAATTTCTACTTGAAAGATTGTACTATTTCACCGATCATATCATCTCAATTAATTCACCAAAAATCACCACTGAAACATACATGTCTTAGGTTTCCAGAACATATTTTATATTATTTTTATTCCATATAGATTTCTCATAATGATCAAAACACTACAGTAAACTCATATCAGTCAGATTCATGCACAACAGAATGTTATTTGCAATTCCCGGTAAACGAAAAATCCAATAAATGCAAGACCACTTGGGTTTGGTTCCTAACTCAGTGAGTCAACTTCCAGAAGTGGAACCAACCCAATTGGCCTCGTAGTTCATGAGATATAGAATTTACAATATAACCTAACAGCAGGTCTAACAGCTCAGCTTTGCATCACGTTTTTGTAAAATCATAAAAGTATACTTCCACTTATCCAAAAATTACGAATTTATACTTTATAGAAACTAGACTCAACCTAGTTTACTGCAGTACTCACAATCTCAATCAATTTTCACGTTTACACTTCGTTACAGTCAGTTAAACATCGTATATATATTCTGTCCAGAATCTGTTCACATCAAAACTCAACATCATAACAATCTATGAACTATCATGCATCCATATAACCCTCTAGACACCATAACTACTATCCATGCATATAAATCACACCATACATACAAGATTAGGGTTTGTGTTTTAATTCAAATCAAGAACAACAATCAATCATGCAACAACATCAATCTAGTTATCAATCTATTATCCAACTAACAACTATCATATTGATCACATACATGCATATAATCGGCTGAGTTAGGGTTTACATACAACCCATTAAACATCAAAATTACACAACAAGGAGGTAAGAGATGATCAAGTATACCTTCCTAGCACCTAGTTCTTGGATTAATCTCTTGATTGATGTGTGTGTGTGTGATGAAGGTGGACGGCAGCCGTGGATCAAGAGAGGGAGAGAGAGCCGATTTAGGGTTGTAGGTTAATAATAAGTTAGGGTTTGTTTATTAGTGATGTATTTATAATAATACAAGTTACACTCTAGTCCCTCTTCTTTCCAAGTGTTGTTTTTCTAGAACATTCCATCATACTTGCCCAATAAGTTAACATGACCATAGTTTTATCACATAGCACATAATCCTAACACATAATAATCACATAATTATTGTTTTTACGTTTATCGTTTATTTATCAATCGTTTGCGTCAACTCGTTTGCGTTTCGGTGCAAATCCCGAAAGACTACACATGTAGTAAGTGTTACGCGTCATTTAAACCCTAGTTTAAATGTAATGAAGTGTACGTTATAGATTCAACGATCTTAAAGTTTGAATTGACGGAGTTGAGTTAACGGAGTTAACCTGAAATTGACGATTGTCACATATTTTCATATCAAAATTTAATGCAACACCTCTCAAACTGTTATTTTTTGAGAAAACATGGTAGCTGACTTTATCACAATTAGTCTTCAATATATAATTTATTTGGAGTTTAATAAAACTTATGAGTCCACTAATAAATATTCAACAACATTTATTGACAACAACGTTGTAATTAATCAACATATTATGTCGTTATGACTTAGGTTGTTATCAGTTCATTATGACTCCTACATGAGATAGATTTATCTACTTCCATAAAAATATATCCCGAAAATTACATTTTCTTATCTCTGAATATGACAAAGTTTAAAGTAATCTACCGGTTTGAATTCTCACTTCTTCTTTTAAATTATAGTCTTTCGTTTCCTTTAAAGATATCTTAGTACTCTTTTAGATGCTTCACATTAATCTAGACATATCTAGTGTGTTACAATTTTGAGTAATATCTAAATGAGTATAGACTTGAACTTATATAAGACTTCTACTTAATGAAGCATAAGGAAATAATCATGTGTTCCTATTATTCTTTGAAGTAGAGCACTATTGTTTGATACTGTGTAAGGAATATCTCTGAGATTTATAATATCAAAGTGTGTGAACAATGTTTTGACTTATGTAACATATACTTGTCAGAAGAATGCCATCTATATAAGGACAAGTTTGTTTTAGTTGCTCCCACTCATTTTGAGGTAGGTACATTAATCCACCATGGTTTTTGATGAAAATAATTGTATAAAGATTTCATCACATTTTGATGTTTGCATTAACCCATATATGGATTTTATTGACTTATAGACTAGATGTTCTTTGACCTTTAGCTTATAACTTTTAGGTTATTTTATGAACATATAAATATGTAAGCCGATTGTTAGGGAAAGTCGTTTTAATGTTCATCTAATGTAGCTCTTAAATATTATAAGCTACTAGAACAATAATGATCCTTAAAGAAATCTTTTGTAATATAGGTAAAAATATTCTTTGATAATTGGTTTATCCTTAAATATAGCCTTTAATAATCAATCGTGCTTCTTACTGTCTTAAAGTTTCGTATTGGGATTTAGTTTAGTTATGAACACTCTTAGGTGATTCAACCAAATCTCAAAATGTTAGTCTGACTTATGGAGTCAATTATGATTGATGCTAATGGTTTAATTATAAGGGGGGTAGGATCATTAAACTTTTCAACATCCATTTCCACTTTAGTTAGTGAGGTTACATATCATCAATTTTAGTAGGTTTTAAAATCTAGATGACCTCCTGAGTTGATTATTGGGTTTATTTGAAGTTTCAGTTTTATGAATTAGCTCTTAGTTAGGTTGCTATCATTTTTGTAAGATTCTAAGTATGTAAGAGTTGGTGCAGTATGGTGTACAAGAGGTGTAATTGGAGTTAAATTTGGAGTAAAATTTAATAACTCTCTCCCCCCCCCCCCCCCCGCCTCTTGTACTTATAACAAGTCATTATAAAGACTTTTACTGCTCCCACTGACCTTAGAAACCTTTAGGAAATTTACATGCTTATGGTCAATATTAAAGACCAATAGATTCTAATAGAGAAACAAGTTAATAATATAAGTTGTTGTAGTTTCTCTTGGTGAGGATTAGTTTAGTGAGAAATCTGAATATGCCCACGTTTAAGCAACAATGAAACTTTTGTAAGAGTAGTAGTAGTAAATTCTAAAGAGATAAGTTTTGATAAAATAATGTTGTGATGGAGCATTGTCTTGTACAAGAGGTGCAATTGAGATAATATAATGTTTTCACTCCCCCACCTCTTGCAAATCTTGTAAGTTATGATTGAGGAACTCAAGGCTCCCACTGATCTTTAATATCTCTAGAAAAACTATATAAGGAGTTTCAATGATGTACGTGATATGGGAATATCTCATATATATGTTAGACCTGATTTGATTTCATTAACGTCCAGATGTCATAATAAACTTAGGGACATATTTAGAAGAAATCGTATTAGGTATATATGAATGGATCTTTTTAAAAACATGGATCATAGAAGTCATATTAGATACAAGTAAATAGCTTTTTAAATGAAAAAAGAATTATGTCTGAATATTCCGTTTTGAATAAGTTCCACGAATGTAAGTGAAATATAACTTCTAGTGAACCCATACTTATTTTTTAAGCCAAGTAATGTTTAGGGCATCTAACACATGATTTAAAATCACTAAAAATGAGATTATGAAATATCACCCTCATCAACCATGTCATGATTTCTCATGAAATTTGGTTTTAATGGGTGAATTTATAGGTCTCATTTGTCTTTTGTTAAATTTTATTTGCTTGATAACAGAAGTTGTGAAAATATATAGTATCATCTAGTTCTATTTTATAAATGTTTCTATCCAGATATTGATAACAAATAATATGAGAGTTTAAGGTAAGAGTGACTTTATGCATAACTGTCATAATGTAGCTTAAGTATTGATACTAAATTCTGATTAATCTCCAGAATATTTAAGATTTCATAAAGCGTAATTAGAAGAAAGTTTATCATGGTTCTAATAACCTCAACATTTAAATTTGTCACTAACACTCATGTTAGTTATTTGTTGATTTCTGGTAAACATATAGAACTAGACTCAACCAATAATGTGTTAATGGGAATATTAGGATTAATAGACTTAAAAATCATTAATATACAACTATCAATTTTAGCCAGTTGTTCTTTTTAAATTATGGATAGTCTTGTTGCTTATGCCTAATCTGATGACAGATTTTTGCAATGAGACTTCTCCTTAGAGAACTTAGAGCTGGAATTAATACTTGTATTTTTTCTATGAACCTTAGAATTTTCCTCTTTTAGGTTTTAGTGGTAGTGAGTTGAATAACATCTTATTTCAAGTACCATACATTTTTTTTCTTGTACATATGTTGCTGATCAACACACTCATTTTTTTTGGTACTTCTGAGTGCTATAGTTGATTCTTAAGGCACCAAATTATACTACTGAAAATTTTAGTATGTAATGTACTATAAAATTGTACTTATTTTCATGTGTGAACCCTTAATTTTATGGGTCATGGAATTGTACATTATGATGTATTCAGGGATACTATTTAACCTTATAGTTAGAATTTAGAAGGAATGCATGCATCTTATGAGTCATTTTGATTAGTCTTAGGAAAAACTAAATCAAGAATAACTCTAGTGATAACATTTATCTAAATAAGTTCTTGATTATCATTATCATAAGAGACATTATGATTGACTCTTCCCATTTGTTATGCTCTAGTTTTCAATAGAATGATTGTTATTAGAAAGAGCAGTAGGATAGTCATATCATGTCTTAATGAATAATTAAAACTGAGAAGAACTAAATGTTATTAAAACTCTTTATGAGACAAAATTCATTTGTGTTTTGAGATTAGAGTGGATGATTTGGATGAGATTGTTATTTATAGAAGAATGTTATAGTGAGTAACATTATGGGATATTAAAATAATACAGATTAAAATTTATGATCATTAGATTAATGAAGTATCATTAATGTGAGGATCATTATATTTTTTTGAAGATGTGATATGTCTATTATTAACATCAAACTAATAGACTATGATTAAAAGTTCTACTTAAATAAAAAATAAATCACCTTTGGGAAGAATTAAAATTTATTTAAGTATATGTGCAAAACAATTGTAACACATCATATTTGGGCAGAAGTGAGACAATTATTTTAATTATGCATGGGTTAATTTTGCTAAATAAAATTGTAACACATCAACTTTGGGCAGAAGTGAGACATTTGTATCATCTTATTCAAAAACTAACAAAAGCTTTTAATTAGACTTGAATGATATGGAAAATGTAACAAATCACCTTTGGGCAGAAATGATACATCAAAAGTTCATTTAAGTTAAGCATTCTTAGATTTGAATATATATATATTTAATAATTTACAAAACTATTTAGTTAATAGTAAATCATTATAGTTCTTGGAAATTTGAGTTTCCGAGAATCTTAATGGCTTTACGGGTTTCTGAGGTTTATGGTTTAAGGTCTATAAACTAGTTAGAAACCCATACACTGACTTGAAAATCCGTAGACTAATCCATGATCTTTATTAACTAAATTAATAATGATAAGATTTGGTTCAAATCTTTTTAATGATTAACAATTATATCTGTTTCCTATTTTAAGGGATTCAAATCTTTTAAGAAGATATTTAAACTACTAATTATCCAAGATTTGAAAAAATATTTCCCTAAATAATCATTAACAAATTTTAATCTAGATTTTGAACCAATATATGTATAATTTTCGATAATTATGATGAACACGAAGAACATCATCGAAAATTTTAACAACTAAACATACAAAAAAAACTTGGAATCGAAATCTTTAAACATGAAATTAACAGATTTCAAAAATATTAGAGTTTACTAAATATGAATTTTAGCTATTTTAAACAGTTTCATATATATATTTTTTTCGTAATATAACATGAAAAAAGAAATCTAAAAAATTAGGGTTTATCAAGTTTTAGTCGATGTCTTCTGAATCAATTCCAGATTTAGGGAAAACATGAAGAACTGATTAATCAACATCACTCTGATGCCACATGTTGATCAGTTCTTCATGTAAGCAATAGAAAACATAGTAAATATTAAATTATGAACCTGTTACAGCATGGAGAGTAGTAATCGCAGCAGTGTATGGATGTAGACAACATAGTTGTCAGGTTGATCGAGTTCCTCTTTAGGATGTATAGTTAAGGATGGTGTTAGGGTTCTTGAGAGGAACCCGGTTTAGGAGAGAGGAGACACACAAAGTTATATGTGTGAGATTTTGTTATGTTAATATTTATCTCTCTCTATATATACACTCAAGGGGAAACCCTTTATTAGTTAATTATAGGTAATATGGCCCATCAACAATTACCAAAATAATATATAATAAGGTATAGTTAATATTTTGATCTATTATAATGTAAATGATTATAATGATCATATATAAATATATATTATTATATATTATTCTTACAAGACTTGTTTATTATGACGAGCTAAAATGTTTGAAAAGTTTGAGCCAACTAATTTATTTGTAACATTTGTATTTTTTTATCACATTAAGTTATAAAAACTTATATATAATATTTTTAACATACTCATAATGCAAAATTTAAAATTCTAAGAACTAAGAAGTAATAATTTCCGGTTCATCGTTATTGCTCTTGTAATAACAAGTAAAACAACATTTTGTCTAAAATTGCAGGTCATTTTTATATGTTAATTTGGTTAACATTCGTTAAATTTCAAACCTGAAACTCGGCCCGTTTAAATATTTAGTTGGATTTTCTTTTATTTTTAATCGATACATTTATTAATAACGTTATTTCAATGTTTTAAATTAATACCAAGTTCCATTTACATGTTTATTTTTCTTATGCAATTTTATACTTTTAAACCGATTGGAAGTTCCGTTTCATGTTACAAACTTTAATCATGTTATTCAAATAGTTCAATTAATCCGATTCAAGGCCAAATTCAATCGTTTAAATGTTTCATGATTCTATTTTATGATATTATTAATAATTCTTGACCATTATTTCTATGTTACAACTCAATTTTTATGTCCTATTACAAGCTTTGAATGATGTTCATGATCCATTAAACATTTTTTTTACCAATTCAATCCAGTTGAAACACCTCTAGCTCAATTCACTTATAAATAGAACTTCATTCCTTCTCATTTCAATTTGTCCAACTCAATTCACAAAAGATTGTTGTTATTATCTCATTTTGGTGATTTTTACATACTTTGACTTTATAGAGGCAAACCATGAAGTTCACAACTTCTTCATTTATTATCTATGTTATTGTTCCGGTATGTCAGATTTATATTTTCTGCGTGTTCGGGTCGTTTAGAACTTAATGTTATGTTAAAACTAATTTAACATTAGTGTTAGTTCATCGAAAAGAATTTGACTCAGTTATGTGTTTATTCGGTTCGGTTTAGTTATTTTATTTATCCGACATCTGTAAACTAATTCTTTTCATCACTTTCTGAAATATAATATTTTTACCATGTCCGAAACGAACCCAACCTAAAGTCGAGTTCGGGTCCGACCTAGAACGAACTACTCGCTTAAACTCGTTTTAGGCCTGTTTTGAATTGTTCTTAAAACAAGCCCGACTTAATAACATGAATAAGAGACATTATAACTCAACTCTTTATAAAAATCATTTCTTTTCTTTCAAAGGTTTAAGACACTAAACTATGAATCGAATCTTTTAAGTCTTTCATTTCCGTTTATTTTTTAGAATCCTATATTGAACCTAGAAACATTTTCTAAGACCACTCGTCGAACCGAACTCATCCGGTTCAGCTCGCTTAAACACTTAACTTCATCTTTTGTCCACTTAGATTTATCAAGTCAGTTTCATAACCCCTCTTTCATACTTATAACATTTTTGGGGTGTAGCACGTTACCATGTTTTCGAGCTCGTTATTTCATGTTCATTGTTTACAAACCAATTCACAATTATGTCATGCATGTTAATAATTGTTCTTTCATATTGTTTATGATGACTATACATGTATAATGTGCAATGTGTTAATCGCTTGGTTGGTACATCAAACATTATACATCAAAGCAGGAGGGTCCTACGGGACGTGCCTTTCCTTCAACATCGGTTGTAAAAAATGGTGGTATCATTATCATTCTCCTAGGTTGAGGCACTATTTTTGGTTGCATTCCATTTACTTTATGTTAGAATTTATTGCATTCATAGGTAAATCGTCATTTTTATATTATATGTATAACAACTTACGAAATCTCACCAGCATACGTGTGGACAAAAATATATTATTTTTAACGTGTTGCAGGTTAAATCCAATGATGTGCTAAGGACGAAGACAATTACTTTATCTTAGGATATATTAAATAAGACTTATGTGTTATCCGATGAAATGTTCTTTGTTTTGTTTTTAAGTATGAGAAATTGTGTTCGTGTTACTTTGTGAAATGAAATAAATATAATTATTGTCACTTTAATAATGTTACAAGCTTATAAGCAATCTGTACGTACCACACGAGCGTATTTCGCTTAAAGCCGGGGTGTTGCAGTATAGGGGTTGAATCAAATACAAATAGTTTTATCATGAGAAACATACAAATTGAAGAAATAAAGGACGTGAAAAGCATACAAGTAGAGTAATAAATTGTAAAATGTAGCATAATTATTATTACTCTACTTGTATTTTTGTAAAAGCATAATTACTCTATTAATAGTAATTACGAAAATCCCACTTCATAATTTTATTAATTCACATCGTACGTTTTGTACAATAATTTTGTTTGTACAATAACACGGCCGTGTATGTATTAGAAGTTCGGTGAGCCGAATAATGACCGAGTCACGAGTTAACCTTGGCTTTCGCTTGGCTCGTTTATAGGTCGGGCCAGCTCAACTTGGTTTTTTAGAAAAGAGCCGTTTTTAGCTAGCTTTTTGAACAATCAATGTATTGTGATGTTGTTGCAGCTTGTAAAATCATGCATTCATTTCTATCCTAGGAAGCTTCCTAGAAACGCTTATTTTAATTTTTCAAAGCTAGGACTGAACCCAAATGGGAAGATCCACATTGTGCATGTTAGGGTCTCTTGGGAATTACAGTATCAATGGTGGTAAGTGGACGGTTATAAGTTGTCGAAAGTTTGGCCTCGCAACAATGTGGCAAGAAACCGTAGGTAAATATTTCCATGCTTCTTTGATGTTTTTGGATCTCTTTCAAATACATCTGATGGTCTCATAGTGTGAGACTTCTGGCCACGTATACATATACCTGATATACCTTTTTTTCCTTACAATATGCCAACAATTCCTTCTTGACATTTAGAAGCAGTTTTTGAATAAGTTTATTTTTCAAGATGCCTGCAGTGTGCCAGTAAGCTGTTTTGGATCTTGCTTAGATCTCGGTTTCACATATTCTTGTACGTGTAAACAGTTTATCATATTCGTTTATTTGAATTTCCTTATAAGACACATTCTCTTGTAGGGTTAGAATAGCTCGTTGAATTTAACTTAGTATGTTATTACATGCGCCTTAACAAACTAAAAAGTATATCACTACATGTTATGATAAATTTGATAATAAAAACCAATTATTTCAATTCAACGAAAGGGTAAACCATCCAATATTATAACTTTTAGCAGTAGATTATTGGCAATAAATCATGGATTTCGCTATATTATGATTGTGAAGTCGTTGATGAATATTGTGATGAACTTTCGATCTTGGAGATCAGATAGAAAATCAACTACAAAATACGCGAGCATCTGAATTTGTGATGGATTATCCACATATTCGTTGGTGACTTTACCAAAGATCTCGTCCGTCGATGACTTTCCAAAAGAACTTGTCGACCTCGATATTCGTGAGAAATTTGAAACGTTGCTATTTTGCTTCGTATTTGCCTCTTTCTGTTGTGTATCAAAGAGAATAGCATGCATCATGCCCTATCACTACTAGAAAATGGCTATATTTGCTATAAACATTTTCTATAGTTTTCTAACAACACAACTTTTCTAACAAATTTTCCACAACTTTTCGTCAATAATCAAAAACAAAAAAATTCTTAAAATTGTACACAAGTTTCCTACAACGTTGTGGCGTAAAACAGTGTTGTCACAATTTCCTTGAAAACAAAAACCCATGTCCAATAATTAGTTTAATCATTTATTAAATATTAACCTTTAGAATAAAAACAATCGACGTACAAATAAAATAACACACTTTTGTAGCAAGATGGTCAGAACGTTATAAATTTTGCTACAAATTTGAAATGTATCATAAAAGCCCCACTTTTGCGGCGAAACTGTGGCAAAACTTGCAAAGTTTGTTAAAAGTTTCCAGCAACGGTGTATTAATTATTGAAAAAAAACACTAATAATGATGAAACCACACTTTGTGGCAAAACATACATAATGTGGCAAATTTTGCTACAACGTATGGCCCCGGTCCTGGTGCACTACTTTAGCGTTGGATTTACTCATAAACATAGTTGTAAATATCAAAGTGAATTAAAATTTTTCGCGTAATATAAAAAATCAACCATATATTACAAAATCATAACATTCTTGTTTAAAACATTCCAATTGTCTTAACTTAAAACATCGCAAATAAAACATTATGTCTTTATTCCTCAGATGTCAACCGTTCAGTCCATATCATGTGCCATCCTCAAGCCAGATCATTTGATCTATTTATCTGCATGCATGCTAAAAGTCAGCTACGCTGAGTGAGTTCTAGTTAAACATGCAACATACATTTCATACACTCACTTACATATACGAATCCGAATATACATATTATATATTTTACCTGTTTACCTGTCTTTCGTACATATATACATTCTTTCATACTTGCATACTACATGCATACTATCTTTATCATCTCAGATATTAGTAGAGTCTGGTCCCTTCTATCTCAGATATTAATAGGGTTTGGTCCCTTCTGTCTCAGATATTATTAGGGTCTTGTCCCTTCTGTCTCAGATATTATTAGAGTCTGGTCCTTTTTGTCTCATATATTGTTAGGATCTGGTTCCTTCTTTCCGTATAACCATACATACATTTCTTTACATATACATTTTATTATATACTTTCATACACACTCTTAACCTCATACATATATCATTCATACACATTCATATATCACAAACTTACCACTTAAGGTAAGTGTATTAACTAATCACATTGAGTAAGCACACAACCCCGAAAACATAACAAAGAAATGGGGCTAGAAACTCACATGTGTCATGTTCCTTTCACAGCTTATGGTCACACCTCTTCTCAGCTGGGGCACAACTAACTATGTAGCAATTAACAAGCATCACTTTAATTACTCCTAATTATATCATATTTCTAGGTTAATGAAACCCCTAACTACCGGGGGTCCGGGGGCAGCGCCCCTGGCATCGGGGTTCTAGGGGCGGCAGCCCCTAGCAGAGTCTAAGGGGAAGAGCCCCTGGCTGGGGTTAAGCTGGAAAAAAAAAATATTTTCATTATTAAGTCTTTACTAAAAACCTTTTCAGAAAACTGAAGTTCAAAGCCTCGTATATATTTTCAACGTATATGTTTTCCAACTTATAAGTACATACATGCCAGATACATCTGCTCCTGTGTAAGTCAACCTACATATCCGTCGTACATGTATTTACATATCCGTCGTATATGTATTTACAAAACCACCGTATATGTTTATACATATCTAGCGTATATGTGTTTACATATTCGTCGTATATACATATACACTCCTCAATTATCCGCCGGATATGTGAAGGCCAACTTATGTTTTAAGCGTTTTTAGGGGTTTTCAGCAATTCCAGCACCGTCAGCCATTGTTAACCACCACGGTTGACCGGATTTTGATTTTTTATAACCCTTGTAGCTTCAAGGTGTCCAGATCCAAGCTAAGGTGGCCCTTAAGCTCGTTTTTGATTGATTAAAGACCCGATAAAAGATAGATCTAGATCCAAACGACTCATTTGGCATCCCGGGGCTGCGGTGTCGGGTTCTAAAATGTTGGGTCAGCTGAGATAAATGATTTCCTATCTTCGGTTGCTCTTGGATGGTTGATTAGAATGGTGCAGAGAGTGTTTGGCTTAAGTGTGTGTTTTTTATGGTGTAGACTAAGGTGTAGAATGATGGAGTTAGAAAGGATTTATGATTTAAGGGGTATTTATATCTCCTTAAGCCCATGGACCTTAGGCCCGTCTTCATTTTATGTCCATGATTAATTCATCTATTTTAGCCTACCATTCTTTTATTATTATTATTATTATTATTATTATATTATAATTTTTCCATTAACTCAAATTAATTCTTACAACATAAATAATATTTTAATATTATTCATAGAAATTTAGAATATTATATACAAATTTTTAATATATTATAAAAATCACAGTTTTATGACAAAATGATGGCAAAACTTGCAGGGTGCTACAACTTTTAGACAACTATGTATTAATTATTAAATATAAAAACTAATAATAGGAAACCACATTTTTGTTGGCAAAATTGTTGGAATGTCGGCAAAGTTTGCAACAAATTTGCAACAATTTTGAATTATATTATTTAAAAAACAGATTTGTGGCATTATTGTGACAAAACTTGCAAATTTACTACGAGTTTCCTACAATTCTGTTTTATTTATTGAATATAAAAACTAATAATAATGAAACCACACTTTCATGGCAACATTGTAACAATTTTTTGCTAAGTTTGCTACAAGTTTATGAAACTCAGTATTTTTTTTTATCAATATAATATTAATATGTAATAAAAGCAACCTTTTGGGGCTAATTTGTCGCAATTCTTGCAAATGTTGCTACAAGTTTCCGACAACTCTTGAATCTTAAACGAGACCCCACATTTTTTGTGGTAGATTTGTCGCAAAGCTTGCAAACTTTGGTACAATTTTACTACAAAACTCATGCGTTTATTATTATTGAATTTATAATTTAATAATTCATAAAAGCATAAGTTTGCTTAAATTTTGTGTTTTTTGTCATTTAGTTTATGTTATTTGTTATTAAATTAAAAAGGTAACGAACAAAGTTGTAAATGTTCGTTTTGTACATTTAATCTATCGTCAACACGTGCGATAATGGAAAGCATATGTGTGTATGTATGTATATGTGTGTATGTATTTGTGTATCTATGTATGTATGCATATTTTATAGTATAAAGTATGTTATATATATATATATATATATATATATATATATATATATATATATATATATATATATATATATGTTTGGCTTTTGCAATTTTTGGACCCAAAAGTTGTCTGACATATACAAGGGCGGTGGTGGGCGGCGGTAGTCAAGCGGTGGTGGTAGCATTGGTGGTTAAGTGATGATGGCAATGGTAGAGTGGCGACAACGGTGGTGGTAGCGTTGGTGGTTAGGTGATGATGGCTTGTATAGAGTGGCGACAATGGTGGTGGTAGCGTTGATGGTTAGGTGATGATGGCAATGGTAGGGTGGCGATAATGGTGGTGGTGGTCAAGCGACGGCGGTAGTGGTAGTGTTGGTGATTAGGTGATGATGGCAATGCCACAATGGTAGGGTGGCGACAACGGTGGTGGTGGTTAGTCAGCGACACTGGTGGTGGTCAAGCGGTAGCGGTGACAATTGTTGTGGAGGTTACGACGACGATGTTGGTGGTGGTGGTAGCGACGATGGCGGAGACGACGATGGTGGTGGTTGTTAGGCGGGGACAATGGTGGTGGTGGTCAAGCGGTGGCAGTGACAATAGTTGTGGTGGTTACGACGACGATGTTGGTGGTGGTGGTAGTGACAGTGGCGTCGACGAAGACGATGGCTCGCGGTTAAGTGGTGGTGGTTGTTGTTGGGTGGTGTTGCTGAGAAAATATGGTGAAAGAAGAATTGAATGAAAAAAAAAAGAATGAGATTCAATGTGTAATGGGTGATTCCATTCTATCATCACTTTTTTTATTAACTCACAATGAATCATTCCATTCAACTTGTCATTCATGCATACCAAACGCTACCTAAAACAATATTAACCATAGGTTTTACATCATACTGACACCATCTTTCAAAGCTTGTGGGTCATATGGTGATGCTCACCAATCACAACAGGTGTCGTTATTATCTTTGTTATTTGTATAACTATTATTGTTGTTGTTTAGGCATTGTTGTTGCCGGGCTAGTCTAACGGTTTTGTGTGTGTATATATATATATTTATTTATTTGAATAGTTAGTTTCTCGGAAATATATTAATATATGACAGATATAAATTAGACTTATATTGCCTCCTTGTTTTAACGATTTTGGAAATAATTGTTTTCATGTTTGCATTTGTATATGTATCTATATGCACTTATGTGGATGTGTGCATATTTATATTTGTATATTAATGTTATATGTTTTCGTGTATGTATGTAATTTTATATATTATTAGGAGCGTCTATCGGTATGTTAGTGGGGTTTCAGTTATTTACGTTTTTGTGTACGGATGACATTGGGTTGGGCATGTAAATAATAGGTTAGTATTTTTCATTGTTGACTTTTATAGAATTTTTAAGACTTCTGAACACATGATGATTAATATGTACAAATATGATTCTTAGCATTCTTTGAAGTTTAATTATAAGAGCCCATAGAATGTTTAAAAAATAGCGTTCTTTGAAGTTTAATCATAAGAGTCCCCTTTGTTATGTATATGTGTTAGTATGCTCAAAAAACTATTTTGGTTAATATGTTTTAATTATA
Organism: Bidens hawaiensis; assembly: GCF_021521415.1. Classification (NCBI taxonomy): domain Eukaryota; kingdom Viridiplantae; phylum Streptophyta; class Magnoliopsida; order Asterales; family Asteraceae; genus Bidens; species Bidens hawaiensis. The sequence goes on from NW_027492598.1 coordinate 230,220, forward strand.
TATCTTTTGGAAACTATTTTGGTTAATATGTTTTAATTATATATCTTTTGGAAACTATTTTGGTTAATATGTTTTAATTATATATCTTTTGGAAAATTGTAGCTCCAAATGTTGAAACGGAACTAGAAAAAGAGTGAGAGACCCGAAAACCAAACAGAAGCCTACATGAAACATAAACAAGAGCATGCTCTACAAGCGAAATGGCAAAAAAAAGGATTGAAGAAATTTTCGGATAAGTAAAAACTTTCGTTTTGTATTAATATATGTTTTGTTTTAGATATTTAGAAATGTTATGAATTGTGTTAGTAGTTTTTTTTATTAAAGAACGTGTGTTTATGTCGAAAGTTATTTTTACTGTAAGATTTAAATAGGTTTTTTTTTGAAACTTCTAATAACATTTTGCAAATTTTTACATCAATTTTTTTTTTTTGCATTTTGTACAGAAAAAGTTTTGTAGTAAGTGTTACTAAGGTTTTGTAGCAAGTTTTACTAACAATTCGTGTCAAATGTTTAGCAAAAGTTATCAAGGTTTGGTAGCAAATGTGTAGCAAATAATTTTAACGTTTTGTAACAAGTTTGTAGCAATGTTTTTAACGTTTTGTAGCAAGTTTGTAGCAATGTTTTTTTAACATGTTGTAGCAAATTTGTAGCAATGTGTCATAAGGTTTTGTAGCAAGTTTGTAGCAACTTTTTTTTAAGATTTTGTGGAAAGTTTGTAGCATGTTTTATTAAAATTTTGTGGAAATTTTGTCATGATTGAAATTTTAGTGTTTGTCATTTATTATTATTATTATTATTATTATTAATTGATACTATTTATAATAATACAGTGGCACACTTGTCGTTAGCTTGTAGGAAAAACTATTGTGACAAAATTGTCGCGCCATTAGCGACAACTAATAACTGTAAATCTGCAGCAAAAATTGTAGCAAATTTGCTAGAAACTTAATTTGCCACGGCTTTTTTTCTACAAATCTATTTTGTCTGAAGAATGCGGGTATGGGGTATTTGCCACAATCTTGCTACAAGTACCGCTGTCGCAAAATGCATATGTATTGGCAAAAATGACTACAGATTAAAGGATCGACATAATATGAAAATTTAATAACAAATACCGAAATGTGGTGAACAGATAGCTACACATTCATCCTACCCAGTTATTACCAAAGATGCTACAGTAATTTTTATTGTAAAATTATAATTATAAACCCATATGAATACAGCACACTCAAATATCCATACTAATAAAACTTTGGCACTCCACACAAATTTTCAATTAAAGGTATCTGCAATTCTTTGTGCAAGGCAGTAAGCGGTCGACTGGATTGTAATCATCGGGTTAACACCAACCGCCGATGGAAAAACACTTGCATCACAAACATAAAGCCCCTCAGCTTCCCAACTCTCACCATTTCCATCAACCGCGCCTTCCTTCTCACTTATTCCCATTCTGCAACTCCCCATTTGATGAGCAGAAGTATAAATATTCCAATTTTTCACCATTGACAATGGCCCGTCTTTCGCATCTACTGTCTCCAGGAACTGTTCTATATCTTTGTCACTAGTTCCCTTACACTTAAACCTCTGACCATCAGACCTTTGAGTTCCCACTTCAACCGCTCCAGCCGCGATTAAAACTCTAATCGCTTGTCTCAACCCGTTCTTAAGGCTTTCTTTATCTGATTTATGCAAACTGTAGTTTATCCTTCCGGCTGATTTCACTTCACCAGATCCACAATCTCGAACCAATGAGAACACATGTGCTGTTCGCGGGTATTTCAGCATTCTTTCTTTAAAATCTTTCCCGGACTCCCATGGACATAGTGCTGCAAAAGTCCCTGGCGCAAGTGCAGGGACTTCCAATATATAATTCTCATCAAACTCTGATTTATGAACCGACGTTAAAATCGCACCTTGGAAGCTTTTACCGGACAAATTTGTGTCGTTATCCGGAAAGTATCCCCATGCCATTAAAACAGGATGAAGGTGAAGATTTCTGCCAATATTCGGGTTCTTTAAACCACTAGATATCATCAAAGGTGGTGTCATGAGCGACCCGCATGCAGAAATCGTCACTTTTGCTTTGATCTGCAGTCTTTTCGAAATCATTGGGTTTAAAACTTGTGAAATCACCCCTAAACATTTCTTTCTTCGTGTATCAGCTTGATGGTTTTCAAATAATAAAAACTTCTCGGCTTTACATCCGGTTATGATCACCGCTCCATGATCAACTGCATCAACCAACCAAGTCGAATCGGTTCCCTTTTTGTCTCCAGATCTGCACCCGAAGCAACATGAACCACAGTAATGATCTTCTGATGAGTTTTTTGGGACGGCTTCCACTTTCAGACCAAGATTCTCGCACCCTTTACGGAGAACTTGATTTTGGAAGCTTTCATTATTACACTTTTCAGTAACACCGATTCTTTCACACACTTTGTTCATTGCAAGAGTGTATTCATGGGTTCCATACAGCTCTATCTTGTGGTCTTCTGCCCATTCTTTAAGAACAGACGGCGGTGTCTTGATGCAGGCTGACCAATTGACCGCTGAGCCACCACCAACAGTAGATGCTGCTTGGATCATTAGTTTTCCATCGAGTGTCGGAAGTATACTTCCGCCTTCATAAAGTTGATCAAGTGAAGGGCCTTCGAGTTTAGAATAATCGGCTTGGCTGAAATAGTTCCCTTTTTCAAGAACCACCACTTTCTTGCCAGATTTTGCGAGTACAGCCGCTGCTACACCTCCTCCGCAGCCTGAGCCAACGATTACCACATCGCATTTTATTTTGCAGATGTTTTCTTTGAGGTTTTCTGTCACGTCTAGGCCTTTTTGCATAAGGGAAGTCACAAGTGTATGATCGGTTTCGTTGATGGTTTCCACCATTCCTTTCTGTAACGGCCGCTCCTTTTGATCGTTGGAGGGTTCTTCACTAGTGTCTACGTGGTAGCCGATGGCTTCCCATGAAGGATTGCTTGATTTTTCATTCGCCTGTTGGACATTTTCAGGATCTCAAGTCAGCTAAAATATCATATATAAATTACTTTAACGTGTCCAATTCACTACGTACTATAGAGAACTGGGCATTTGCGACCATATTCTTCGATCCCTTATAGGCCAATACCAATTTTGTAGTCCTATTTTGAGCCATCTATGTATTGCAAGTTATATTTTAATTTTACACAGCATATTTTGAAATATAACCTTCAAAATAGTTTTTATATTATTTTAATACAATGAGTATTATTGGATACAATTAATCAAAGAGTCTATTTTAGGACCATTTATTTATTAATTTTGTTAAACTTATATTTCAATCTTTAATGAAAAACCTTAATAAGTCCTGCCTGACAATCACGTTAAACGTTACTACTTTAATGAATACGACTATAGAGAACGTATTTAATAAAAGTTTTTAGTCATCACTATGGAAAGAGACAAGAAAAATAAAAATTCACAAAAATCTTTAAAAAAATATACATGAAAGATCTGAGCCAACGCCACCCACCTAACTTTGATTAAAAAGTACTTTTATCGTCCAAAACTAGGATTTCTGACGATATCTAACAGCTTCATTAAATACATACACTGAAATAGTAATAGCCTTACATATTTTATTATTTATTAGTTTTAGCATGTTCATTTCTGGTGCTCAAGTTTGAATCTCTAAAATATGGGTAGCACAATTGTAAGGGGTTCGAATTTAGGTAAGGTGGGTTGTATGCGGGTGGTTAGTCTTTTAGACTTCCTGGCAACAACCAGTTGCCTTGGTCATTCGGAAAAAAAAACCATGAAATTTAAAGGAAGATCAATCACCTGAGAAAAGAAGACCAAAACGCACAGACTCTTGATGAACACAAATCCAAGTCTGATGGGTGTAAGGAAGCTATGCTTGAACCATTTCTGCACAATCTTTTCCCTTTTGTTTAAAGGGATATCTGAGAATTTGTTTATGTATGGCCACTTATAAGATAAGCAAAGCGAACCAGCAACCAAAAGGGTACCAAGCCTGGTGGAAAGAAGCTTCAAAACTAATCTCACAACCATCACTGCTTCGAAAAACCCTCTTTTCACCAAAACCTGAGCTACCTGTAATTTCATATTCAAACAGTTTGTAAACATACTCGTTTTGAACAAAACAAGAACTAAAATAAACGTACTCGTTTTGAACAAAACAAGAACTAAAATAAAATTGAAGATATGTATATAAAGATACGCATTTGTAAACAAAACAAGGACCGATTAAAATAGAGTGTATGCACATAAACAAATGCGTTTGTAAACAGAACAAGAACTAAAATAGAATATGTGCACATAAACATACGCGTTTGTAAATAGATGAAGATCGAATTAATAGAGTATTATATGCACATAAACATACGCGTTCAAATAATTGTTTATGTTACCTTGTTTGGAACCTGATGTTGAGAACCAGAAAGAGCGGAGAACGATTGGACGGATTCTTCCAATTTGTGTCCATGATGATCAAGGGCATTCAAAGGGAGTGGTTGAAGGATGACCTCACATAGGCTTGTTAAAGTCTCCATTTCTGATGAGCGTAAGCTTCCATTTTGGTGGTCCTCATCTCTCTCACCTCCTCTTAACATAGGGTGACACTCTCTTTCTCTCTCACCATACATCTTTGTGTTTGTGTGTGAGAGACTCGTGTTATGGTTTGTATGCCTTTGTATCAGACATGTCTATCTATATATATATATATATTAACAATTGTAAAGGTTTCGAGAGGTTGAGATACGGTAAGGGCCTCCTGTCGTTTTTATTTGAAAACATTTAATTATACAACTGTTTAATTAATTGATGATTCGTAAGCTATTTCGTTAGTATTATAAGGAACCGTAGACTTTGGTATAAATTATTAACCAATTGTGCTAATTAATTAAAGTTACAACTTGAGTTTTGCGGCTCTTCTTGATTTGACTTAAATAAACAACTTAAATCGTAATACATGATAAAATAATATATTTTGGTCATGCAATTTGAAAAGTGGAACCAGACAATAATATTGAATAACGTTCTTCTATAATGATGTAAAGATGTTACCCGATATACAATTGTTAATTTGTAATACGTAAGCAATCTTGTTTCTATCTTTAGGAGTCATAGACTGTGGTATTATAAATTATTAACTAGTCGTACTAATTAAAGTTTCAACTTGTGTTTTATGGCTCTTCTTGGTTATTAACCGTTGGTCCGCGGGTTAATTGGTGTTGTGTGTCTGTGTGCATATGCAGATGGTTTGTTGCCCTGTCTTACAGCATTTAGTGTTTGGTGTTCATACAATTTGTATTGTGACCACAAGGATCATGATGTTTTTCTGACTTATGGTGCTCATGATGTAATCAGCTCAGGCATTAGGTGTTTCAAATTGTGTTACATGCAGTAGCACAAAAGTTATTTTTTTAACTACGGGTATTTCTATACAATAAACCGGTTGATGAATCATTTTAAATGTTTATGATTACAGCGAGTATGTTTGTTTCGCTTAAGAGAGCATGCAGGTTGAAGTGTTGCAATGGCTAGATAGGGGCAAATATATATGTAATTAATCATTTCTTGTACATCTGGGCAGGGGCGTTGGCAGCTATATGCGAACGGGTTCGGCTGACCTCGTAAAAATTTTTGTTTTAGTGTTATATATTGGTGTATTTTGACATCGCACCCGAAGAAACTTCAACATCGAACCCGTAGAAAACCCAAATTTAAGTGATAAATAATCGGTCACCCGTCCCTCGAAACTTTCTGAAACCGTAGGAAAAATTTCTGCCTACGCTATTGCATTTGGGGTATATATAAAATGAGGCTTGTAGGGTTTAGGATATGAGTAATTGTGGGCAGTGGCGAAGCTTGGGCTTAGTAACGGGGTGATCGAAGTCACGGACTCAAAAGTTTTCGGGTGGACGATTCGGTTTGTGTCGGTGATTCGGGTCGGGCCGGTGATTCGGGTCGGGTCGGGTCAAACAATATGACATCTATATATCTAATTTTTCTTAATTAATTCAAACAATTGTTCTTACAATAAATAAAAACAAAAATTTTTTGTAACCAACAAAGACCTAAAATATTCATGATGATGCGAGATGAAGAGTAGGGATAAGCAAATTCGGTATTAATAAATTCAAACCGAATTATGATGATTGGTTGAGTAGGTGTTGAACCCAAACGATCTCGACTAAAACGAACGTGCTTTCTTTCTATATAATATTCTTCATGAGGCTCCCTAGTCGAACTCCAATTAGCCGTCAACTCCCTCTCTGTTCGTTCCATGGCTCCAACTTTAAATAACAATAATGATGGTAATCTGATGTGTCTCGTGCCCCCCCTTCTTGGGTTATTCTTTATATATGATTTTCTTTTCTTTTGACCCAAGCTCCTTAGCCGACTCTTAATTCTTGGTATGGGTTTTATGGCCCATGTGGGTTTTTTATGTTTGTGATTGGCCCAACCGACATCACCTAGTCACCATAATTCTTTCTCATAATAAAATTATATTATTCCTTGCTTTTTCAACGAGACCCTGTATACAAAAACAAAGAAATATGGTTAATAGTAATTTATTCATTCAATCATTGATTATTTAATTTATATAACTCTCTTTTCGTTTTTTTTTAATTTGAAATACATGTCACTCGTTTGAATTTAAAATGGACTACTTTGAAAGAGCTTCAAACTTAAACATGTTTTGAATTAACTTTGATAATAAAAATAAAAATATATAATCTATTTGAAACTTATTTTATTGGTCTCAAATTTGATAAACATATTTCGTTTTAGCTTGTTATCCTTTAGATACCTTAAAATTCAAATATGAACAACCTTAGAATAATATTTGATAAAAACCTGGCTTAAAAGTATTTAAAAGTGTATGGAATATTTATTTAATAATATGTTTAATTTAGACCACATCAAATATCCCCACACTTATTCCTTTTTCATCCCTGAAAAAGTCTAATGGAGTTGGATCAGAATCGGAAAATACAGTTTTAAAAACATATAGGTTAATTTTAAAGCTCAGAAAAATGCAAAAACCGCGATCACCGATATTGTTGTTCACTTATACCCATGCCTTAATCTTTATCGGGACAAATATGATCCGACAATAATAGTACTCAGTGGTTTACACAATTAAGACCCGCTTATTTTCAGCTTTTACCGGACCAGACCACCCCAACTTGACTTAAACCTCAAAATTAGCAGATTTAAAACTTTTTGTTGCTCTTTTTTTTTTTAAATAGTTAATACGATCAAGGGTATTGTTTATCCACCTAAATTTAAGCATCAAAGTCTACCAAGCAGCCATTAGATATGATTAGGGTTCAATTATTTTATAGCTAGTGTTCCCCACAACATGACATACCCCCGTTATCAAGCAATACACCGAACCATTACCATAGGTGAGTATGCAAAATTTCATCTGTAGGGCTTACATGTAGCGTGTCCCTTGTGGTCCGTTTCTTAATGGTAATGAGACGCGAGCAAGGGGACCCCACATGGCTAACAGCGTGGATGATCAAGTCTGTAATGCATTTGTACTTTTTACTTTTTGTGATCATGTTTAAAGACTTAAGTGGCAGATAACTGCGGGTTTGCTCTTTTTAGCTTTATTTTAAATATTCACAACCCTATTTGAAATTGTGAATACCTAGATGAATAATCGGCATACAGACCCTTGGTCTCTGGACCCGGGGCATCCCATCAATACAAGATTTAAGGTTATAAAACCATACGCCAATGAGGTGTAAAACACTAAAGCTAGCAGTTTAAGATTTATATCACAGGCTACACGGCATACTCTAACGTTAAACCTACCCAAGCATCATATGATAACGTATTCATATTTTTTTTAACTCTTCAAACTTTTTGATATTTCCACTTTTTCATACCAATAATTGAGGCTTGAGTATGGCTGACCTTTCATTGCTTATTTTCTATGGACAAAACGCTTTACCCACAAGAGATTTCCGACCCATTTTATCAAATTGCCCTTTCATTTTCAAGGCTGAGCCTACCGACACATCACAAGTTAAGTGCGTTTTCTTTTATTTATCTCATATTATTAGTAGTTTGAAAAACCAATTTCACGCAAATATCATCATCTCCCACTTTCACGCAAAAAAAACCAGATTCAAGGGACATTTTTAAAGCATTTTTCAATTTTTTTAATTAATTTTTTTTAAACAAAAACAAAAACATAGACTCAATTTAAACTACGACTCAAATATCCTAAAAAAACGAAAAGAGAGTTATATAAATTAAATAATCAATGATTGAATGAATAAATTACTATTAACCATATTTCTTTGTTTTTGTATACAGGGTCTCGTTGAAAAAGCAAGGAATAATATAATTTTATTATAAGAAAGAATTATGGTGACTAGGTGATGTCGGTTGGGCCAATCACAAACATAAAAAACCCACATGGGCCATAAAACCCATACAAAGAATTAAGAGTCGGCTAAGGAGCTTTGGCCAAAAGAAAAGAAAATCATATATAAAGAATAACCCAAGAAGGGGGGCACGAGACACATCAGATTACTATCATTATTGTTATTTAAAGTTGGAGCCAAGGAACGAACAGAGAGGGAGTTGACGGCTGATTGGTGTTCGACTAGGGAGCCTCATGAAGAATATTATATAGAAAGAAAGCACGTTCGTTTGAGTCGAGATCGTTTGGGTTCAACACCTACTCAACCAATCATCATAATTCGGACAAACGAACGTGCTTTCTTAATTATGTGCTTGGTTGAGTAGGTGTTGAACCCAAACGATCTCGACTCAAACGAACGTGCTTTCTTTCTATATAATATTCTTCATGAGGCTCCCTAGTCGAACACCAATCAGCCGTCAACTCCCTCTCTGTTCGTTCCTTGGCTCCAACTTTAAATAACAATAATGATAGTAATCTGATGTGTCTCGTGCCCCCCTTCTTGGGTTATTCTTTATATATGATTTTCTTTTCTTTTGGTCCAAGCTCCTTAGCCGACTCTTAATTCTTGGTATGGGTTTTATGGCCCATGTGGGTTTTTTATGTTTGTGATTGGCCCAACCGGCATCACCTAGTCACCATAATTCTTTCTCATAATAAAATTATATTATTCCTTGTTTTTTCAACGAGACCCTGTATACAAAAACAAAGAAATATGGTTAATAGTAATTTATTCATTCAATCATTGATTATTTAATTTATATAACTCTCTTTTCGTTTTTTTTTAATTTGAAATACATGTCACTCGTTTGAAATTAAAATGGACTACTTTGAAAGAGCTTCAAACTTAAACATGTTTTGAATTAACTTTGATAATAAAAATAAAAATATATAATCTATTTGAAACTTATTTTATTGGTCTCAAATTTGATAAACATATTTCGTTTTAGCTTGTTATCTTTTAGATACCTTAAAATTCAAATATGAACCACCTTAGAATAATATTTGATAAAAACCTGGCTCAAAAGTATTTAAAAGTGTATGGAATATTTATTTAATAATATGTTTAATTTAGACCACATCAGGTATTGATACCGGTACCGGTACCGAAATCGCTACAGATTTGGTACCGTCGGTACCGAATAGATACCAAAGTTTTGAGTTAATTTTACCTTCAATACCGGTATCGAACTGAATATTTTGGTATCGGTACCGGCACCGGTACGGTACCGATCTCATCCCTAAGGGTGAATACCTAGAAGAAGAATTGCAAAGACCTAAAATATTTATAAAAACAAATCTTTTACTATTCGACTACTATTTTGTAACTTTTGTTTATAAATATTGCGAGGTTTTAGAAAAAAAAAACAAACGATGGGGTATTATATTAAAAAAAATAATCAGTGGTGACCGGTAGCATTTTGAAAAATACATCGGGGGTGACCACGCTTAATACCTATACAAATTTTTGAGAAAAATCGCGAAATTTACCTTAACAACGGAGAAAACGGCAGTGGTCGGGGCCACCCCCGGTCCCCACATAGCTTCGCCCCTGATTGTGGGTTTCCATTGTAATATTTTATGCACGAACAATTTATGAATGCAAGAAAGGTTTTGGAGAGATATTCAATGAGTTCTTTGTGTTCTAGATTAATGTTCTTCTTGATTCACCAATACCACACATGAATTGTTGGATTTTGCATACCGGTTTGGACTTATATGAGTTCTTTGTGAAACACCATGCGAGCATCATCATGCTTCCCCTCCGGTGCCCCTAGCTTCCACGCCTTCTTGGCTTTTTTCTTTTTCCTCCTCGAAATCCTTCGTACATACCACAACTTTTTGCATAGAGTGGGCTTTCAGTGGAGGAGGTAGCCTCTCGCACGACTCCCAATATCGGAAATGACCTTCTATTGAGCCTAAGCATCAGACTGAGGCAACACTTCAAAGAGCACGAGTTTGACTTGTTTTGCCACTACCCTGCTTACCAAATGCAGCAAATAATTCAAATGATTTTCATACCCAGCATGCCTTAAGCAGGCCTTAGAGCTTCGGTGTCCAATAAAGGCCAATCAACGGGGGCGGCCAAGTCACTCAAATATGGAAAAGAGGCAGTATCGAACAATTGATTCAAGTGATTTTCATACCTAGCATGCCTTAGAGCTTGGGTGGCCAGTAAAGGCCCATCAACGAGGGCAACCAAGTCGCTCAATAATGGAAAAGAGGCAGTATTGAACAATTGAGCAGCCTTAGCCAATAGTTGATCAGGGTTAATGAGAGGTTTCTTGAATGGCCTTACCTTTAAGCGAGTTGTGATACCCAAATTGGAGGTCGATATGTATCACCCATAGGATATTTGCCTTCTAAAAATGAGCCAACAGAACACGAAACCTTGGACATCGAAGAAGACAATGGACCATTTGTAACATCTTTAAACTTTTGGGCCAAATATCTCAGTTTCAAAAGTCAAAGGACTAAATGGAAATTTTGAAGACTACCTGTCGCGCTACGCGACGAATCAGAAACAAACTCATCGCGATATGCAACCGGAGCATTTCAAAATCCAGTAATGGGCAGTGTCATGCTACGCATGAATCCATTCATTCCCTCGTCGCGCTTTGCGACATGGTCACCACGTTAGTGTGACACGTGTCCAACCACTTGACATCACAGAACAGGCCACGTGTCACCACGTGGCGACATGCGGCAGGTCTAGGTGTGACACATCAAACCTAGTGGGCGGCGTCGTGCTACGCGACGGCCAACCCAAGTCTCCTTCGCGAAGCGACAAAATATAATATTCAGAGGCGGTTAAGAGGTTCGTCGCGCTACGTGACGACCTAGTTCAAATTCCGTCGCGATACTCTACGGAAAACAAAGTTTTTCCTATAAAAGGTCACGGGGTGATCCCCAATTCATCCATCACACCTCTAATCACACACACACTACCTTGAAGTGTGTGCCATGATACCGATGTTCCAAAGCATTTGTTTTCTCGAAGTAAGTGCAATTAGTAGAAGTTATGTTGGTCTAGTCTCCTATATACCTGACGATAAGTAGAAGTGCTGCCCGCATAAAGCCTAGGTTTTTCTTATAAAATATCCAAACAAGGTAGGGATTCTGCCCGATTATTTTATTATATTTGGCTTAGACCCTAGTCGGGGGTATAGCCCATACCTTGATGATCATAGATAAGCTTAAATATAGTTTCTATAAGTCATGGGTATAGTTAAAATATTATTTCTTTGTAATATAAAGTTTTAATAATGTTTCTTTTTGTGGAAAAAACCCTATATATACATTTTTTCATGAAGAAGAAACTTAGTATATGAATGATAAACAAAAAGGGACTAAAGGTCCATATATTTTATAAAGAAATAATCATCAAGGTAAATGTTATGCAAATAGACTAAAGGTTTACAGCTAGATCGTTGATCTAGTTATTTAAATAAGGTTATTCCCGTACTATAGGTCTGAGGTAACTATCAAGCATAAATCGGTGAGACGCACTTATCATAACAAATGCTAATACGTCTAAACTCTTTACAAGCGTGAATACGCTCTAACTTTTATAACTCTTTAATCAAGTATTACAAATGTTTACATGAGAGTAAGTATGTCTAAAACTTTATAAACAAAGGTAATTGTTGGCCCTCAAGATATTGTATACGTTTGTCTAGATCCTTTCATATGTGGGTAGACGGTGGGCACACCGCGCACTCCTGGTTATTCCTCTGCCACGTTGGGCCGGATGTAAGTAATATTCGAGTAGGGAATAATCTTGCGCATATTGGTAGTTGCTAAGTTCTTGAATGCCGCGGTGTTTGCTGAGCGGTTTCGAGTTGAGCTTAAGTTTATAATAGTTATTCAGAATTTCATAACTTAGTTATTTCGTATGCCACGATGGGTTGGGTCATAAGATACCGATGGAGTTATTAAGTATATAAAATATATTAGTGTCATCGTGTTCACTGTACACTAGCATATAGCTGACTTATTTTTCCCCACATTTCAGGGAATCAAGTTTAGCGCATGTAGCAAGGATTTAGAGTCACTCATGAAATTAGATGATCTCTATATGAAGATGACTCAGTTATTAATCATTACAAATATTATAAACAGTATTTGTAAATCAAAGACTCAAGCATTTATTATTTGAGAAGTTTTCAAAATAAATAAATATTTTCTTATTAACAAAGTTCCTCTAAAATCACCTGCAACTCTAATATGTTTATAAAATATGTATCAACTATTGGTCACACTATTAGGTCTCAATTTGGGGTGTGATACCATTTCCTAATGTAAGGCCCCGGTCTCGGTGCCCTACTTTGGCTTTGGATTTACTCAAACATAATTCTAAGTATCAGGGTTAATTAAAACTTTCGCAGAACAATAATAAAGGTCAACCATTCGTTACAAACATTCATAACTTGTCCTTTTTTTAAAACATAACACAAAATGTAGTATCAAACATCATGACAAATCTTCAGATGCCAGCCTCTTCAATCCTGCCATGTGTCCCCCTCAAGCCAGCTGTCTCAGTCTATTTACCTGCGTGCATACTAAAAGTCAGCTACGCTGAGTGAGTTCTAGTTAATCAGGAAACATACAATACATTCACATACTTACATACATACGTATCCGAAGATACATATTACATACTTAGCATGGTACATTTCTTTCATTCATACATACATGCTTCCTTTATTTCTTTCATACTTTCATGCTTTTTTGTTTTAGCTTACTTATACATACATAACTATCTCTATGTTTTAAAGAGCATTTTGCCATATAACCTTCACATATATTATTAGGGTCTGCAACCGTGTAACCTTCGCATATATTATTAGGGTCTGCAACCCTGTAACCTTCACATATATTATTACGGTCTGCAACCCTGTAACATTCGCATATACTATTAGGGTATGCAACCATGTAACCTTCGCATATATTATTAGGGTATGCAACCTTGTAAACTTCGCAGATATTATTAGGGTCTGCAACCCTTTAAGCATACCTCTATACAACCATACACTATCTTCTTTATATTTAAATTTATGTACTTTCACACATACACTTAATCTTTTTCATAACTTTCATATATCATTCATGCATCATTCGTAAAACAATAACATATCACACTATTATCTGGCGGTACATGCAATATCCAAATATCTTTCATGTACCATCAAGCATTTATTCATACATAAAATCATAGAAGGCATACACTTACCACTTAAGGTGAGTGTATTAACTAATCACATCGAGTATGCACACAACCCCGAAAACATAACAAGGAAATGGGGATGAAACTCACCTGAACTCGGTTCCTTTTAGAGTTAATGGTAACTCCCTTCTTTAACTGGGCGCGGCTAACTGTATAACAATTACACGTATCAATTAACTATCTCTACCCTTATCGCATTTCTAGTTTAATATAACACTCAACGAACGGGGGTCCGGGGGGTAGCACACCTGGCAGCGGGGATCTAGGGGCGGCAGCCCCTAACGGGGTCCGGGGGCAGAGCCCCTGGCTGGGGTTAAAGTATTATTTTATTCGCTAACTCATTCGTTAATAGTACTTAACACGAATTTCATTAAAATTCTTAAAGTATTATTTTATTCGCTAACTCCTTCGTTATAACGAATGGCCTCATTTGTTATAACGAATGGTATGATTCGTTAAGAAATCTTCATTCTGAGTATGTATCATTCGTTACACCATTCGCTATGATGAATGGTCCCATTAGTTGTCTCCTCATGGTGAGTGAACGGATGACGAATGAATAAGGTCATTCGTGACTCCTATAGGGCGAATGAGGGCTCATTCATTACGCACGCATCCTCATTCGTTATGATAGCTTAACGAATGACCAGCGATTTTTTCAATCATTACGAATGAGCATCGGCCTTATCCAGATCTTTGACTCAGGGGTCAAAGTCAAAATTGATAAGAACATAAACAGTCAACTTAACGGGATTTTGCGTTTAAACCCCAAATCACAACGAAACAACATAAAATTGGTATCATTAGTCTCGCAATGGCAGCGCCTAAGAACCCTAATCAACCAATCGTCTAAATATCACGTTTTAAAGGGTGTGATTGATCGATATGTAAATACGATTCAACATTGATTGATTAACAAGTTCAATGTTAACGAATTTCAACGAGCTGAACACTAAACGAAGTGAACAAGTTTTCGTTATAGAATGTACCTTAAACGAGTCGGTTTCATTAGCACGATCTAATCTTGATGTCGGTTCTGGCTTGTTACGACGTTCTAGCACTATCAAGCTCGGGTTCTCACCTTCGGATCTTGGTTGCGATAAAGGAGGGTGTGTGTGTTTTTTGAAAGTGTTGGCTATGGTGTAGAGATGGATAAAAATGGAAATGTTTAGGGTTTAACGGGTATTTATACTCCCTTAAGCCCATGGACCTAAGGCTCATTCCACCCCTTATTCCATCCTTTAATGTCCAAGTCCACCCTATAATATTTTATGTATTTAACTGATTAACGACACGCCAATAATAAACGAAATTTCCTTTAATAATATCATTGAAAGTTGGATGTTACACCTAAACCCGTCATGAATTAACATCACATCAAGTCGATTCACAAAGTTAGCTGTAACATCCTTAATTATTTTCTTCCCCCACTCAAAACCATAAACCTGATCCCGTAACTGAGATTCAACCTACTTATTATCACTAAGGCGCTTCTATAACACAAAGACTTTACCATCAAAACAAACAGTGAGATAAGAACAAGTCTTCAAACGCCCAACTACCCCCCCACATACTGTGATGACCTCATCAAAATCTTGCACCCTATATTGTTCACTTGTATGGGCCAAATTAATTACAAGGTCCCTACAGACAAGGAGATCAAGGAAGGTTTCCTTGACCGAAATAGTCCCGTGAGGGTACTTGTAGACGAGCGGAGCTCGAAGACTCTGCATGATCTCCATGGGGTTGAACAACAAGGTCGACATATCACGTGGCATCGTCATCATTGTTATTATCTTTCAATAAAAACTTATTGTTAATACCATTGTTAGGATTTGTGAAGGCCTTTGGGCCGGGTTCGTTGGTTGACAATTAGAAGACAAAAGGGGGTGGCCCGTTTAATTATGGAGGATGGCCCATTTGACGTTTTCTTGGTCCCTAAGTCATTTAACCTAATTGTTCGCTATATATATCATGGTAATGTATTGTAATCTTTGTACCGTGCTTAATAAAAATACCCTAGTTGTAGCCCGTGGACGTAGGTCGTCTTGACCGAACCACGTAAAATCTCGTGTCTCTTATTTATTGCTTTCGTTTGTGCATGTGTGTTTGTGTTTCCGCTGCGTAGCGACTCTGTTTAATACCTAACAAGTGGCATCAGAGCGGAAGTTCGTTAAACACATGCCTGCACTGAGACGATGACTTATATCTAGTTCATAAATTGTTTTCGTAAAACCCTTGGTGAGTTTTTCTTGATTTGGCACAATAATCAAGGAGTGGATTTGGAAATAATTCACTTGGTTATAAAGGAGGTCCACGTTCCTTTTTTGTTTTGTGTTTTGTTCGTGTTCTGCAAGAAAAAAATAAAAAGGCAACAACCTATCAAACAAATAGGTTTTATTTGTTTTTGGAGTGGGGCTGTGTCACGCAAAGAAAGAAAGAAACAGAAGACGTTTGCTTTTTTTTTCCTTTTGCTTTTAGGGCTTTGACAAACCTTGAATTTGCCGTTTGAATATGTCGCGGAATTACGCCACCGTCGTCAAGGTGATTTCATTTGTTCGAATATCGACGCTTGTTCACCACCGTGAATCGTTCTCAACAACAACCTTTTTTCAGCCAATATTAGGAGAGACAAGAGACAGGTGTATTCATTCTTGTTTTCTAATTAAAGTACTGTTCGTGAAGTTTTGTTTGTTTCGGTTTGGGTGATTTAAGTATCGGGATATTGTTCGGGTATTGTTATTCGGTTTGTTGTTCGGGTTTGCTTTGGTTGTGTGGTTCGAGTATTTGTTGATAGGAGTTTCGGGTTGCGGGTTAGAGTTTTTTTTATTGGTTTTTTTCTGTTTTCTCGTTCGATGTCTAAAGACGGGAAGGTTCGAATCAACAAGTTTAACGGGACTGATTTTGCATGGTTGAAAATGCAAATAGAGGCGTTACTTGGAGAACATGATTTGGATATGGTATTGGAGGAAAAGCCGGATAAAATGGATAAAGCCGAAGAAACAATTTGGAACTCAAAGGACAAGAAGGCTAGAGGTAAAATTACATTAGCTTTGACGAGGAGCGTTGCATTTAATATTATGAGAGAAACCACGGCTCGTGGTATGATGACGGCTCTGTCAAATATGTATGAAAAACCGTCTGCAGCCAATAAGGTGCTCTTGATGAGGGAATTGTTTATGACAAGGATGCACGAGAGAAGTTCAGTCACGGGTCACATTTATGATTTCAACTCGATCATGTCAAGGTTAGCTTCTGTGGGCATGAAGTTGGATAATGAGGCTCAAGCTGTTATATTGTTATCTTCTTTGCCTGAGAGTTGGTCTGGAACTGTAACGGCCATTACTAGTTCTATGGGGGCCGATGGTTTGACATTTGAGGGGGTCCGAGACATTGTGTTAGGTGAAGACGTTCGCCGAAAAAGCACGAGCGGCGGATCATCTTCTGGTATGTTTTATGCTGGAAGTGGAAGGGAAAATAACAGGAGCAGTGGGAGTCGGGGGAGGAGTTCGTCTAGAAATCGGAAGAATGTGAAGTGCTGGAGGTGTAATGAAGTTGGGCATGTTAAGAGTGATTGTCCAAACAAATTACAGGGAAAGGCTGCTGAGGTGAACACTGCTGAACAGGTTAATGAAGGCATCAGTGATGACGAGGCATTATTTTGCAGTGTGGATAGCATGGTGGACTCTTGGGTCATGGATTCCGGTTCTTCGTTTCATGCTACGCACAGCGAGGAGACGATGGTGAATCTAAAGGTTGGTAACTTTGGGAAGGTACGTATTGCTAATGGTGATGTACTTAATGTTACGGGCATGGGGGATGTTAATTTGGTAACTCCATTGGGGACCGTTTGGAACTTGAAGAATGTTAGGGTTATTCCATCGTTGAAGAGAAGGCTTATCTCTGTTAGTCAACTGGATGAACTAGGCATGGAAGTAAAGTTTGGTGGAGGTAAATGGAAGGTAACTAAAGGTAGTCTGGTTCTTGCTCGTGGAAACAGGTATGGTTCATTATACATGGTACAAGTGCCTACTGAGGGAAGTATGACCGTCCCTCATAAAAAGTCGGGTTCGCTTAGTCGAATGGGCAAAATAAGGTTCAATTTGCAAGAGTGGAGCCTGGTGCCAAGGTGATTCAAGCTGAGCAAGGTCGGAGGCCTAAAACAGATAAGGGGTTTGGTGACAGTGGGAGCGCGGGTTGTGTTCCGGGAACAGTTACAAAACAACGTTGGGTTTTGAAGATCGTTATTCCGATTGATAAAATCTCTCCTGGGGAACTCTTGCTAAAATAGGAGAGTGGTAGTGGTTCTCGGGTTATCTCTGGAACTGATGGATCGTGCGTATCAGTTGAGATAGAGGACGGGTCAGTTTTTGCTGACGAGTTGGAGCTCGGCGGAGCTCCAACTGGCCCTTCTGGTACTTGATGTTGAAGGGGGTGCTGCAACTAGGTTGTAAGTCTTAGCTTGTTTATGGGAACTGGAAGCTTGGAAGACTTGTTAATAAAGATTACTGATATTACTAATGACTGGATTGCTTTGTACTTGAATGGCGAGCTAGAGTTTATTGCAAGGCCTTCAAGTGGGATATTGTTAGGATTTGTGAAGGCCTTTGGGCCGGGTTCGTTGGTTGACAATTAGAAGACAAAAGGGGGTGGCCCGTTTAATTATGGGGCCCATTTGACGTTTTCTTGGTCCCTAAGTCATTTAACCTAATTGTTCGCTATATATATCATGGTAATGTATTGTAATCTTTGTACCGTGCTTAATAAAAATACCCTAGTTGTAGCCCGTGGACGTAGGTCGTCTTGACCGAACCACGTAAAATCTCGTGTCTTTTATTTATTGCTTTCGTTTGTGCGTGTGTGTTTGTGTTTCCGCTGCGTAGCGACTCTGTTTAATACCTAACAACCATGATCAGATTCGGAGTCCACAACAAGAATGTCCAGCTCCTCGACGACTTTTCTCTTACGATGGCACTTAGAAGAACGCAAAGGGATAGAATCTTTGACGACTTGCTTCCTCTTCATCTTGGAGGCCTTCTAAGGAAATGGAACGACTTTCTCAGGATGTTTCTACTCTTCGCTATCATGGGAGCCTTCCACGACATATATGTACTAACTATTAACAACGAATCTCATATAAAGGGGCTTTCAAGACAAAAGCGTCACACATAAACCATTCGAGCACGAGAAAAACACTCAAAGCAAGTAAGTGAACCAGCACTCAAAATAGAAATCAAATCCATTTCAGCAACAAAAATATACAAATATATACTAACTAACAAAATAAATATACAAATAAAGTTAAGCAACATAAACATTAAAAAAACAAAACAGAACAAAAGAACGTCGGTACAATTGGGATGATGAGATAAGGAAGATAATTTGAATTTCAAAACTTACAGGCTAAAACTTCTTGATGTTTAAGATTGCTTATTTGATGGGAGCTAAGCTCAAGGGGAAGCTCCTTATCAACCACCTATTAATGGCAAGACAAAACAACTTCTTGTTCGATCCAACCTAACCGAGGAAAAACTGAACAGACTATGGGGTTATTTGTTTCGTCTAAATGGTACCATTAAGATGGAAACATCTGATTCATTCATACTTCAGCCTGTTTGGTTCCAAACGGAAAAATCTTAATAGTTAAAATTAGGTTTGAATCAGTTAGACTCATGTTGTTTCTGAATGGGACA
The DNA here is from genome assembly GCF_021521415.1 of Bidens hawaiensis. NCBI lineage: Eukaryota > Viridiplantae > Streptophyta > Magnoliopsida > Asterales > Asteraceae > Bidens > Bidens hawaiensis. The sequence continues at coordinate 249,583 of NW_027492598.1, forward strand.
GAGGCTTATTCAGATATAACGCATTCATACCTGAATGAACTAATTAACAGCCCCTAAGTGGAAAATAAGGCCCAACCAAGCCAATCACTCACCTAGGCCTGACTGGGACCGGTGACGTGGGTAGTCTCAAATACACACCATCGAAGGTCTATACGGGCCTCTTAATTAGAAAGATATATTCAGTGGAAGACCTCTTTAGGTATATAGATGGCCACTAAGAAAAACAATTAAAAAAGTCAAAATAGTGGATGAGGAAGAGTTCTCTCTTCAGTTGAGGGAAGGTCATCCGTAATAAGCAAACAAGTAACTCAAATACCAAGGTAAAGTGCTATGAAGCCAATAATAACCTGCAGAACACCAACAGAAGAGCTCCAAAAGGGAAGGTCAAACTATTTATGTTACACCCGACCGATGGCGGAATGTCGGGGGCGTAATGTATAGATTGCTCAAAGCACATGTGACAACTATTAAAGCGGAAATATTATCATTATCATATTAAATCTGTGTACACAAGTTTGAAACGGAAATAACATCAAAATAAAGCAAACTAACTATTACATCAGTTTATTTAGAATAGCCTAAGGCAATCTAGTGTCTTCGATCGTGATAATTTTATCACACATTCATACATGTAGCATATATATAAAATAAAAGTCAACTAAAAATAATTGGTGAATTTCCCTTAAGTTTGATGATATAATACAATACGAGGAAAAATCTATACAATCCCATGAACATGCATATTAAACAAGCAACTAATGAAATATGTAAAATATCGATGAGTTCCTTTTCTATTTGACATAAAGTCTAAATAGTAAGGGGAGCGTATGATCATTCTTATTGAGGCTACTGCTACTATTCAACAATGATAAACAAAAATCAATCAATGAGGCATAATTCATACAAGCAAGTACTAACACAAAAGTCCATGATGTGAATTGTAGTTTGAAGTAATGAGGTTAAATAAAACTAAGGTAGCGTTTGGTATGCAGGAATGAAAGAGGGAATGGAATGATTCAATACGTACGAATGAAGAAAGTGTTGTTTGGTTACTCAATGGAATGGAATCATCCATTCCACATGGAATTCCATTCCATCAAAACCATTCCTTCCCCCCCCCCCTTCTTTTTTTTCATTCCATTCCTCCCTCACCCTACTTTTCTCAACACCACCACCACCACTACCATCGCCAACCCACCACCTGAACGTCACTGTCACATTCCGTCACCACCTCCGCCACCACCACCATCACCTTACCACCAGCGCTACCACCGCCACCTGACCATAACTTCCACCCCCATTGTCGCTGCCTTACCACCACCACTGTCGCCGCCACCCTACCATCGCCATCACTACCAATGCTACTACCACCACCCCCAACGCCACCACCACCATTTTCGTCGCCGGAGCTACCACCACCACCGTCGCCATTTCAGTTTTTTTTTATTTTGTAAAAAAATATATTTGGGGATTGGAATATTTTTATTATTTCTATTTCATTCCTACAATGTTTTTTGGATACCAAACAACATAAAGTAAGTATTCATTTCATTCCCATATGTTAACCAAACAAGACAAAGGAATGGTAATGATCCATTTCATTCCCTTGTTCATTCCATTCCTTCTCTCATTCCATTCCCTCTTCATTCCATTACTTACAACCAAACATACCCTAAGTGTTTTTGCTAGGATATATATATATATATATATATATATGCTACCCCCAAAACAATTAAAAGAGTAAAAGGGGCTGTGAGAAACTCATAGAGAAATGACTAAATAAATGAAGATGCCTTAAGCGAGTGAACCGACGACCTTAGAAAAAATAAAAAAAATATGGCCGATATGTTCGGTTTATATATTTTTAAATAAAAAGTTTGTTAAAAATGTAATTTTATTCAAATTTTATAAGTTAAGAGAAAAACAAATTTGTTGCTTGATTTGTATTCAATTTATTTTAGTTTTAGCAAAAATATAGGTTATAGTATTTATTAGTTAATTTTAATGAGTTTGGTTCGTTTCCGAATCGATTATTATTTGAGAAAACAGGTTAAATGAGTGGTTCGTTTTTGGTCGGACATGAACCCAATTTTGAGTCGGGTTTATGTGTAACATATGAAATGATAAGATGAAGTGTCATGTTGGAAAAGTTTAATTTGGTTAATTAGTTTTGCAAAAGTTAGTTTATTTTAAACATAAAACTTTTATAACCGAACATTAAACACGCTGACAAGTGGTAGTGAAACATAACCATGGTTATCAAAATAAGGTGACAAGTTGACAACATGGTGATGATAACATGATGTGTTGTACAGAAAATAATAAATTATCTGAGGATGAAATAACAAAAGAGAAAGAAGAACATGAACGGTTTAACATTCTTAGTCAAACTTGGACTTTAACACAAATTGGGAAGTAAGAACACAATTGAGAGTGAAATAGACTTTGAGTGAGAAATGAGTGGGAAAATAATAGATGGAGGTGTGGTTTATATAATCATAAAATCGTTAATAACAATGCAAAAAGAATTAATTTCATGAACTAGTCAAAAGGCTAGACTTAAGCAATAGTAATGGAAATTAAATGGTTTCGACTCAATTGGTGAAAAAATGAAGCAATTATAATACTTGAATATGATCTAGTTACATGAGGATTAAACATTCTTAAAAAATAATAAGTTTAAATAAATAAAAAAATAACTATATCAACATATATATTATTGGTAATACACATTCCATTGTTAAACTATATATTGTTTATCTAAGTTTACAAATTGACACGATATGAATGTTGTTTCATTAATCCAAGCGTAAAATTATTAGTGAATTCACAAACATATAAGACTTAAAGTTACTACGAAAATAACTAATATACATAATGACTGGAAAATAAATTAATGACGAAGACTTAGTCAACGATTGTATGAGTATGCAGGTAATAATAATAATAATAATATTTTAATAATAATAATAATAATAAATTATAAACAAAAATGAATCAAAATGACATGAAATCAATATTTTTATTAATAAATGCATATCAAAATTATATGAGAATCACTACGTGAATATCGACCTTCCGTCACACATGTGGTCCGGGCGATTTGCCACACTTCGGCTTAAATGTGTGGCTAAAAGGTCTTTGACCATGTTTGAAAACCTTCCAGAATGTTTTGGCCACACATATTATTCTTCACGTGACCATTCTATACCTAGTCAGATACTTTTCGCCACACTTTGAAAACAACTGTGATAAAAACTAGCCACATTATAAAAACGTGTGGCGAAATGTGACCTACAGTCATAGTTTGTTTGATCTTTGATACATGTGACCAAAAACACATGCATTAGCCACAAACTGTGACATTTAACTAGCCACATGTTTGAATAGAGTGGCCAAATTTGACAAAACGGCTACTGTATTGATAAGAGATGTGTCTAAAAGGTAAAAGATATAGCCACTTATATTACGTTGCGTGACCTAATGTCACATTTTCTAGCCACATTTTTAATAAAGTGGCGAAATATGACGAACAACCATTGTATTTATTAGGTATGTGGCTAAAACGCTTAAAATATATGGCCACTTACACGACGTTGTGTGACCAAAGAGTAGTTTACTTTTATTCTTCATAAGTTTTTTATTGTCACGGATACACTTATTATGTGTGGCTATAAGTTATAAATGGTCACAATAAAATTTTTTTAAGTGTGTCCAAATGTAATTAATGGCCACTTATACGAGGCTGTGTGACCAAAGAGTATCTTAGTTTTGCTTTTTATACGTTTCATATTGTCACGGATTCACTTATTATGTGTGGCTATAAGTTATAAATTGTCACACTTAAAGGATGTTTTAGTGTGTCCAAATGTAATTAATGGTCACTTATACGACGTTGTGTGACTAAAGAGTATCTTAGTTTTGTTTTTTATAAGTTTTTTATTGTCACGGATACACTTATTTTGTGTGGCTATAAGTGAGAAATGATCACAATTAAATATTTTTAAGTGTGTCCAAATGTAATTAATGGCCACTTATATGAGGTTGTGTGACCAAAGAATATCTTAGTTTTATTTTTTCTAAGTTTTTTATTGTCACGGATACACTTATTATGTGTGGCTATAAGTAATAAATGGTCACAATATAATATTTGTAAGCGTGTCCAATCGTAATTAATGGCCACACGTTGATTTGATGAGTGGCGACGTCATCATTGCCTTTACAGTTTCTTGTGCCGCCAATTTCAAATTGTCAGGGAGATGTACCGGCGGTTTCCGATGGTGTTTAAATACCAGTTACAATCACAATCACAATCCACAATCACAACCACAATCCATAATCAGAATCCACAATCACAATCACAATCCACCTTTCTTCCGATTATAATTTCCAATAATGGCAGCTTGGCTCGAACGTGCACCAGGTGCTCATGCCCCCATCTACTACGACCCCACATTTTTCACCATACAATTCCACTTTTTTTCCGGCGCCGTCCGGAGGAATCAAAGGGTGAGGTATATTGACTATGTCAACCCTCAAACCTTCACGTACCTACAACTTAACTGAATGGTTAGGTGGCTTGGGTACACGAGTGCTGATTATTTCAGCATTGAAATGGTAGTGTCGGGGATCGAGGTGGCATACATCGAGTTGAACGACTTGGAGCACTTCAGGGTGGTGTCCGTTTATGGGGCATTCCATACACAGGTGAACCTTCGCCTCCATAGGCTTAGGGACTCCACCTTCACCTCGGATGGCATGTGGGAGAGGATCATGCCCTCTCATACTCCAGAATTGGATGTAGATTCGGATACGGAATCAGATGTAGATTCCGATATGGAATCAGATGCTAGGAGTTAGAGTTAGTTTTATTAATGTAAATGTTATTATTGTAAATGTTATTATATTTTGGTATTAATATGTTATGTGAATGTTATTATTGTAAATGTTATTATTAACTGCAAATAAAAGGTTCATGTACATTTTGATCTTAACATGAGTACGTAGGAAATAATGCCAATTTATTTAAAAATGCGAACGTAAGAAACAAAACCAACTACAATATCAATCTACATAAACAATGACTTATAATAACAAAGAAAGGAACCTAAAAACTACAACAAAAGAATCAAAATCAAGAACAAAATAATAACAGCATATACCAGCAAATACTTATAACAGCAAAAGAAAACATCAAATAATAACAACAAAACATAAATAAGCAAAACCTTATAACGTCTCATAATCGAAAATTAGCAAATACGAACAAAAAATAGCAGCAAACACCTATAAAAATAAACCTAATCATAACAACAAATTGGTTCTCACCGTTTTCATGTTAAAAATAAAATGTATATGATCTTGTTTCCTGTAAATGTTATTATTATATTTTGGTTGCGTTTTTGAAGCGTAGTTGATGTTGATTTTTTTATAAATAACTTTAAAATAGATGTTAGTGTGAGTGAATAATAACAAAACAGACATAAAATTTAATTTTTGGTAGTTGAGACAGTAATTTATTGTAGTTCAGTTGATTTGTAGCGTATCTAGTAAGATAAACTAGTTTTTTTTATTTTAATTAACTTGAATGTAGGTTATTATTACATAAATATATTTCAAAGATTTTCTGACAGGTATTTAAAACGTACAAAGCGTGTGATATACTAGTTTTTTTTTATTTTAATTAACTTGAATGTAGGCTATCATTACATAAATATATTTCAAAGATTTTGGACAAGTAGTAGGTATAAATGTAATTAATTTCCTAAATTAATTAGTTTCTGTGCTTTTCCTAAGCGTGTGGAAACCATTTTGACAGTTAGTATGCAGTTATATACACTCAACAACCAACTATATAACAACAGAGAATTTAATGACTGCAATAAAACTGGTGACAGAAATTTATTACACTTCTATATATGTTATGTGAATTCCAAACTTGGCCAAGCATAAAATATCTAAGGTTTCCACAGATCTTAAACTTCCCAAAGATGTTAGATTTTGATAAAATCCTTTCCAAAACTCAATGCCGTCACCAAATCTTAAATCTAAGGTTATTGGTGATGGCATTGAGTTTGGAAGGGGTTTTTCAAAACTGAATTTTATTTGTTCAAAGGCTTCTTCAAAGTCGGGAGAGTGCAATTTTGGTATGCAGGTTAGTGAAAAGAAGGGCATAATGGTCTTTTTTTATAAAATGAGTTGATAATATTTTGCAGGAAACCAGCTGTTGAAAAGTATGTTGAAACATAACCAAACAGAGGTTGTGCAAGAAACAAAACCATCAGACGAGAAATGATGCATTTTTGGGCTTTCTTTGTATTAATGTAACTTTGAAATAGCACGAGTCAGTTATGAGTGTAATGACTTTGTTGATCTTACTATGGTTCACTACAAGTCAATTGTGACTTTTATCGATGTAACATGATGTATGTTTGAACTTGACACCAATTGACCAAAATAGCCAGAAGATGAAATGAATTCAACAAACCGCCTGTACGTATAAGTAGAAATAGTATTAAAAACAACCAATATTTCTTTAGTTTGAATTAATAAGTACAAAGATAGAAGGAAGATATCATGTATCACAACTATATTTAAACATTATTTACATCTAACTAACCGAACAAACACAACTGCTGGGTCGACAACCCCGACATCGGTGTCAATCTCCATTACGAATAGTTGTAGCCTTTTTCCCGGGCCGCCAGTAATCATCCGGGGACTCGTTATGAAGCAGTTGATTTGATTGTACAAGTGGCAATGTATTACCCTCATGAGGGAAAGTTACCGTACTAAATTCCTCATTGACCTCGTCATACGAATGCCTATAATTCTTGGGTGGAGTCATGAGGACAACATGCTTTTTCTATCCAGCTGATCTTGAACATAAAACACCTGGCGTGCTTGCGAGGCCAATATGAACGGATCATCCTTGTGGCCAAATTTGTTTAGGTCGACCGACGTGTAACCAAGAATATCATGTTTGACATGTTTACAGTCGACCCATTGGCACATGAAGACCAGAATTCTTTTAGTATGATAATCTAGGACCCATATATCTTGAAAAACCCCAAAATAAAAGTTTTGTCTATACGTCACCGCGTCTTTTTTGATGTGCATGTCATCCGCCTCTACACCAACCCCGCTGTTCTGGTAAACTCTACCATCATGAGATTTTGTACGAAATTCAAAACCGTTGATGTCGTACGAGTCGTATTTGTAAACGTTGCGGTGTGCTCCATGTGCAATCCACTTTACGGTTTTCGATACAGAACCTGGGGAGCTCGCTAGCTCTCTTTCAACCTGAATTTCGTTACAAGGATTAGATTCTTCACCTACATTGCAAAAACTATAAAAGAATTTTAAAAATTATAGAAGACTTAATAAATTGATCTACCTTGTCGCGTAACCAGTCACCAAACTTTAAAGTATGCTCCTTCTACAGCAATGCTTGTCGTTTACCAGGCATTTGGTTTTTCAAAGAGGTCTTGTGTTGTCTGCAAGTAAGAGTATAATATATTGCAAATTAATATATATATATACACACACACACACATATATATATATATGTGTGTATGTATATATTAATTTTGGGTGCGTTTGCTTAGCGTTTTAGGCTTTTAGCTTTGTTTTTTGCCTTTGAACGTATCGCGTAACTACCGTACGTTAAGGCATTAGCGTACAGTAACTGCACCCTATATATATATATATAATTTAGAGTATATATGTTAGTAATACTTACTCGATATACGACGCTATTTCAGGCGTATTCTGCAGCACATAGAAATGTGCTATCTTGAAAAGATCTAAGAAACTTCAACTGATTTAACTCCTGTGACAGGGATTGTCTCCCCATTATCATCATTCTTATCATGTGGAATACCAACAGTACTCTTGATGTTTTTTTGGTATTCGCTCAGAAACTCGATTGTTTCTTCCGTAATGTTCTCCTCAGCAATGCACCCTTCTGGATAAGTTTTGTTTCGCACATGCCCTTTGATAACCTTCATACACCTTTCAAAGGGATACATCCAACGAAAGCATGGTGGCCCACATAATTTTATCTCTCTAACAAGGTGCACGGTTAAGTAAACCATGACATCAAAAAATGATGGCGGAAAGTACTTCTCCAGCAGGCACAGTGTAACTATTTTCTCTTCCTGCATCTTATCAAGCTCTTCTACAATGATCTCTTTGCTACAAATTGACTTGAAAAAAAAAAAAGCCTGATTATAGCATTTCTCATTGGTTCTGGCATGATGGACCGTATTGCAAGGGGCAGAAACTATTGCATAAGCATGTGATAATCATGTGATTTAAGGCCTTGTAGCTTCCTTTCTTTAAAATTCACCAAACTAGAGAAGTTAGAACAATACCTTAGTGGAGCCTTCAGTTTATACAGTGTTTCAAGAAACATGTGTTTTTCTTGCGCTGATAATGTGAAGCATGCTGCAGGCAGTTCTGTATTGTTGCCTTTTATTTTCAGTTGCAACTCCTTTTTAATCCCTAAAAACTCCAAATCCTTTCTAGATGCCAATCCGTCTTTTGTCCTACCGGGAATGTTCAGCAACATCCCGACAATAATTTCTGCACATTCTTTTCAACATGCATCAAATCAATACAATGTTGGACAGGTAAATACTTCAATAGCTGAGCCGTTGGTACCATATGTTGAACTTCTTCCAATATTGGTGCGGCGTTGTGTTATCCCTTTTCCACTTACTCCCACTTAGGGATTCAGATCCCTTTCCCCGTTCATTGTTAATGTTTTTGACCTCGTCGTATATCTCTTCCCCTGTCATAGGCTCTTTAGCGGTTCTCATCTCCTCTTTTCCGTTAAACGTCTTTGTTTGTTTTCTGAAAGGGTGGTCATGTGATAAATACCTTCTGTGGGCAGCATAACTCTGCTTCTTTGTGTGATAAATTCAAACACACTGAGTGTCGCCCTGACACACCACACAACCTTTGAATCCACTGTAAGGGCAACCAAATAGTGTACCAAGAGCAGGGTAATCATTAATCGTCCATAACACAACTGCACGTAGTGTAAACATTTCTTGTTTATATGAATCATATGTGGCTCCCCGACCTCAAATAAAGATGCTAGATCGTCAATTAAAGGCTGTAAAAACACATCAATATTGTTTCCTGACACTCCGGATATTAATAAGGAAAACATGATGAATTTTCTTTTCATACACATCCAAGGTGGAAGGTTGTAAATGACTGCTAAAACAGGCCATACACTGTGGTTTTTGTTGCCTCTATGTACGTCGACCCCATCAGTGCAAATCCCTAGACGAAGATTTCTTGGATCGCTTCCGATGGTATCGGAGTACCTGTCATCTATGGCTTTCCATGCTAGTGAATCTGATGGGTGGCGTAAAACACCGGGTTTATTGGTACTCGTGGTGTGCCATGTTAAATTCTCTGCTGTGGTCTTTGATTGAAAGAGGCGCTTGAATCGTGGAATAATGGGAAAGTACCACAGTACCTTAGCGGGCGTGTTTATGTAAGTTTTGTTAGTCTTCTCATCCACCTTCCACCTTGACTTGTTACAAACTGGACATGCTTCCAAATCCTTGTAATCCTTATAGTAAATAATGCAGTCATTGATACACAGATGTATCTTTTCGTATCCTGAGCCCATTGCCTTCATCATCCTTTTGCCCTCATACATATTATTTACCATTTCGTTATCTGCAGGTAGCATATTTTTCAATAATTTCAAAAGTTTATCAACGAACTTATGAGATACCCCGTGCTTGCTCTTCAAGTTGAGTAGTTGTACTAATGTAGACAACTTGGTGAAGTCAAGATATCCTTTATATAAGGGCTTCTCAGCGTCAAAAAGTAGTTGTAGAAACTCTTGATACTTCTTGTCGCCTTTGAAATTGTCTTTTGTAGCATTTACCATTTCTACAGTTTCACAGGCATCTGTTGGAATGTTGGTGTCAACAAACCAACCCATTATTATTATCATCATAATTAGTTGGAATGCAGGTGCAGGCAAACCCAGTATTATCAACATAATTAGTTGGAATGTTGGTGTCGGCTTCTCCATGTTTTATCCAAGTAGTATAATTCGTATCAATTCCAAACCTGTACAAGTGATGTTCTACCTCGTCTACACTAAGAGATACGTGGTTCAAACACCGAACACATGGACATGAAACAAAAATTGGTGGTGATGTCTCCTTGCAATTACGAACTGCAAAATGTAAAAATGCCTTAACACCATCTCTATATGCTACCTGTCGCCTACTGACATCCAAAACTTATCCATCTTCCAAGAATTTTTTTATTAACTGTGTCATCAACGATATATATATATATATATATATACTAATTAACGCCAATAAATGTAACTGACTAAAAGCAAAAATATTTGGTGCACCTGAGAACTATGAAGCTGTTTGGTAGGATTGAGATTGATGAGAGTTCAATAAATACACTAGCAGATCATTTATTAGGGTTTGGTGAGATTGTGAGATTTTATTTGGTCAATACTAATTGATTTGTGAGTCTTCTAGAAGATAACTCGATTAATTGGCGGGTAAAAATGAAAATTTTAAACTTCTAAATATCGTTATATAAATATTAGAAGAGGTTCTATTACGTTCTCAGGGTGTAGCTCAAACGGTTGAGGCGCTTGTGATTAAACATAGATTGCAAATAACGTGGGTTCGAAACTCAGGAGGGACATATTTTTATTGATTTTTGATCATAACCTCTTTTTAATGAAATATTATAATAACATCTTTTTAATGAAGTAAATACACTGTGATTTTGGAAACACTCAAACTAAACTACTCATTAAGCCTTTAAGTGCGTTCAGAAACATAAAAATACATCATAATTGCTGGTCTAAAATCTTAACAAATTTTCTTAGCTTTTAATTACAAAACTAATTAAAAGCCCTAAAAACAACAAGAAGCAAATAAAATACAATATCTTCACTTTTTTTTGTGATTCAATCCTTGAAGCTACACTCCTTGCAAGTTGATCCTCTAATGACTTATTTGCCCTTATCAAGATAGGAATTATGTCTGTACATCTTGTGCACACATCAGATCTTGTGGACGAAACACAATCAGACCATATAAAGAAATCACATTTTTTGCCCTAAGTTGAAAAAAATATAAGGTTTATGGTCAACAATTATAGATGAATTCCAACTTTATTTGCAATTTCACTAACCTGAGATGCACAATTGTAGAACCTCCGACCTGGATTTTTGGTGGTGCTTGATTTTCTTTGAATGGCTTCAACTCCACAAAAACAATAAACCTGAGATCGATTGCTTCTGTTACTGGATGTGGTGGTCCTCGATGAGATTTCTTCCATGGTGAAAAAGGAGATTTTATTGAAAACAAAACTAGATATATAAGTATATATATATATAGGAGGGTTTAGAAAGGAGTTGTTGTACACATGCTTTTTATTACCGTTTTAGGATATTTATATATGTCTTTGTACAGTAGCGGGTTGCAAGCGTAACAGACTCTTTTGAACAATTATGTTACATATTTTAACCTAATTGATTACACGCATTTTAAACAAAGAAAGATGAGGACCATTAATCCATATTTACCATTCATCAAAAGATGCATCACAAAAAGTACCCTTAATTACAATACATAAAACATGTTAAGAAAACATTTTAAGATAATATATATTTACCATTCATCAAAAGATGCCATACAAAAAGTACCATTAATTACAATACATCACAAAAAAAACCAAGAACAGCAAAGCTAACATCACCATCACTCCGCCTTGTCCACAGTCTTCGCCCCCATCTCCTTAAAACTCATGTTGGTTGACACCGTAGTTATGGTGTCAACCAGGGTCTCACACACTGACTCGTAGCATTCAGACTGTTGTTGCTGATAATCAGCAACCATTGCTTGAAACTCAATGTCATCTTCCCACAACATGAGGTTATAACAAGATTGGAAGGTGTTTGTTTTTTCGGCTGCGAGTGTATCCCTAATCGCTTCGAATTTCTTCAACAGAGAGTTGTCTTTGTCTTTCTGAAAATCCATTATTTTTTTCACGATGGCCTTCACGGTTTTCTCAGAAGAATTCATTTTTATTATCTTTCTGAAACTGTTAGTGTGATTGAATAACCAAACTTAATGTAGTTAAGTTTGATTTGTAGTAAGATATAGTAAGATCTAGTAATATATAACTTAACTTTAATGTAGGCTATCATTACCATAATATTTTTCCCGGCATTTTTGACAGGTGACTTATAATTGTGATCAATTAATTCTGACAGGTGATATAAAAGCAAGTAATCTCTAGATTAAACAAAAACACATGAGACAAATTGGTGCGTTTCCCAAGCGTGGGACACCCTTTTGTTTTTTTTATTAAAGTTACTATTCGTCTGTGAGCATTTTGGTTATATATACATACACCACATTTGTGAAACTCATATACCTACATAATTTTAAATTATTATTTTTAATTAATAATGGATTGCTCGTCATCATCATCATCATCATCATCATCATCATCATCATCCTACAAGGCTGCCCTCAGAAGGCGAATTGAGGCTCAAATCGAGGTAGATAAAGCTTGTCGGGAAACTCTTACCGAAGAGTTTGTAAAGACTAGCAACAGATTGGATGCCAGGGATCTCATTACAAAAGTTCTTACTCGGATGCCCACTAGTTGTATCCGAGATCTTGCTGTTTTGTTTATGGTTGATGTAGGACAGAGAGAGCTTGACGAGTTAAAACTTTTGGGTAAGGCAATTCTTGAACTGAATTGCTCAATGGAATTGAAGTTGAAGTTTCTTATGTCATTCAGAGATTAGTAGTAATAAAATTTGTATGTTTGTGATGGTGTGTTTATATGTGTGTTTTGGTAATAATAAAATTTTTATGTTTGTGTTAAAACATTGATTCAACATGTAACTATTATCTTAAAGTGTATTACAAACTGATAACAGAAGACTAGTGATCTCCATAAGTCCATATCATAACAAGTATCTTAAATTATATGGCAGTCAGTTTTGAAATCATTCAAATTTGTTGTTGCCTTTTCTTAAGTTCAACAATCAACTCTTCTTCGGTTAAACGAGTGTCGTCATTTTCATGGAATAGCAGTGCTTTCTTGATAAGAGTATTTCTGTGTCGGTTTACATCCGAGAGGAGGATTTTGCACAAATACTTGAACCTCAAACCTTTTAGCTGTGTTTGTTGTATACGGCCTTCCTTTTTGAGATTACACCCCCATGGTCTCTTCCCATCATATTTCTCCATGTGTCTCATAGCAAAAATACCACAATCTATTCCATTACTTTTTGTTCTCCATGTCATCTTCAATCTATTGATTGTTGCTACTTGGATTTGCTGAGCAATGGGGTGTTTGATTGTTTTAAGATACATGCAAAAGACGTTTCTCTACACAAAATAGAAAGCAATTTAAGTATTTTGACAATTTTTATAACATGTATGTATGTTTTTGGGGTTAAAGGTATATATGTTTACCAGCATATCAGGAGTCTTTCCGTATCTTTCTTCAAAATTCTCTCTAATTGCTTTTGATTTGTCTTCTAAGCTTTTAAACTTTGCATCAGCTGGTATTTCTTGGTTTGCACTGTTGTCAAGTAAGTCTGTCACTCCTGTTTGAAGATTGAAGGCAACCACAACGAAATGATCGTGTTGTAGAATTGGCACCAGCACTATAGCAACCTCCTTGAGTGATGGAATTCCACTCCTTGCCTTTTTCTTGTCACGTTGTCTGAAAACACATCCAGTCTTTCTTTGTCTGTGTAACCCCTTGACTCAGAATAATGGTCACTTGTCTGTATATTAATTAAAATGTAGATGATTAAAGCGTTTATTCAGCGTTTTCTAATAGTACAAACAAAATAGATTAATTTGTACCAGCACATTGCTTGAAGCAAAGAATCTGAACGGTGATGCTGCAGATTTTTTCTTTTCTCCATAGTTCATTACTTCACTGAATGCATCCATTGCATTGGCGGCTATATAAATACCAGGACAGAAGCTTTCAAAGACCACCTTGAACGATTCTGTCTGAGTGGACTTGTAGACCTCCTCCCAAATTTCTCCAAGACAAAAAAATATATACTCTGAAAGTATTTCTTCATCTTCTGTGACACTAGCGGATACGTCAACCTCTCTCAGAAGATATGTAGAGTTCAGTGTAATGAGGCTATCACTTGTTGACAATCCGGTGTCAACTGTTAAACATAAAACAACTCACATTAAATTTGACTGAAAATAATTGTAACTATAAGTAAATACCTTCAACCCCTTTTGGTTTTTATTTATAATTACATACCCTCTTTTGCCCACGCAACCACTGTATTAACAACTTCATCAATATCTGCGCACGAGACATTGTTTTCTTGACATGCATCACCTGCATCATTTTTTACGACAGCCAAAGATGTAATATGTTCAACTGTGATTATAATTAAGCTGGTGCATATATGATATACCTTTCTGAGCAGCCACTGGACCACCAACACCAACATCTGAATCAAATGCATCACACAGATGTAATAAGTTTAAAAGAACAGCATAAGTGTTTTAAGAGCGTTTTAATTATACTAATAATTAATTTAACCCAAATACCTTTTAGAGCAGCCACTAGACCACCAACACCAACATCTGAATCTTTTTTTAGGGACCACATTATTAGTGAATCTATTTTCCCATTCACAACATCTAGCAAAGATATTCTCATTTGATGGATGTCTATCTTTTCCTTGACGGACCAACTCGTTGATCTCGGAGCAAATTTTATCAAATTTCTTCAACATGTTATCCATTGCCTTATTCCAAGACTATAAAAAGAAAATATAGTTTGGGTTAATTTAAAAACATTTTCAATTTATCCCAGCCAGTTGTAATAGAGTTAAATAATAGTCAACAAGCACGATAGGCATTTGCAAACTTAAAGGTGAATAATCGCTTACATAATCATCCAAATCTTGTTCAGCTGTTTGATGGGCATTATCTGTTTCAGATGCACTTTAACCATCTGTTTTTTAATTACATATAATGTTTTATTACATAAAATGCATGTAGAGATAAGAGATATGAGAGTTTTTTACAAGAAAATAACAAGTTTAATACCATAGAGTTTTTTACAAGAAAATAACAAGTTTAATACCATGTTCTTGTTTCTCCTCAGCTGCAGTGTTTTCTTCAACTCCAGGCTTACTGGTAGCACTAACCATCACAGTAGCAGTAGCAACAGCAGCCGCAGCAGCAGTCTCATCAAGTCTCTTCCCGGCAGCACTAACGGTCACAACAGCAGGAGCAGCAACAACAGCATCAGTAGTCTCATCAAGTCCCTTCCTGGCAGCACTAACGATCACAGCAGCAGGAGCAGCAGCAGCCGCATCAATCCCTTTCCCATCAACACTAAACGTCACAGCAGCAGCAGCAGCAGCAGCAACCTCAGTAGCATCTTCTTCTATGGGAGGACCATTATTCTCCAAGTATTTTTCCATCTTATTAAGAGTAGTTGTTATGTAGTTGACTGAAGGCGTTGTGACGGGAGTCCCAAATGGACCATATTTTTTCTGGTATTCATGCGTGTAAAGAATCACAATGAAGGTGATCGGACCGTTGTATTGAACGTTGATACCTCTCTATTCTTCCTTTGTCGTTTTCAAGTTTTCAATAACATAGCTTCACCGGTCCATATTTGGAAAATCGGAGGTTTTATCAATTGCGGCGATGAATCGTTGATTGACTGTTGTTGATTTTGTCACAAATCCTATACAGGTGTTGACCAACACAAGGAAATTAATCTTAAACAGTTCACCAACTCCTTGATCCGCGGCCACTTTGTCTTTCACATTCTTTATACTTATTCTTGCACTTTTCGGGAATTGAGATTTGAACAAATCTGTAGTAACATCTTCCCCCAATCTTGGTCTATTCTTGCCTAAAACAGGAATCTTACCCATTGGTATCCCCAACACTTCATGCACTTTTTGTGGTGTTATCTTAATAACGCCGCTCCTAATGTTCAATTCATTTAAACGGTTATTATATTTCATGAGCAACCAATATTCCATAGTTGTTGGAGTTTGGGTTACTTGAAGTCTTAACATTGACCCGAAACCCATTTCTTCTACACAAGTTTTTTGGGCAATGGTCATTGCCTTCACTGCATCAACAATATTAATAGGTGCACACATATTCATCAATTTTTGGTCTACAAATTCAACAAAAGGTTGTCCCCTCTCGGCTGGCTTCTTTTCTTTAACGGCTCTCTTTTTCGGACGCTGAAAGTCCGGGCCAGAGGTGCTGGGTTCCACCTGTTTCCACTTTGACAACAACCTGTCGATTTTTGTGTCAAGGTCTGAATCAGAATCTTCTTCCACAACATGTTTTGTTTTCCCCACTGGAGCAACTTTTTTAGTCTTCCTTTTATCAGTCTTGTTTTTTCTTTAACGGGTCTCTTTTTCGGACGCTGAAGGTCTGGGCCAGAGGTGCTATGTTCCACCTGTTTCCGCTTTGACAACAACCTGTCGATTTTTGTCTCAAGGTCTGAATCAGAGTCTGCTTCCACATCATGTTTTGTTTTCCCCACCAGAACAAATTTTTTAGTCTTCCTTTTACCAGTCTTGGTTTTTTCAACAACTGAATCACATACATACAATAAAACACGGGGGTAGGGGATAACAACACGAATCACAAGGAAACAGAAAACTCTTATAACACATCACAGTGATAAATTCTCATACCAAAGCCATAACACGCTAATCATACACATATAACATGCTTTAATATTATACATATATTTAAAAAAACAAGGATATGTATTACAACAACAACAACACGCTTATCAAACATATTATTACATAAGAAGATTCAAACAAATGCTTACATTTTAAGATTAAGTAAACCTAAAACGCTAAAAAAATCATAAAGTAACACCTGTTCGATCTTCATTCTGAGACCTATCGTGCTTTTGCTTCGTCCTTGGTTCCGTTCCAGAAGTAGATGAGTTAGGGTTCTTGATTTTGGTTTCGTTCTACAAGTAGATGAGTTAGGGTTCTGAGACCTATCGTGCTTGTACTTTTGCTTGTGCTTCACTGTAGAAACGAATCGTCGACGGTTCCAGAAGTAGATGAGTGACTTACGAGGGTAGTTATTTGACCCTTTTAAAAGAAGGCGCGTGCAATATATATATATATATATATATATATATATATATATATATATATATATATATATATATATATATATATATATATATATATATATATATATATATATATATATATATATTAGTGGGTGGTGGTGGGTTCAGGTGGTCATGATGGTGGTGGACGGTGGCGGAGGTGCGGTGGTTCATGGTGGCGGATATGTGGTGGTGGGTGGTGGTGGTGGGCAGTGGGTGGTGGTGGCGGAGGTCGGTGGTGGTGGTGGTGGGGGGGTGGTGGTGGTGGGTGGTGGGTGGTGGTGGTGGTGGATGGGTATAAATAAATGTATATATATATATATAATATTAGTGGGTGGTGGTGGTGTGGTGGGTGGTTGTGGTGGGTGGTGGTGGAGTGTGGTTAGTGGTTGGTTCTGGGGGTCGTTGTGGCGAATGTGGGCGGTGGTGTGTAGTATGATTGCGGATATGTAATATATGAGACAATGATGGTGCTATCCCGTATGATGACCATGATGATTGGCCCAATTATGACGAGACGATGCTAATATAACTACCTGGGTTGGTGGTGGTTATCATATTGATGCTGCTAACCTATATATACGGTTTGCTTACGCCAACCCATACGATGGCGACTGTAGCTCGTACGACGAGCATGACGTCTATGATGATGATCACACATATATATGATGAGGACCAATTATATGTACCTTTATGACAATACGCAACACAGGCGCGCGCGCGCACACACACACACATATATGTTGATGATAATGGTGACATCAATGTTTAATGAAATGTAACCCGTATGATCAACGACGACCATGATAACGTATACGATGGTCATACTGATGGTAGCATGTACGACTGATGATATCGTTTGATGACGACAACAATTCATAAGATGGTGCCGACAGTGATAACTAATATTGGGCGTTTTGTTTATGATAACCCATACGATACTGACTACATCCCGTACACGGCAATCGGATGATGATGATGATGATGATGCTAATGATGATGATGGAGATTTGTGACGATGATGACGACACCGATAGTGAGATATATGTTTGAGCCCGTATGATCAACGCCGACTACGATAGCCTATACAATGACCACGTTGATTACCCGCATGTCTGATGATGATGCCGTTTCATGGTGATGGTGATCGATGATTATGATGATGATAACCACTATAATACATGATAACGATGATAACTTTATGATGTTGATCATCATCATAACACATATGGTGATGATGATAACCTAGAAGATGATAATGATACAAAGTTGTAAATCTTATCCAGAAAATCTTACTAACGGTTAAGATAATACTTCAATAATGGATAAAATTTTAAATTTATTTAAAAAATACGATTTATTAAACGAACTCCTCTTTTAACGAAATTTAATACCGGAATTTTAGTAAAAAAAACTAAAAGTAAATGTTTTTATACTATTTTTAAAAGGTTATAAAACAAAAAACCAAAATATATAAATAATTAAATGTGAAGAAATAAATAAAACCAAAATTCAAAACCCTTTTAACTTCAGAACCCTTTTAACTTCAAAACCCTAAATCGACTTCTACTTCGCTTTACTATAATTCGTAGACATCGCTTTACTGTAAGAACATAAAAATGCCACGTCTCAATATTGGAGTTAAGTTCCTGGTAGATATCGACAGCGATTCCATGAGTAGGATAGTATGTTAATATTGTTATCTGGTTAATTTTTTTTATGAAACATTTTACAGTTTTGCAACAAATACATTCTAAGAGCATTTTTTGTGTTACTTATAGCTCATTCCTAAAGCTGTTCAACCAATGTTTGCTGACATGTAATCGAATACCGGCTGTTGTTTGATTTACGATCAAAGTGGTAGAACGTTTTCTGTTGTTATAATCAAAGTACTTGATGACTTTTATTTTGGAACCGGTTGGACTGAATTAATTAGAGAATGTTGTATAGAAGCTGTAACATATGTTGTTTTTGAGATTAACCCAAGATCTATGTTGAATATATTTACTTTCAAAGGAAACGTAAATGATCAATCAGTTACTATGATATGTATTCCAGTCAGAAACCGACACTTCCATTACTTGGTAAGTTTTAATTTATGTTTTTAATGATTGTTTCCAAATTCAAATGTCCTTTAATTAACATGTTTAATAGGATTTCCCTGAGTGGTACGTGATTCAAGAATTTGGTGACAATTACATGAATTCGCTTTTCGAGCTTATTGCTCCAGATAGATATATGTTTAAAGTTTCATGTCTTAGGGATGGAATGGGTTGTAGGCTAAAGGATGGATGGAATGAGGTTTTTAAACAAACCAACTTGAAAGGTGGCTCGTTTGTTGTGTTTGAAATCATTTTAGATAAGACATTTCATAGTAATGTCTTTCATGAAGATGTCATAGAATTTATCCTTCCTGGTCCAAATCAGCTGTTTCTCAACTATCAATCAAGCAATCAAGGTAGTTCCTCCCAAAACCCAATTCATCTTGATGAGGAAAATGATGACTCTAAAATCGTCTTCCACATGAACGTCACCAACAAATTGGTAAATTGAATTTTTAAATTTCTTTTTTATTTACAAGTATATTTGAAATTTGCTTTTCACAGCGTCTTCCGCGTCACATTGCCACCAAGATTGATGCCTATGATGGAATGCCAATCACTTTGGTCAATCCCGAAGGTTGTAAAAAGAAAATGAGACTTCATGGTGAACTGTCGGACCTGAACTTTAGATATCGGTTACCAAAATGGAAAAATTTCAAGGTGGAAAATGAAATACAGATTGGTGATAAGTGCAGATTTGAATATTGGGACTTCAATGAAGCTACTTTGTTAGTTTCAAAAGTTGATTAGTGATTTGGTGATGTTTGGAACATTTGTGATTTGGTTGGTTATTTGTATATGTATGGTTGTATTGATACACTTTTTAGTTTATTGTGTTGAATGTTGGTTGGTTAATTAGCTTTTAAATTCTTTAATTTTATAGTTTCTTGTATCATCTATTTTGTTATTCACTCTTATTTTTGTTTCATGGAATGTATTGTAATGGTGCCTTTTGTATGAAAACTTTTAATGAATGCTAATTATGGTTAAATCTAAAAATAAAACAAAAAACACTTTGTTAAAAAACACTATTACGCTTGTCACGCGCTAATGTACATAAAAATATATAAATATCCTAATACGCAATACACGCTTATCCAACCATCTTCTGGCAAAGTGCCTATTTTCAGCCACATGTTCTCTGCCATAAAAACTATGCCAATAATTGGAGGCAAAACTCAAAAAGCTCCAAAATATTGGCTCCAAATATTCAAAAACTCCAAATTACATTTAACACTCCAAAAATCAAGTTACACTCCAAATTATTAAAAATTTTCCACTCCACAAATCAGCCAAATTATTAAAAAAAACAATCGAAGATGAAGCTTATAGATGAAAGAATCGAAGAAGAACGCTACTCCGATGAGGAAGTCAACTACGACGATGACGCTCAATCAGACGACACTGAAGGCTACTCCAGCGAGGAAGCCAACGACGACAACGGTCAACCAGAGGATGTTATAGGGACGATGGTTATCGAACCCCTCAACAGTTTGGAGGCTATCGAACCCCTCAACAGTTTTGCTACTACGAAAAAACCTACAAGGTGGTTGACGAGGTTACCTAAGCTACGTACCCAATATGCAAACTCTGGTGGTGTTAAACTGGCAGTGGAGTTTGATAATCTGGGTAGGTTCACTGGCCAAAACAGATCAAAATTTGCAAGTTTTTTAGGGGATGTTGTAAGGGAAATAGTTGGCTTGAGACATTTAAGTTGGAGGGAGGTCACAAAGGAGCTTAGAGATAAACTGTGGGACAAATAACGGTTATTCTTTATTTCTATTTGTGCATTTTATATTTTGAGATGTAATTTACCTTTACCGTATTATATTATGCAGAAATATTTTGAGATTGAGGCTTGTCGCAGGCCTTCTTTGATGAATCGGCTCGGACACCTTCTTCGGGATTTCAGAAGAAAAATGTATACCAAATACATTATACCGAACATCGGTAAACCTCTGAAGCTGAAGGCAATACCCAAGGGACACAGGACGATGATCAGGCAAGAAGACTGGGATCGCTTCGTTGAGTACACACAATCAGAGCAGTTTCAGGTATAAATCCTCTACTCTGCAAACGTAGATTGATCGACTATATATGGTTTATTATTTTTGTTTCAAATATAATGAAATGATTATAATGTGTGGTTGAAGAAAAAATCAGCTTCATCAAAGGGAGCTCGAGCAAAGAATGTTTTTGATCATCACATGGGACGAGGGGGTTATACCTACCTTCGAGAGAAACTGGTAATCACCGTCGGCTGCTTTCTCTCTAGTTCAATGATTTATTGGTTATGTGTCTAATGCATGACCGTCAGCTGCTTTCTCTTGAATATTTTACAAGGTCAAAAAGAAGGAAATTGGACCGGATGAGATCCCCGGTCGTGCATTAATGTGGATGAAAGGAAGGGAGGACAAAGATGGTGCATACAAGAATGCTGTTGTCGAAGGCGTGGCAACTAAATTAGTATGTTTTAATATTAAACTTTTTAAATCATGTTAAAGTCAATTCATTGCCTTATATTGGTGTCAAAAAAACATGAGTATGTATAACTTGTCTCAACACTTTATGTGGATACATAAGCGTGTTACAAGTGTATTAGAATATTTGTTTTCTTGCAGGTTGAGCATGAGAAGCAGATCGCCTCTGAAGCCCTGGCACTTCAACCGTGCACAGATGTCGTCACCTTAGTGCTTGGCAAAGAGAAAGGTGGGTTTTTAAAAGGGATTGGGTATGGATTGACAATAGGTAAATATTGGGGTGTGAGTCGGGTAAAAGGATCGTTTAAGCAACGGATTGCCCAACTTGAGTATGAGGCGGTGCAGAGAGATGTAGTGGTGAACAGGTTGACGTCTCTACTTGAATCCACGAATGCTATGCTAGCAAGCCGTGGGAAGGAACGGTTAGCATTTGAGACCAGGTTCAGACATCTCGAAGGATTGTTGCCGGAAATGTCGGCAAGTCAAGTAAGTGACGTATGCTACATATTAATTAATGCATTCGACATACATAATTGGCACTGTTTTTGTCACAATCCGTAGGTAAATCCTGTTCCCAACCAGGTTGGTTCTACCCAAAGTACTAGTGCTTTGGCGCATAATAAAATGCCAGGACCAGTAAGTATCTGACAGTTTCTTTGTTTTTTACAACTTTCCATGTGATTTTTCATTTTCCATAACCTAATAAATTGATTTGTCGGCCAGTTCTGTGGGAAACATCTTAACCTCAGGTGAGGCTATGCAACAAGAATCCGCTTCTCAGGTAACCATTTGACAGTTTGATTGATTTGTTTTAATAATTAACTTTCCATGTGAGTGTGCTTATTTTGCATAAGTTAATTGTAGCCCAAGTCTACGGATAAAATAGTTGTCGAAACGGTACCCGCTCCCCATATCGCGACATCAGTAAGTATTTGACAATTTCAGTACTTTTTATAATTCGTTTCCAATGTGAGTGTGCTCATTTTCTATTACCGAATTACAGGCCAAGTCTGTGGAAAAAAGTGTTGACCAAATGGTACCCGGTTCCACAATAGTTGCATGGAAAAGCAATCCCGGAAGGTTGCTATAAAGTTAGTATTGATGGAGCCATAAAGGAACAAGCAATTATTCCATGTGAGGCATGTGAAATTACGACTGTTGGCAACGCAATTGGTACTTTCGTTGCTTGGCTAGAACACCTAATCGTATGTGACCAGGAGGTTTGTTCCCTTTTAACTTAACCGAACAAATATCTATGTTCTTTTTGATTTAGTTTAAAAAATGAACACTTGTGTTCGTTTATGTTCGTTTGTTTATAATCTAAACTAACGTAATTGAACAAAAATAAACGAACATAAACGAACTTCCCGCTGAAAGGTTCACGAACAGTTAAACGAACGTTCGGTATGTATGTATGCATACTATTTTGTTCTATTCGATTACAAAATACGACATTAATTATACATATTTGTTTTTCATATTCTGTTGTTCCAGCTACCACCACTCCCGTCCTCAAAAGAACTGGATAGAGCGGGCAAGAAGGCAAAGGCAAAGTACACAACGATAGACCGGGTGACCAAACAGAAGACAAGGAGCACTGCCAAGAAAACCGACGCCTTAGCTAGTATATAGGTGTTGGTGCATAATGTCAGTAGTTCATAGTCTAGTGTCTGTAATCGAGTCTGTAATGTTTAATTATGTTTTGTATGTTTAAGCGAAGTTACTGACAAGTTCGTTTAACAGGCGAACTTGTTAGTCAAGCGAAGTTATGGACAACTTCGCCTGAACATGCCAGGCGAAGTTGTCGTGTATAAATAGTCCTAGGTTACGGCTTGGTTTGTAATCGTTGTTTAAGTTCGTGTCAGTTGTTCAAGTTCATTGTAACGTGAGGACGAGAGTCTGTAACAGTGATATTACATCACGTGTTTGAGTTATAATATATAACGTGTGTTCGTTTCGTGTGTTCGTGTGATTCGTGTTCTATACTCGTAACGATCTACGCAGGGATTCGCACCTGAGTTGATCGAGATATCTCGTGCGATCCGTCCAGGGAACCTACAATTGGTATCAGAGCATTTGCTCGATTGTGTGGTTCGGGATATTCACGCGGGTGTAGAAATCGTCCCGTTTCGACTATTCGCGGGACGTGTTTTCTGTGTTTTTGAGTCAATCTTACCTCCTACTATCGTATTCAAGCCTTTGCACCGTCAAAAACCTCGTAAAATCCAGATTTCAGATCTGCAAAAACGTCCGTGTTCATCAGGCGAAGTTGCCGTCAGGATACATAGGGTTTCGGCGAAGATATAAGGTTAAGCGAAGTTATCCACAACTTCGCCTACCTTCTCAAGTTCGTCTAACTCAGCGAAGTTCTCTACAACTCCGCCTACCTCCTAAGTTCGCTTACCTTAAGCGAAGTTAATCATCAGCGAAGTTCTTCTGCGAAGTTAAGACTAAAGCGAAGTTATCCGTAACTTCGCCTACAGTGCTTTAAAAAAAAATTAATTTTTCGGGTTTCTTACTTTTCGGGAAAGATGTCGTCGATTAACATCTCTGAGTTAGTAAAGATGGAAGTTGAAGCAGGGTCAGCTACTAAGGCCCCACGATTGCTGAAGGGAACCGATTTCGTTGCATGGAAGGATCGGTTCATACAATACGTCAAATACCAGGATGCGAAATGTGGGTATGCATCCAGGATGGTTATATTCCACCAGTTATGGAGTATGAAGGTCGTGATCAAATCAAAAATATAGCAAAATGGAAGAAGAAGAGAAAAAGATGTATGAGGCCGAGAGCAAGGCTCATGCTGCTATTACTATGGCTCTTTCACAAGAGATCCTTCATACGTTTAGAAAGTATACGTCAGCAAGAGAGCTTTGGGAAGCTCTTGAGAACAGATTTGAAGGGAATGTAGGAATCCGTGCTTCCAAGATAAAATTGCTCAAAACCCAGTTCTCAGTCTTCAAGTATTTGAAGAATGAATCCTTAGATGATATTATCACTCGATATTACCATCTGATGACTGAACTGAGCAACTATTCTATTTCCTACCGAGAAGAAGAAATAGTTGAGAAGCTTCTAGATGCTCTCCCACCAAAATGGGAGATGTACACTGTGCTGATGAGGGAAGACAAAGACTTTCCCACATATGATCTAGAAACGGCAGTCAACAAGCTCAGAACCTTTGAGCTTAACATGGTCAGAAAAGAGACACCTACGGATCAGGTTCAAGATCCAGGTATGTATGGAGCTAAAGTCAACACTAGCTCAGGATCGAAGACTGAATCTGCTGCCTACTACTCGAAGGGAGAGTCGGGCGCAAACTCATCACATGAGGGTCATGTGTCAGTCAACACAAATGGTGATGTTTGCTATGTAGCAGGTGGATCGAGTGGTTCTCAACCCCAGGTAAGCAAGAGTAGTTACTCTCCAAGTATTCCCAGCAACAACTACTCTAAGATGCCTATGAGTGTCAAATCTGCTGAAGAGCAGTTTGGTCTCTATGCCTCTTTTATTGCTTCCTATGAGAACTACATTCAGGGGAAGATTGTTGATCCAGCTATGTTGGATGAAGACTATGACCAGATTGATGCTGATGATATGGAAGAAATGGATCTACAATAGCAGATGGCCATGATCATGAGAAGAGTGAAAAGGTTTATGAATAAGACCGGAAGAAAGTTTGTCGGTGGAAGGCTAGGGTTTGACAAGACGAAGGTAAGATGCTACAATTGTCAGCAAAACGGTCACTTTGCAAAGGAATGCAGGAATGAGCGTGTAGAACGAAGTCAGGGCAGGTCTACACAGCAAAGTGGGGGTTCTAAAGATTATAGTGCCATGATGTCCAGAGAAGCTGGTGAATACAACTGGAACCTGCAGACTAAAGAAACTTTTGAGCAGGCAAATTTGGCGAAGGTTGAAACTGAAGAAAGTGAGAAGGTTACCGGAGAAGAAAAAGCTTTCATGGCAGATGTTAAAGACCAGCTCTCCGAGGTATGTTCTAAACCTACATGTTCTAAATGTGAAAACTTGTCTGAGCAATTAGCAACTATAACCGATCAGTATGTTAGGTTGGATGCTGAATTTAAAACCCTAAAAGAAGATCATCATTTTACAAAAGCAAGAGAAAATAGCTATAAAGTCAAAATAAAAGCTTGTGAAAAAGATGTTAAAAGTCTAAAAACAAAACTTGCTGAAAAAATTGAAGTGATTGATTTAAGCTATGAAGTTTTGGAGGAAAAAACCAAACTAATTGCTGATAGAGAAAAACAGATTGCTGATCACCAGGTAAAAGTGGTGGAACTGAATAGAAAACTAGAGCAGTTCAGAAATTCCTCTACTATTCTTGATCACCTTGTTAGTGATCAAGGTTCCTCTGCTAAGAGAGGAGGAATCGGTTATCATGAGGTTCCACCACCTTATAATCACAATTACACTTTTAACCCTAGTGTTCAGAAATCTGTTGACTTTGAGGTTGCTCAGACAGTACCAGTTAAAGTAACTTGTAAAGAACCAAATGTTAGTGGAGGCGAAACAAGTTCGCCTGTTTCAAGTGTTATAATTTCTGATCCAAGTCCAGTCTCATCGGATTCGGATAAGTCATCCGAGTCTGGTAAGGCAAAAGAGGAGGTGGTATTACCCAATGGTGGAGAGAAAGATAAGACGAATAAAAAGAGTACTCCACTAAACCCGTATGTCCCACCATATGTGAGACGAACGGGCTGTAATAAAGCCTCGACATCTAAAACACCGGTTGATAAAAAAGTTGAGCATATGTGTTGTTTTAGGTGTAATCAATTAGGACACCTTGTTGCAGATTGCCCTCTGAAGCAGCGATTCAGAGGTGTGAGACCTACTAAAACTGAGAATAAGCCTAATAGTAATTATCATACTGCTAAAAATGAAAACCATTCAAAATTCAAATATGTGACTAATTCAGGTTTTCATAGAAACAAATCTCAGTTTTACACTACTACTAACCAAACTACAAACTATAATTCTTTCAATTCACTAAGGTTTGGAAGGCCTCACAATCAATCTACAAGGAGGTATCCTAGTAGGACTTACAGGAATTATCAAAGTACTAACTTTGGAGAGCCAAAGTTTGGGATGTATAGATCCAAGACCAATTGGTCTTGGGTCCCTAAATTCTAATCTTTTGTTTTATTGTGCAGGAACAGTTGAACAGGGCTGCCAACAATCTTTGGGTTGTGGATAGCGGCTGTTCCCGGCACATGACGGGTAACAAATACTTGTTACACGATTTGAAACCTGTTCAAGGAGGGAGAGTGAGCTTTGCCGGTGAAAGTGGAGGCAAGATTACAGGAATGGGAACGGTGTCGAACGGAAAGATGACATTGGAGAAAGTTAACTTTGTAGAAGAATTGAAGCACAATCTGCTGAGTGTGTCGCAGATCTGTGATAAGGAGTACACCGTTCATTTTACAAAGAATGAGGCGATTGTGTTGCAACCTGGTTTTCAGATACCAGAGGAGTGGATTGTGATGAAGGCTCCACGTGATAGGAATACGTACATTATGGATATGAGGTCGACTGAAATGGCCACGGAAGAATCATGCCTTATGACAAAAGCAAGCGAATCGGAGTCCGAATTGTGGCATAGGAGAATGGGGCACATTCATCTTCGGAAGATGAACAACATTGTCAAGAATGGACTTGTGCTGGGCGTTCCCTTAAAGAATTTCAATTTTGAAGATAAATGTATAGCGTGCAAGAAGGGAAAGCAGCACAAAAAATCCCATCACACCAAGAAGGTCAATTCTATTGTCAGTACTCTAGAGTTGCTTCACATGGATCTCTTCGGTCCCGTGAATGCAAAAAGTCTAGGAGGTACTTCTTATTGCTTGGTGATCACTGATGACTACTCACGATATTCGTGGGTATATTTTCTGAAATCAAAAGACGAAACGGCTCAGATGGTGAAGAATTTGATTACCAAAGTTGAGAACGTTATGGATAAAAGGGTTAAGTTCATCAGGAGTGACAATGGAACGGAGTTCAAGAATTTTGAGATGGAGATCTTCTGCCTTCAGAAAGGGATTGAACACCAATACAGCGCTCCGTATACACCGCAACAGAATGGAGTGGCTGAAAGGAAGAACAGACCATTAATTGAAGGAGCCAGAACAATGCTGGCTGATTCGAAGCTTCCTGTGGTGTTTTGGGCTGAAGCTGTTGCTACAGCCTGTTATGTTCTGAATAGAGTCTTAACTGTTAAAAGACTTGGTAAAACGTGTTATGAGCTTATGCATGGGAGAAAGCCCAACTTGAGTGGTCTTGAACCATTCGGGTCCCCTTGTTCGATTTTAAAGACAAATTCTAAATTTGGTGAAGTAGCCGATGAAGGAATCTTAGTCGGTTATGTTGTTGGGACTCCCAACAGACGTTTCTTTAATACATCGACCAGCAAGGTTGAGGTGGTGTGTAACACCGATATCACAAGTTACCAACCGCCAAAACCAAGCAACGGACCTGCTGAGTTTTTCGACTATGTTAAACTTTTTAAGTCTTTTAACATACTGTATTTGGATATTGCTGAAGAAGAAGAGAGAGTTGCTACGAAGATGATCCTTGATGAGGAAGAAAATCTATTGCAAAGACAGGTGATCGATATATGTCAACCTTCCTCATCAAATGCTGTCGATACCCCTGCTGCCTCGACTGAAGAAGAATTTTTCAATCCATTTCACTCTCAGCATGAAACAACCATTGACGAGCTCTCTTCTAACTTGGAAGACAATTTGCATGTCGGTTCTGTTCCGACCACGAGAATTCATAAAGATCACCCTTTGGAGAATGTGATTGGTGATGTGTCCTCCGGTGTACAAACAAGACGTAGCTTGAATGAGCACACCTGTGTTTACACAAGCATCAAGGAGACAGGCATAATCAACGAATGCTTGTACACCTGCTTTATCAGCCAGATTGAACCGAAGAATTATCAAATGGCTCTCAAGGACAGCTCGTGGGTCGAAGCTATGCAAGAAGAGTTGGCTCAATTCAAGAAAATGGAAGTTTGGACTTTTGTTGAAAAACCGAAGCATGTGCATGCGATAGGCACAAAATGGGTGTTTAAGTGCAAGAGAGATGAGAAAGGGATTATCATAAGAAACAAGGCGAGGCTAGTCGTTAAAGGTTTTAATCAACAAGAGGGGATTGATTATAATGAAGTGTTCGCTCATGTCGCAAGGTTGGAAGCCATTAGATTGTTTTTGGCGTTCGCTGCTTATAAGAAGATGAAGGTATTTCAGTTGGATGTGAAGAGTGCGTTTCTGAATGGGAAAGTTGATGAGGTAGTGTATGTTGAGCAACCTCCGGGTTTTCCTGACCCAGACTTTCCTGATCACGTGTACAAGTTAAGCAAGGCATTGTATGGACTACATCAGGCACCTCGTGCCTGGTATTCAACTTTATCAGATTACTTGCTTGAAAATGGGTTTGAAAGAGGGAAGATAGATAGCACGTTGTACTTCAAGAGAGATGGAAGCGACTTCCTGCTGGTGCAAGTCTACGTGGATGACATTATCTTTGCTGCATCAAAAGTCTCCATGTGTCAAGATTTTGAGGTCGTCATGAAAAAGATGTTTGAAATGAGTGCTATGGGTGAACTAACTTTCTTTTTAGGATTGCAGGTTGATCAGAAGAAGGATGGGATGTTCATTCATCAGACCAAGTATGTCCATGATGTGCTCAAACGCTTCAAGATGGAGGACAGCACTCCATTCGACACTCCAATCTGCGTCAATCACAAATTGGGTGCTGAGTCAGACGGTGATGCAGATGTGGACCCAACTCAATATCGGGCTATTATAGGTTCTTTAATGTACTTAACTGCTTCTAGGCCTGATATAATGTTTGCTGTTTGTCTTTGTGCACGCTTTCAGGCAAACCCAAAAGAATCTCATCTGAAGGGTGTGAAGAGGATACTGAGGTATCTCAAGGGCAAGCCGAAGCTGGGGTTGTGGTACCCGAGAGGAGGAGACTTGGAGCTAGTCGCTTACACAGATTCTGATTATGGAGGGTGCAATCAGAGTCGGAAGTCAACAACTGGTGGATGTCAGTTTCTTGGTGGCAGATTGGTGTCGTGGCAATGCAAGAAGCAGACTTCAGTCGCAATTTCAACATGTGAGGCAGAATACATGGCAGCATCCAACTGCTGCTCCCAGGTTCTGTGGATTCAACAACAGTTACGCGACTATGGTCTGAATTTCTTACTTACTCCTATTTGCATTGATAACACAGCTGCTATCTCAGTAACTAACAATCCCGTGAAGCACAGTAAAACTAAACATATCGACATACGTCATCATTTTATACGGGATTGTGCTGAGAAGAAACTGATTGTGCTTGAAAAGGTGGATACGCTTGATAATTTCGCTGATCTTTATACTAAAGCGTTTGACAAAACAAGATTTCAAAACCTTATCGAGCTGAATGGGATGATCAATCCCGAGTAACCATGCTTTTCATGTTATATTTAAAAAAAAAAAAAAACGTCACTATCGCTTAAAACTTTGTCGGTTGCCTCAGTTTGAAGGACTTGTCTTCGGATATGTTTTGGTCCTCATTTTCTACTTGTAGAATTTGAGGATAGCCATTAACCAAAGGACTGAAAGTGACCGGGGCGGTTTATGATGAGTTTTCATTCTTTCGCTTAAAATTAGTCAATCATACTTAGTTAGAAGGACACATACTTGTATGTGGTCGGTCCAGCTGATCCATTGGATCTTCGGGATAGCCGTTTACCTGAAGACTTTGTTTTGGTCGGGGCGATTAATGTTAAAATTTTTAAAAGGGAAATGAAATTATTTTTCAAGTCTGCTACTTCGTAAGAAGTTCGTTTGCTATGTTTAACAGAAAATTGATCCAACCTTGGAAAATGATAAATATACTAATTCTGTGTGCTTAACTAGTGAAGTTATTAGGCTTAAAAGGCTTTAGGACAGTTATTGTATGTCATGGTAGCTTTTTATGGTGCGTAAAAGTAGATGTGATACAAACTAAATCTACTTGATTTTATGTGGAAACTCCTTACGAGTTTTGCATGTCTCCATATATTTCTTTCCGAATGATAGGCAGAAAAGCGATTACCCAGTCATACACGAGCCCGTACGTGTTCTGATTCCCGTAAAGATAGTGTGTGATGAAACTGCAGTGATCCAGATTCGGGACTTGCAGTTGTTTACTACTCTGAAGTCTATGTAAATGTTAAAAAAAAAAAAAAAAAAAAAAAAAAAAAAAAAAAACCTTATGATTTATTGAAACATTCGAGAGCTGAAAATGTCAAGACTTCTCAATCATGGAGTAAGAAAGAGAACGGGAACCAGATGAAGAGTACTTACAAACTTAATCAGACACAATGGGTCGAGATCAATTCGGGGTGACTTGGGGAAAGCCAAATACGCTTTGAGAATAGATAGGAGGCATCATAATCTCTGAGTTGTTGCCCACTTAAATTTTGAGGCATAATTGAACCTAACTCGTATCACAGAAATGTTGAAAACCATCTTAAGTTATTTACCTGCTTACAACCTGTTTCTTTATGTCATAATACAGCTAAACAAGGATCTATGTGACAGTCACGTAATTAGTATGATTTCTGTTCGGATCTTTTCTAAAACGTAGTAGTCCCTATCGAGACTGAAATTTGATCCCTTGTACTTTTTTTTTTTTTAAAAAGTTTTTTCGTACTTAGGTAGTTTATGATTTTATAACTGGTTACTTGGACTTGATCGTGTTATTTAACTCTTAAAGGGAAATTTTAAAAGTTAATTGCAAAATGTTCAAATTATAAGGGTTGATTTTGTAAATATAGGCGATGTTGTTAAACAGGCGAACTTGTGAATAACTTCGCCTAGGCGAAGTTAACCGTAACTTCGCCTGTATAACTCCGCCCCTATATAAGGATTTTCAAAGGTCATTCGTTCATTATTTTATATATCAGCGAACTTATTCTCGAATATCACAGCGAACTTAATTCGATTATCATCTGATTATCTTTTTTTTCGATTTCAATCAGTATTCAAGGTGTGTTTGGGTTCTATATCTTATAATCGATGTTCAATGTTGTTAACCCTAGGTTGTTTCGACACCCGGTTAGCGACCTCGGACGTTCGAACCTTATACCCGATTTCAAAGCTTGTTTTTACGTGTTCATGAGCAAACTGATCGTCCGGATTGCCTTAATATCATGTGTTTTAGTCTCCTAAATCGTCAAAATTGACCGACACACCAGATTTTCGATGATTGAATCAACCTTACTGTCGCCGTTTCAGATTCAGGCGAACTTAAGGTTTAGGCGAAGTTATCCGTAACTTCGCCTGAGGCTCAACTTCGCCTGAGGCGATGTTGTGGTGAGGCGAAGTTATCATTAACTTCGCCTGGACCTTTTAATTTTTTAATTATTAGACGAACTTAAAGATGAAGCGAAGTTGTTCCCAACTTCGCCCCAACTTTAACTCCGCCTATACAGATTTTATCACAACTTCGCACATGGTAACAAGCGAACTTGTGGTACGCCTTAACATTTATCTAACTTGGTTCGTTTGTTGCAGATATGGCTGCAGTAGCAGGTGCTGGAGGTGCTGGAGGAGATGACGGAGATAATCAGAGGCAATTCTTCCCGGGTCATAACATGTATATCACCTTAGACCCGGAAGCGAGCGGTGTTGAGGATTACCGCGAGATAATCACATTCCTCATTCGCTCGAGGATATTCCACGCTATCACTACGACTCTGCCGATATCCTTACCCAATATCGAGGATTTCTGGCAGACTGTGGAATACGATTGCCGCGTTGAGCCCCCGGTTATGCGAGCAACCGTCAACAATCAAGAGGTTCAGTTCTCATCTGAACAAATACGGGTGGCTTTACGGTTCGGTGAGGAGACTAGGGATGACCCTACAGAGTTTGTGGCTCCGTTCCGTGATGGAGCGTTTCTCCGAATGGGCTATTCTGGTCCATTAGGTGATACTCAGAGGAGGAAGGGTTTCCTACTCGATCAGTGGCGCTTCCTCATGCACGTAATGATTGTCTGCATGTCTGGGAGGAAGGTGGGCACTGATGGTATGGGTGCGACCATGCAGTCAGCAATGACTGCTCTGACTTATAACAAACGTTATAGCTTTAGTCAGATGGTCTTTTACGAGATCGATAGACAGAGAAGAGCGATGGCTCGTGAGAAGTTCATCATGTATCCAAGATTCATTCAGATGATCTTGAATCATGTTGCTCCCACGTTGCCTCAAAGACGTCCAATAAGATACGTGGAGAGTGTGAGCAAACGTATCTTCGCTCAATGCCGAACATCCAGCGCGAGGAGCAAGCCTGAACTGCGTCCAAGGCATACTCCACTCTTTGGGTACTTAATAAACCCGGGGTATGTGCCAGCTCGTAGGGATGAGTTCAGAGACCCGGCACCACAACAGGCAGGAGCATCTCAAGCTATACCTGCTGCTCCTGTTGTGTCACCGGAGGAGGAAGTGGACCTTGATGCAGAATTCGGAGGTCAAGGATTCTTCGATATGGATCGGGTGGATCCAGAGGAGAACGTTCAGATCCCAGTTGAACGTGTCTCGACTGTGCGTGTTACTAGAGCAGCTACGACGGTGGCTGACTCAGATCTTGATGATGTTATGGATGAGGCGAGAAGGATGTTGGTGACTCGAGAGAGGAAGTTAGGGAAGAGAAAGAGGACAGTTGATGATAGTGAGTCAGAAGAAGAAGAAGAAGATATTCACAAACTGATCAGACGTTCAAGACGGGAAAGGACAGGTGCAGGTATGGGAGCTGGAGAGACTTCAAGAGTTGTACGGTTCGCTCCATTCGCACTGTCAGGTATGTTGATTGTTCCCACATCTGTACAGGTTACAAGTTTAAGCACCGCGGATGTTCCCGTGGTGGCTACATCAGCTTTCGGCATCCCATCGATCACACTACAGATGACGACTCCGGAGATTGTGTCTTTACCACCTCCAACTCTTACTCCTTCAGAGGTGGTTGCACAATTTGTTGAGTCGACAGTCGTTGCAACTGCAGGGTTGTCGGTCACGATACCACCTGCGGTTACGTACACAACTGCTTCTGATGTCCCGGTTACATTCGAGATCCCTGCTGAGTATACTCAAGACATATCTAACATGAGGTTTGATTTCGATGCAACCCTCTCAGACTCGGAGAGAATAGCTACACTTGAGCGGGTCGTGGCTGAACAATCAAGAGTGAATCTCGTCCAGACCCAGGCTATTCAGCGCCTTGTAGTAGAGAATCAACTACAGTCGTCCCTCCTGGTTGAACATGGGTGAATTATAGATGCTATGAAGGAGTTCTTGGCATCTCAGGGGGAGACAAGCTGTAGAGGCGACGAGTTAAGGACAAAGAAGAGAAATGATAGAGACGATGATCCCAATGCATCGAAAGGTGCAGATGGTGAGTTGCCAAGAACTACTCAAGCTCTTGGGACTTCCACAGCTCAGGGGGAGTCTGCAGGTGCGGCTGGCAGTTCTGGTGGTGATGAAGTGGTGATGGTTGATGATGAAGGAATGGGAGATGATGTGATTGATGCTTTGAAAGAATTAGATGATGATATGTTTAGTGATGATGTGTTGTTTGATGATGATGTGCTGCCAATTGAGGAGATTGAGAAGATTGGAGCTCAGATTGTGATTGAAGAAGATGTTGAAGAATGTGAAATAGTAGAAGAGAATGTAGAGCATGACATTCCAGGTGTGGAGAAAGCAGATATGGGTAATGAGACAGTAATCGATGAGACTGAATGGGAAGAGCAGCCTAGGTGGAAGGAAGGCTATGCTCAGTGGTTCGTCAAAACGAAGAAACCGGCGGTCCCTACAATGTTTAAGAAGAGTTACAATATTAAAGGCTATGCTGAAGCGAAGAAAGGGATTATTTGCTGGATCTATGATGAGCAGTTGAAGCTCTTTGTGATTAAACGGTATGATGGCGTTCAGTATTTTAAAAGAATGTTAAGGTCGTTGAATACACTGCCGGAATGTGAAGTGAAAGACTTAGCCAGATTGGGGTTAATCAATCGAAATGACGATAATATGGCTAGAGTCATTGAGAAAATTGTATGGAGAGAGAGTATAAAAGAGAAGAAGTTTGAGCTGTTGAAACCGCAGAAGGGAAAACTTGTTGAAGACAAGGATAGAGGTTTGAGAGCTGATGGAAAACCTTGGATGGTCATTAAGTATAAACCGATCCGGTGCCTTAAAGAAGTACCGATGAAGCTAATGCCCAAGGATGTGCTTAAAGACCTAAAGTGGTGGTATGTGGATTGTGAGACAGCAGAGGCGGTGATGGAAGACGAGGATGAACAAGAGCTCCTAAGAGTTTACGATCCGATGCATTTGGTAAACTTATCGCAAGCTGATCTGAAGGTGCTTAATGAGAAGAAAATCTTTTATATTCCTGCTTGGAAGGACGAAGCGAGGAAGTATCAAAGAGTTGTGTCAGTTTGTGTTAGAGAAGGAGTGCATGCGTGAAGATACAAGATTGAAGATTACAAGACAAGTGCTTAAAGATCAAGATATGAAGCTACTGCCAAGGGGGAGTCTGTTGGTGCATAATGTCAGTAGTTCATAGTCTAGTGTCTGTAATCGAGTCTGTAATGTTTAATTATGTTTTGTATGTTTAAGCGAAGTTACTGACAAGTTCGTTTAACAGGCGAACTTGTTAGTCAAGCGAAGTTATGGACAACTTCGCCTGAACATGCCAGGCGAAGTTGTCGTGTATAAATAGTCCTAGGTTACGGCTTGGTTTGTAATCGTTGTTTAAGTTCGTGTCAGTTGTTCAAGTTCATTGTAACGTGAGGACGAGAGTCTGTAACAGTGATATTACATCACGTGTTTGAGTTATAATATATAACGTGTGTTCGTTTCGTGTGTTCGTGTGATTCGTGTTCTATACTCGTAACGATCTACGCAGGGATTCCGCACCTGAGTTGATCGAGATATCTCGTGCGATCCGTCCAGGGAACCTACAATAGGTAGTCGTTATTTCTGTATTTTGTAAGATATTTTGAATATACACTTGCTTAAGTGAATATTATTGTTAATATAATAATTTTGTTTTGTTGCTTATAGCTGTTTTATATTACTGCACAAAAAATAAAAATAATTATATATTGCCTAATTACACACAATTTGGCCATATAGAACACATTAAATAAGTGTGGCCAAAAGTAAGACAATAGCCACACCTGAAATTACAAAAATTAGAGTCTATAAATAACCATTAGCCACAACATAAACATTTTTGTGTGACGAAAAGTTTGACAATAGCCACACTTTATATTACAAAAGCATTATGTGTGACAAACGGTAAAGACAATGGCCACACCACAAACTACAAAAGAGTGTTTGAGTGGCAACTTCACAGTTTTGGCCACATTGACAACAACCTCCAGTGTCTATATGATATTATTAGCCACACAGTACCTAACTATGTGTGACGAAAAGTTTGACAATAGCCACACTTTAAATTACGAAAAGCATTAATGTGTGACAAACGGTAAGACAATGGCCACAACACAAACTACAAAAGAGTGTTTGAGTGGCAACTTCACATTTTTAGCCACATTGACAACAACCTCCAGTGTCTATATGATATTATTAGCCACATAGTACCTCACTATGTGTGATGAAAAGTTTGACAATAGCCACACTTTAAATTACGAAAAGCATTATGTGTGACAAACGGTAAGACAATTGCCACACCACAAACTACAAAAGAGTTTTTGACTAGCAAGTTCACATTTTTAGCCACATTGAGAACACCCTCCAGTGTCTATATGATATTTTTAGCCACACAGTACCTCACTATTTGTGACGAATGGTTTGAAAATAGCCACACTTTAAATTAGTAAAAGCATTATGTGTGACAAACGGTAAGAAAATGGCCACACCACAAACTACAAAAGAGTTTTTGACTAGCAAGTT
Source organism: Bidens hawaiensis (assembly GCF_021521415.1). NCBI lineage: Eukaryota > Viridiplantae > Streptophyta > Magnoliopsida > Asterales > Asteraceae > Bidens > Bidens hawaiensis. The sequence continues at coordinate 286,326 of NW_027492598.1, forward strand.
CACATTTTTAGCCACATTTACAATAATCCCCAGTGGTTATAAGATATGATTAGCCACTAAGAACTTCAATATGTGTGATGAAAAGTTTACAATAGCCACACTTTATATTAGGAAAAACATTTTGTGTGACAAACGGTAAGACAACGGCCACACAATAATCTACAAAGGAGATTTTGAGTGGCAAGTAAACATATTTAGCCACTTTGAATTTAATATCTAGTGTTTATATCATATAATTAGTCACCCTATTATTAAATTTAAGTGGCCATTTCTTTGCTATATTCACACGGTATAGATCACAATGTAAGCTTAACACAAACCTATTGGCCACATTAATATAAAATTCATGTGGCTGAAACATAAATTCATGTGGCTATATAGATGTAATGGTCACTCATAGTAAATTGACATGTGACCATTTTCTACCATTTAGCCACACTTATTGGAGAGACTTCTTGATGGCCAGCAACTAATGTCTGTACCCTTTAGCCACACTTATTACCACATAAGGCCACTAAAATCTGTGTGTGGCCATATCATACCCACAGTGTCGCGACATTTGGCCACAAATGACCTGAACCAAATGTGTGTGGCTAAAGGCCTACGGCCACACTTTTTTTCGTGTGGCTGAAGGTCAATATTCACGTAGTGAATATTAAAATGGGTCGAGTTTCATGTTTAAAAATTGACGACTGCCATGATTTCCCCTAAAATGATAGAAGCACCACTATTGAGGAAAGAACTTGCGTTAAAAGTAGTCAGACCCAAAATAGAAAGCACAAGACAACCCAAAATGTCGTTACCCTATAGCTCACCGGCCTATACACAATCAAAACTCCAAAGGTAACCGTTAAACTCACTTTCATTATAAACTATTTTCTTCATACTTAGTTTTTCAATGGAGAAACCGTCCCTGGCTGATTCTCACTCTTTAGGCTAATTACAAGAATTTAAGGCCCCGTTCCCAGTGCCTCACTTTGGACGTTGGATTTACTCATAAACACAGTTCTAAACATCAGAGTTAAATAAAACTTTCGCGGAATATTAAAACTTTCATAAAACATACATAATAATTCATAACTTGTCTTAAATAAACATTCTGGTCTTTCAAAATAAACGTTAATTAACATTAAAACATCTTGAGTCTTCATATGCCAGTCTCTTATTCGCCCACCATGTGCCCTCTCAAGCTAGTTGCCTCAATCTGCTCACCTGCGTGCATACTAAAAGTCAGCTACGCTGAGTGAGTTCTAGTTAATCAGACAACATACAATACATACACATATCATACATACTTACATATCCGAAGATACATATCCGTACTTAACCAGTTACCTTTCTGTCATACATTCACACATACATACTAATACTTACCTCAGTCCACCGAGAGTATGTTTATAGTACTAATACTTACCTAGTCCACCGTCTATACACGTACTCAGGGTCGTGAACACGTAAAAGGTCCGCAGTCCTTACCTATGCTCACCATTTATGGTATGTAAAAGGTCCGCCATCCTTCCCTATACCATCCTACATTAACAACACGTGCAAGGTCCACAGTCCTTCCCTATGTTGCAATCTAATTCATAGCACGTACGAGTTTCGCAGTCCTCCCCTATGCCACCATAATACAATTACAACACGTATAAGGTCCGCAGTCATTTCCTATGCTGGCTCCTATCTAAAGTAGGTATAAGGCCCACAGTCCTTAACTACGTTCTCATCTATCATTTATAACACGTGTAAGGCCCGCGGTCCTTATCTACGTCATCGCATGCCAAGTCTATGTCCAATAGAAGTTAGAGGCATTTGCCATCCTAACTTACTAAGTCAGACGTAGAACTCATTTACCATTCATGTACCTGCATACACTTACTTTGCATATACAATAATTACATCGTAGCGTAAGAACACTCTAGGCATTCTTCACATCATTCATTTAATAATCATACTCCTTGTCATTACGTGCAATATCCGAAGATCGTTCACATCCAGAAAAGCATTCATTCATAACTTTCATACATCATCCACACATTACATATAACATCTGTATCCTTATTTATAACCTGATAGTACGCGCAATATCCGAAGATCGTTCACGTACCGGCAAGCAATCATTCATATCTATCACATATATCGTATATAGCATGCACTTACCACTTAAGGTAAGTGTATTAACTAATCACATCGAGTATGCACACATCCCTGAAAACATAACAAGGAAGTGGGTCTAGAAACTCACCTAAACTCGGTTACGCTCACCGCTAATGGTTACCCCTTTCTTGAGTTGTGCGCGACTGACTGTATAACAATTACATGTATCAGTTGACTATCACTACTCAAAATGTCTTTCTAGTTTAATTAGAACCCTCAACGAACGGGGGTCCGGGGGCAGCGCCCCTGGCAGCGGAGTTATAGGGGCAGCAACCCATAGCAGGTCCAAGGGGCAGAGCCCCTGGCTAAGGTCGAGCTTCCAGGTCAGCTTGGAAAAATTTTATTTACATTAAGTGTCTTAACACAATTTTCTTTAGAATTTTAAATTATTATCTAATTCGTCATCTCATTTGCTATAAGGAATTAAGCCTAATTCGTTATCAGATCACAGTCTAATTCGTTATCTGCTTCGCTGTCCTGATTCGTTAGCTCAATTCGTTATTCTGGTTCGTCATCCTGATTCATTATCTGAACATAGCGAATTGGGCAAGTAACGAATCACTTGATTCGTCTGATTCGTTATCTCAGTTCGTTAGCCTAATTCGTTATCTTGGCGTGACTTGATTCGTTATATTAATGTAACGAATGGGTAGATAACGAATTAAAGGCTCATTCGTTATCAAGTCACACGAATGAGTCCCATTCGTTATGAACGTGTAACGAATTGATCAATTATAAAGAATCATCCCTGTACTTATCCAGACTTTGACTCAAAGGTCAAAGTCAAAATTGATAGGAACAAATAATAGTCAACAGGTATTAGATCTGCAATACTCCTTCGTTTCTTAACCAAATATCATAAATTTGGTATCATTGGAATCGTCTATGCAGCGCCTACAAACCGCAAGGGTCCAATCATCCAAATATTCGCGTTTACATGGTGCGATTTAAGCATCTATAATACAGGTTTCTTTAGGTTAACATTTAACCTATTAAGCGTTAATCAATTTCAGTAAGTTTGGCTTCGTTGGATTCGTTTTTACCATACTAAAACAGATCTATGATTTCTAGACTAAATCCGAACTTAAACGAACAAGTTCTCGATATAAATGTACCTTAAACGGGTATGTTTACGAACACGGTCTAGTCTTGATGTTGTTTTGGTTTGTCACAACGATCTAGCACCAACAAGCTCGGGTTTTCACCTTTGGATCTCGGCTCGGGTTTTAGGATGGTGTTCGTGTGTGTTTTTCAAGGTGTAGGCTATGGTGTAGAGATAAAAATGGAAAGGATTATGGTTTAAGGGGTATTTATACTCCCTTAAGCCCATGGACCTAAGGCCCATCTTTCCTTTTTGGTCCATATTTAATTCCATCTAATTAGCCTATTCCACCTATCCTTAATCTTTTATTATTTCTCGACTAATTCAAGTAAACTTTTCCATCATAAACAAATAATATATATAATATTATTCTTAGAAGTTTCGGGATGTTACAAAGAAGCCCCCTCATGAAGTGCAACTACCTATGTTGTTCTTAGCATATAGCTGATACCATATATATGAAGCGAAGACCCTCCTGGATGTCATAATCGGAATTCATTTCTCTTGTAGCATCATGTGGCTTATTAAATATATTAAGTGGTAGGCGGTTATATGAAAGATAATTTTTTTACGACACATGCTACTTCTACTATATTTTCCACTAATAATGCTAAACTACGTTCTTAACCATGTTTGAATCCGGGACCTCCCATTTAAGAGACAAGTGCTACTTGGGATTCCATTTATAGTGTAATGAAAAAATATGTTAATTTGAAGTCAATCAATTAAAGTTCAAGGTTAGGTATTTTTAATTTTAATTTTAATTTAAATAAAACAATGTACTTTAAAATGTTTCTCATCTAATGACGTTATATTTAAAAATCTCATTATATGTGGTGGGGAGATAGTCAACATCATCTTCTTTTTATATATTGACTTATATACTATATTTAATATGTAAGTGTTTGTGGACCCTTTCATAGTTATTTATTCTTTTTATTTTATTTTTGCCTTTTTTCGTTATATACTTATATGTACGTTGAACGGCCAGTTCTAGTATTTTTTTTCTTGTAAAAAAATTTGCATGAACTATTGCCAAGCATGATGCGACAACCGGTAAAATAAAAAGGTATTATAATATTTCATAATCCCGATTAATACATGCCTAGACTAGGTTATATGAGATTTAAGACATGTAAGTTAAATATATTGCTTTATGCAAACAATGAAGAGAATATATATATATAAAGGAAAACATGTGCGAAGTCAGACCGAATAAAGGAATTTTTGTGATAAGCCATGAAGAAATGGACGTTTTTGGTTAAACGTGTGTATATTCAACCCGACATTCAAGAAAATGTCCATGGATGAATCCATTTGAATATGTAGAGGATTGAATACCGAGAATGTTGGTGAAAACGTGACTCAATTCTAAGTTATAACGAAGCGGGAAATGCAAATTAGTAATTTTGAACACAGTTGTTGAAGCACACGTACCGATGAGTTCGTAAAATAAATACTATCACCGTATTGGAGATCTATTATTTGGACAAAAATAAATCAAATCGAGATAATAATTTTAGAAGAGTTAATTTTGGGAAAACTAACAACTCTATATTTTTATTTATTTAAAATAACAACTCTATATTTTTATTTATTACGGATTAATGCGGAACCGACCCCGCTCAAACAATCGGCAATAATTTATTATCGAGAATAATGTAATTACGAGACTAAGTCAAGAACGAAATAAATATATTGATGATGTAGTTGTCGTGGGCTAATAAAAAAAGTATTTTAATGCTTAAATACATATAACTAGTATGAGTAAGTAAAGTCGTATCCTCAAGGAATTAGTTGAAAGTGCTAATCAGACTCGTGACATATTAATTAATAAACTAGGCGCACAGACGATGTCAAGCGGCTTGAATTATTTAATTGTTAAAACACGATTACTCTTTAATTGTAAAAACAGTATTAGAGAGATAACCAAACTCCAGGTTTCTGGTTGTGAAGTAAACTAGACATTTTGATTAAACCTTCTTGTAAAACTCGTTTGTTTATACCTATAATCAAAAGACTAAATATTTGACCTTACTGGTTGACATAACTTAATCTGAACAATTTGTTTGGATGAATAATAACCTAATTGATTACCAGTTTTAGTGTTTGATAAATGCACTCGGCTTAATGGTTAAAGATAAACGGGTCAATGACTCTAAGAACTAAATCCAAAAAGTTGATGACCACAGATCAATTAATTGATAAAACATCAAAACATTCAATTACGAAAAATTGTTCATCCACATAAACAAACATAAATATTCGACTAACCAAATGATTACTCAAATCCAAATCCAATCTCAAAGGTTAAAGTATCGAAAGTCTAGCTACAACCACAACCATACTCCCGGAGATGGTCACGAGAGCTTTAGCCTAGCATATGCATCTTAAAGATCTTGATTATTGGTTAAGATGATGAGAGCATGGATGATTATGATGACTAAAGGGTGTTAAGATGATGGAAGATGGCCCCCAAAACGTCCAAGTATGATAAGGTATCAAGAATAATCGTTCTTGGGTTTTACCCAGCTTAAATATGAAGAAAATCGCTCAAACTGACTTTTCCCACATACCCCACTGTAAGCTACAGCCTGGAACTATAGCTTACGGCCTCCAGCCTCTGTCTTACAAAACCTTTCCTTCCATTTTCATACTCATCTCATCCATAAACCCAAAATTCATATATTATGGGTCCCGTAACTCATTTTCTTTCCCCGAATATGACTGTTTTACTTTTAAACACGCGCGAATCACTTTTAAACTCCTCCAGACTTCAAAGCATGCAAGTAACAACTTCTAATTAGTATCTTTAATTCTTTAGGAACATGTAATCATAAACCAATCAAAGTAATCATGTCCGATAGATATAAACAACTAAAACACACAATCAGGGTTGTGCATAAATAAGGTCGGACTGAAAAACCCAAGAACCCGGAACGAAAACTACCGAAGCCCGAATCTTTAGTATCACAATCGGTTATGTATCTGGTCTAATATTCAACTCAGTTCGGGTTCGGGTCGGCTATCGGTCCAACACCCGGGTTAACCATACTATTTCAGGACGGACCCGATGCTTAAAATAATGCATTAAAAATTATAATATTTGGTTACCTTATTTACCGGATGTGTTGATTTTGTTTCCACTTTACATTATGATTGAGTGCCTATTAAAAATAGGAATAGATAATTATCAATCAAACATGTTTAAAAATCAAATTAACACAACCATAAAAGATAATCAACAATCAAATAACGATTAATTCTATCAGCGGCTTTTTTTCAAGAGCAAAGGAAGTCATAAGGTATTATCTCAATCTTTTTAACTCATGATGTCATTGATGTAATTACATGTTTGATCAATACAGTAACCATCAAATAATTGTTACTGAGGAATATCCATGAGATGTATGTTCATACATCAGTTAATTGTGATTTGCTGTTACTGTATATTATTTTTTAACTTTGGTGTTTTTGTCTTTTGATGTTACTGTGCAATAATAAAACAATAATAAGTCCAATTAATGATAAAGCAATAATGTTACTGATGCAATCATAAAACAATATTGTTACTGAGGAATATCTATCGAGGCTAAATATGAAACGTTAATAAGTTAATAATTGAAAATATAACCACTTTAATGATTAGTTGAAGCTGTTAAACTGTTAGTTTCAGGGGTAAAAAAGCATGATAAAGTTGTTGGTTAAATTTTTATTTTGGTTAGCAAGTTGTTAGTTATTACATAAATAATAATTTTTTAAATTATTTTTTAACGTTGGTGTTTTTGTTCCTAGTTAATCATAGATGGAGTCACAAAATATTCAGAATTTATCAAGCGATGAATCTCACGGAGGAGATAAAAGGAAATCACCACCTGTTGAAACAGAAAATGAAAAAAAGAAATCTAAAACGTCTGCTTCCAAGAACACAAAAGCATCCAAAAAGTCAAGAAATTATAAGAAGACCAAATCTGATGTTTGGCTGGATTTTGGCAAGTATGAAGATGAAGAGAGGAACAAAAGAGCAAGATGCAAGCATTGCTCGACTGATTTGGTGACAGACCTGACTGTGAATGGCACATTGGCGTTGAGTCTGCTCCAAGAGATGTGAAAAACACCCAGATTACTAGAAAAATCAACACAACATATGCCTCAAAAAGAATTATGATCTTGAGGGTGGTAGTGTCGAAGTCAAGAGTTGGAAATTCTGTGTTGAAGTATGCAAACGGGCTATAACTGGGATGGTAATTTTTGACGAGCTCTCGTTTTCATTTGTGCAGCGTGTGGGTTTTTAAGGCTTTTGCTTGATCCAAATTTTAAGGTACCCAGTAGGATCACCGTCGAAAGGAACTCTAGGAATAGATATTTAGAGGAAAAGATGAAGCTAAAGTCCTTTTTTGCAAATACTAAAAGGAAGGTGTGTCTAACCACCAACACATGGACGTCAATACAGAATGCCAACTATATGAGTATCACGGCTCTTTATCGATGACAATTAGGTGTTGCACAAGAGGTTAATAAACTTTAAGGATATCACTAGTTATAAAGGAAAAGACACAGTCAGGGCTCTAATTCAGTGTCTAAAAGAAATGGAAATTGAAGACATCTTAACCATGAAACTAGATAATGCGTCAGCAAATAATTCGGCGATAGAGTTTGTAAAAGGTAGGTTAGCCAACCTATTAGGCGACGAGAGATATTTGAAAGTCCAATGTATGGCGCACGCTATCAACCTCATTGTGAAAGATGGGTTAAGTTATGGAGCCCTCCCTATTGATCGGATAAGAAACTCAATTTGGTATATCCGACATTCTCCTAAAAGACTAAGTGAGCTTAAAAAATGTGTTAAGGCAGAATAAATTGATAGTAAAGCATTGTTATGCTTAGATATGCCTACTAGATGGAACTCCACATATGAAATGTTGGACAGGGCTGAAAAATTTGAGAAGGCGTTTTACGCGTTTGATTTGGCAGACCCAAATTTTAGAACCAATTTGCATGATGAGCTTCCTAAAATTACAAATTGGAGTTACGCGAGAAAGTTAAGAAATTTATTAGAATTGTTTAAGGAAAAAACCACTAACGCTTCAGCTACCAAACATGTGATTGTTAACATGTTTTATACTAAAATGATGGATATCTGCAATCATATAAGAGACATGAAAGACATAGATCTGGAATCTAAACATATGGTTGATATGATGCAGGAAAACTTTGAGAAATATTGGGGTACTAATAACAAAGGTTTTCATAACATCCTCTACTTTGCTGCTATATTAGATCCTCGATCAAAATTGGGTGTTTTGTCATTTGGCTTTGAGTGTGTATTTAAGGTTGAACAAAGGAAATAGACAAAAGAGCAACTTAACACTAGGGTTGGGTTAGCTATTAAATTTATAACAAACGAACTTGAGATAGTTTTTACGCATTACGAGAGAAGTAGTGAAAGGACGAGTTCAAGTCAAGTTTCACAAAGGGAAAGTAACGGTAAACGTTCTACACGTGGATCGAGTGGTTTTTTTAGTCGATATAAATCTGTTGGTGGTTCTAGCTCGTACGAAACTAAAAAGGACTTCAGAAGAACCTTGATGATATCGATGAGCCTGATTACAAGGGATTTGATATTCTACAATGGTGGAAAGCTTCGTCTTCTAAATACCCGGTAGTGGCGAAAATGGAAAAAGGTACACTTACTAGTTTACTTAATTTACTATTAATTATTTTTTCTATTAAATAATAAATTTACTTGTCGTCCATTATATTATTTCTAGATATACTAGCTATCCTAATTTCTAGTGTTGCTTCGGAGTCTGCTTTTAGTACTGGCGAAAGAGTTGTGGATCCGTGTAGAAGTTCTTTGGCCCCTCCTCTGTTGAGGCATTACTATGCAAGGAGGATTGTATGGTTCGTCAAGAAAGAAAATAAACGATACCGTAGACCCAACAGACTTTGACGATATTGGAAAATGTAAGTTGCATATACACTAGAAACGTCCTTATGCAGTCCGTTATGTTGATGTATTTATTTATATTAATATAAGATTTTTTCTTTTGTGGAAATTTGTGAGAAATCGGAACCTTGTAACATGAATGCGAGGTTGAATAATCGACGGATGCGAATGAATATGGAAACTTGAAGGCTGTTTTTTTTATTGTTTAGTTGAATTTGACATTAATGTTTTTAGGTTGAATTTGACTTTAAATTTTTTAGTCTTATTATCTAGGAACTCAAATCCTAGTTCATAAGTTTTTTAGTCTTGTATTTTTATGGCATTTTAAGTATTCAGTCATAACTCACAAATTTCAATGGATATAATTAATAAAATCGTCAAAATGATCTTTAAAATGATTTAAGCATTTTTAATCACAAATACATTGGGTTTTGAATTATATTATGATTTTCCTATTTATTGTTTGTAGATGGAAGGAAAATGATAAAAAAAAATTAATACTCACTCCCACTTTGATAAGAATATAAAATAGGTGGTAACATAAATCCCATAATTACAGTTAATATATCAGCTTCCTTAAAATTCTGTTAATATATATAAATATATGATATATCTAATTCAAATATTCCTAAAAAAATATTAAAATTATGAATATTATATCTTTAAAAAAATCTAATGCATGTATGTAAATAACCTTAAAAAAACCGGACCCTTATCCTACTAAATTGCAATTTGCATAATTCATTCTAGTATTCTACAACCACATATTTGCTGAGAATTAAGGATTTGGAGAGATAATAAAGGTATGTTATTAGATTCTAAATAGTTGTTTCTTTAAATTTAATCTCTTGTTTTTTTTTCTTGTTGATGTTACGTAGATGGATCCAATGAATGTTAAAAAAAGATCAAGTTATAATGTTTGGACCGACTTTGGTAAGTTAATTGATGAGTACGGAATGCTAAAAGCATTGTTCTTCAGTTTTCAATGCAGACGTGAAGAAGAACATAATAGGTTTGTTGATAAGACAACATAAAAGATGTCCATTACGCCCAGGTAATCCAGAGATCAATTAATCGGCGGCTGCAGATGTCTTAAAGAACAACTTTGATTGCTTACTTTTTATTACATTAGTTGGATTGTTTTCTTGTTTCTTTATGTTCAATTTACATTACTTTTTAAATTCACTGGTGAATCAGTTTCATTAGTTCATTGATATCCATTAGATGTTCATTAAGACATTTCATAAAATAGTTGGTGGGCGTACTGAATCAAACAATATATTAGGCCTATGATGATTAATTAAGCACCAAAATTGTGAAATCACATTGTACTAATCAAGTAATAAGGAAGAATCGTGCACCACATTCAACGAACTCTTAAAATTTTGGAAAAAATAATAATCTAGCATGAAAATAAAAGAACATAAATTATCTGATAAAGACCCGTTTGTATGTATAAATCATCTCGAGTTTGTAATTGACTTGTATCTAGATCTTCTTTGCTTGAGTTATACCATAATCAATTGAAATAGTGAAGCAAAGAATCGGGTTCGGTCATGTTTGCTAAGAACCGAGAGACTGGATATGCTAAAGACCGATACGCGAACAGAGATCACGAGGATAAAACCATACTATATATAGTACATTTTCTCAAGCAATCTCTCATTGAATTTTTGTTGGTTGTGTTCAGTTTTTATTATTTAGGTACACTACAGGAAAACGGACGAAAAACAGGGAATGTTAGGTCGAAATTTCGTTAGCCCGTAGGGAAGTTCCTTTCCATTTACCCACCATACTTCAATTTGAATTTTTTTATGAAACTTTTTATGAATCTTTTCACATTGAGGACAATGGGAGATTCAAGTGTGGGGAGGGGAATTACTTAACCAATCGCTTGCTCAACTAATTACAAAATTCTCTAATAAAAAATTTTTGTAGCAAACAAGACTATTTTTATGACAAAACCAAAAGAAAATCCAAGAAAATATTTTGCAAATAACCAACTAAAAATATACTATAACCAAAAAAAGTGAAAAGGTAAAAAGAAGTTTTGTAACAGTGAGAAGAAATTTATGCAAAATATGGCGTTTATACCCAATCCTTCCGCTACTGTGAGATAAACCTCATGCCATATAAATATTTTTTTGAAAGCATTGAATGAGTCATATGTTTCATGTGATTTAGAACTTGTCTCAAGTATCCATTTCAAGACCACATGAAGCGTTGTATAAGAAAAAAGGTAATATTATCACAATTTCCTCAAACCATTCTCCAAATTACAACACAAAACCAAAAACCTTACCAATTTATCCCTCTCACCGGTAAAATACAACACTGTTCTTTTACCGGAGACCCTAAAGAAATGGAAATTCATTCTTTCGATTTCAATTTCCTTTGCTGCATACAGTTCGCAAAACCTAGGTTGCCTCCAAAACTTAGGGAAAGAATTGTTCTCTTTAGCAATGAGGTGAGGAAAAAGTGGCACCAAGACGAACAAAGGACACCATTTTGTGGAGTTTCCAAAAGCGCAATGAAAAGAAGAGCGAAAAGATACGAACGATGCTTAGGATGCGAAAACGGGTCCCACGAAGGAAGATGTAGAAAAAGTCAAACTCAGTCTCAAAATAAATATACCGAACTAATGAGGGTGGGGGTTATTAGGCTCAAAGCCGAACGATCCATTAGAGTTGGGAGTTATGTTCAGAACAGGATTAAGAAACAACTGATTCACATCCTCGATAAAACTGGTCTTGACGATCTGACCTTAAAAGACTCACTAGGTTTGTAAAAAAAATAAAAAATAAATTAGCAATTGGGAGAAAAGGAACTAACCATTGAAGACATTTCGAGACTCCCGATAATCAGTAAAATTTGTATTTACCATCCTCACCATCATTAACCTTAACCCTTGAACCACCACAAAACACCAAATCCCTACTCTCACAAAACCAACCCCTATTACATTCTGACTTATGCAAACCTTCACAATGGGGGAGATTTGAACTTGTTACAAGCCTATTTATCACATGTCACATTTTGGCTAAGAGTGTTAACATACATACATCACAGGTATGATCAGATATATATGCCGAATGTGAGTGAATATTATGAGAACGTGACATTTTGCATAAACAAAAGCTCATAAAAACAAATCATATTTTTATATATCACTACATATATTCCTATGATTCAAGGTTGGTTATTTTGTTCCCATTTTCTTGGAACTCTTTTGGGGATACTAAAGCTATGGTCCTAACTTGCTATTTTAGAGAATATTTATAAGTAGCTTGCTTGAGGACAAGCAACGTTCAAGTGTGGGGATGTTTGATGTATTTAATAATATACATCTTTTTAACATCAAATAATCTCTAAAACTGCAACTTCTATCGTACAATATATAGTTCAAATAACTACATATCATGTTAAAATATATTTTCAAATATATCCAATTCTCAAACATATAAACGAATGAAAAGGCAAAGAAAAATCAAAGAAAACCCAAGAAAACAGCAAAACACACCCCCCATGCTTCATGAAACACGCCCCCATGCTTTCATGTGTAAGAAAAGACAAAATACAGGACAGCTGGACACAGGGCCGTGCTTTAGGGAACATGGGGTCGTGGTCACCTTTCAGAAAGGACAAAAGAAAATATAACAGACAACCAAAAACGTGGGGTTATGCCTCATGAAGCACACCCCCGTGGTGAGTCAGCATGTACGATCTGACAGAGCATTAAATGCGAGTGGACACCTGGACACGGGGGCGTGCCTCATGGAACACGGGGCCGTGCTTGGACTCCCAGACAACCTATAAATAGATGAGCAGGTTGCATTCACTTTATGTGCTTGAAGAGAGTTCTACGTGGGTTTCACTTATAAAAACACCCACTTTACACCCATATTGAAGATCTTGTGGAGAGTTTGAAGGCTTGGAGGTTATCATTATCATCATACATCACCATTGAAGAAGGAAGATTCGTCCATATTTGGTTAGATTGTTCATCTTTTATCATGTGTTTGTTATCTTCATTTCCTTTTATGTTCATAAGCATGCTCATTATGAGCTAAAACTCCATTTACCATCTAATTTCTATATAGAAGATTTATTTTACTTGATGATTATATTAAATATGTGATTTAGTTTTAGTAAAGAACATGGTTATTTTGAAATTATCCTTTGATGAAAAATGTTTTTATCACTTTAAATAAACAAATCAAGGTTGATGATTAACTATCATTCATGATTCATTCATGTTCTTGGAAACTAGAAATGGTAAAAAGAATATCTTGATAACTTATCTAAGATAAAACATGGATCCTTATATTGCACTTAGAAATGATGAGATATAAGCTATGATCTATTTCTCTAGTTTTGATCATTCTGAAATAAAATTGTTAACACGATTGATTAGGTTATCATACTAGTTAAAGAAATCTTATGTTAAAGGAATGTGTAATTATAACCTACTTAAATCAACCAAAGGGAGGTTGTGTGACTAAACTATAACCACCCGAAGTTGTTAGAATTGCTATTTGAGAAATCGAAGTCAATCATAATCTCTATACTTTACTAAAACTATTTGCTTACTTAAATTGACATTCTCGTGGTAGACATGAAGTTATGCATGCTACTTTCTTTTATGTCATAGGGTATGTTCACTTAGAAATGAGGGACTATTCTATCATACGTTATTAAGGCAAGTTTATGACATATTTACTTTATAATTATCAAGGAAGAATGGAATGGATTCTTGATCTTAGATGGTAACCATTATATAATTGAATTACTCATTTAGAATTTCTTTTCTTGTTCACCTATTATATATATATATATATATATATATATATATATATATATATATATATGAAATTCTAAAAATTTTAAAAATACCCCAAAATGATTACCTTCTCTTATTAAGTTAAAACGAAGATTTATTATTAGAAATATTTATGTCCACGAATCGATACTTGGTTCTTACCAATACTATTCTACATATACGATAGGTACACTTGCCTATTTTGTGTGTGTTTAGTCTTAGTAAAAATCACTTTTATAAATTTAAAACACGATCTTGTGCGAAGGCTAAATTCTCATCATAACAACTTTTAAACACACTGCACACAAAACATCAGTGTCACACCCCGACTTAGGGCCTAGGCGTGACACCCGTTAGTTGGTATCCGTTTTGTAAATATATTAGAGTTGTGAGTTTTCTTTAGCGGAAGTCTTTAAATAAAATATTCTTTTATAAAATGTCGGGTTAAAATATCTATTTAATATTACAAAGAATGTTTGAGAAAAATATAATTCGCATTATTTTCTGATTTCAAATACATGTCTTTTGAAAACATAAATTTTTTTTATAATATTCTGAATATAAAATATATGAGCCATCGGATAACATCTAATGACTATATCTCAAATTTTCTATCTTGTCTTGCTTGTCTGATCTAACCTTTCTTATTTCCTTTATAATGGGTTGGAAAAATACGCCAACACACAACTGGTGAATGACGCTGACTCTGTCTTAAAATCTTTTCAATATCATTGTGAAATCAACAATAATACATTTGTGACTACTCATTAGGCACCCAAATTAATTGGGATAAAATTACCCTAAGTACATGTACAATTAAACGTATACACAAATCATTTCTCATAAAGCTTACGGAGAGATGTTGATGATTTGCATGGCCTCGGGAAAATACTGAGTCACCATGTATGAATGGATGTCACATGTATACTTTTAGTCTGAGTGTCCATTTCTTATTATTGTAACACAAGGTTTAAAGGATTCATAGATCTTATGAAACATTCTGACTCTTAAAGAGTTTGTGAAAGTTTAGGGCATATTCACCTTTCTGTTTATGATCAGTTTATGATAATGATTTCTGCTTCCGATTATTACCTCGGACATATAGTACGAGAATGACCTTTGTATAAAGATCTAGATCAGTGATCTAGCTTCAGACCTTTAGTCTGTTTTATAAAGCTTTAAATACTGACAAATTATTTGTTTGTATAAAACATTTGGACATTTAGTCCCTTTCTTTATTTTCCAATTATATGCTATGTTTCTTTTTCATGAAGAAACATCTATACTGAGTTTCTTCTTTAAGAAGAAACATTAACTATAACCTTTGTATATAAATATTATGTTTTTTAATCATCAAGAAATATTTTTTTTTAACGATACCCTTGTATATAAAAGCTTTACGTTTCTTAATCATGAAGAAACAATATCTGACTATAACATCTGCTTATGAAAAGTTATTTTATGCTTAAATGTGATCAAGGGTCGAGCTATACCCCTGATTATGGTCTAATCCATTATAATAATAATAATAATAAAATAATAATAATAATAATTTAAGCGGAACCCCTACCTTACACGGGTATTTGGGAGTTAGACGCCTAAGAATGATCGAGCAGCACTTCTACTCTATATCGCGTGCTAAGGCTTAAACTGTCAGAACTTTAGAGTTTTGCACGTACTTCGAGAATCGGCATGCTTCCTGAGGTAAAATGTGTGAAAATGAAGGTGTTTTAGTGTGTGAAAAGTGAGATGTCGTTCACCCCTATTTATACCCAAAATTTAGGAACTATCGCGTAGCGCGATGACCCATGATGTCGATATGTGTCGCCACGTGGGAAGCACGTGTCTTCGGTTGCTTAGCTTGGTCATCGTGTATCGCGATGATCTAAGGTTTAGAGTTGTCGTATAGTGCGACACTGCCCTTTCTGGGGTTTGGTGAGAATTCCATCGCGTAACATGGTGGGTTAAGATATCAGAATTTTCATTTTTGGTCCCATGTCTTTGGTAACCTGTCACGTCTTGGCCATGCTTCCATTTTCCAAAAATACTGCAGGCGGCTCTCAAGTGTGATGCAAAGTGCAAACTGCGCCATCAAAGAGTCTCATTGTGCCCGTATCTCGAGCTTGTGAACGTGCGCGTCGGGTGCTTCGCACCCTCCGCTAGGACCACAGGGTGCATTTTGGCATATAAGTATATTACTATGGAAACTCTTTATCTAATAAAGAGCTTACAAGTTTTATAATTTTTGATTCCTCATTTTTACTATGTTGTCAAATTTAGATCGAAATTTTGGGGATGTTACATTTAGAGAAAGGGCACAGAGTTCAGGGAGAGGTGGTGAATGGCGGAGTCTGACAAGGTGGCGAGCGGCGGTCTAGTAGCGGCCGAATCTCGTTTTCACTCCGGAATCATTTATTGATGTCCTGAACACGATATTAATTTCTAAGCTTAATTTTGTTAAAAACGTGTTTCAAAAGCTAGGCTTATTGTGTTCATTTTACGTGCTTTTAAAGATTGATCTATTACGGGAAATCTAACGCCCGATTAATTTTTCTAGTGAGGTTCATAATCCATAGATGAACATTATGAACACTGGAGATGAGGGTTTGATCTGTCTAAGTATGCTTTTTGCACTCGTTTTCGCGACTAACTTTCTGGTCGAATTTGCAAATCGCAACTCTAAAAAAACACAGATTCTCATAGATCTGGCCGTTGGAAAAATAAACATTAACTTTTCATCCATTACTCGTCTAATACAATAAATAAAACCCACATATTAGGTATCATAAATAAAAAGACAACTCATTTAATTTTTTCCTAAATAATTCAATTAATATACTTAATTCAATAACTCGGAAATTACGTGCAACACCATATGTTCATTTATACGAAAGACCTACATGTTCATACATAAACAAAAATGCAATATCATAAAGTTTATATAAAAAGTTTCTAAAATATGCTACAAATTCAATCTCCTTGTGTTCAATCATGTTGTTTTTGGCACACCCCACCATTGCAACTGGAATCCGAGCATGTATCATCTGTGATTAATGGGTCTTTGCCTCTCGTTTTAGAAGATCTCGTGGTTCCGTCACCTTTCTTTTTTCGGGTTTCCTCACATTCGTTTCTTGTGCGGGTGACTGACTAATCTGACCGGAGAAGTGACTTCTTAGTTCTCCTTGTTCGACTACTTTCATCGACCAGAGATTCATCATTGTTGCTCGTTGAAGAAGCACAGACCTAAACATGTATAGGTTAGTCTGATGATTCCACGAATTATGGATATAATAACAAATAACACGACGGTAAGAGTGAAAGCTCCACAAGTCTGGTGACGGAAACCTGTAAAACAAAGCACCGTGAGCTCGTTACGGGAAGGACAAGAGTGGGGGTCCTCCCGTAACCACCCTCCGGTGTGAGAATTAGTACAGTTCTAGAGAAAGAAAGTACTTTAACTGATTGATGTAATATGTGAAGTGTGAATGAATACCTCATGAAGATGGAGATGGAGAGTGTATTTATAGCCAGCGGTTAAGGGGAATATTATTGGTACAGTTGTCCTCTTCTAGAAAATGCTCTTTGTAACAACCTGGACGGACACGTTTCCACATACGAAAGGACAAGAAAACTGGCCATGTCCACGGTTATAACAACCTTGACAGCTGTCTTCGCCTGATTGGTTGTCACATCACGTGTTCTCCAAGAAAGAATCTTCACGTAAATCTTCTAGAAGAAAATTAGTTACAACTGATTTGCTGACGTTACTCTTTTGCCATCAAGCGCGTGAGGGTAACGACTTGCGTATGACTTCTGAGGGAGTCCTACGTAACCCACGGATAGTCTCTGGAATTGTTCTTTAGTCTTCCTCTGACTTAAGTTATGCGGGTGATGGAATATTCCGTGGGTGACTTCTAAGGAAGTCCCCCGTGACCCACGGATGATCCATTATGGGTATTTGGGTATTTTCACTACCCTACCTCTATAAGTCCCCCAGTCCATTGTTTCGTCCGCGTGAAGTTTTATACGGGTGAAATTTTGGACATAAGATACTTTTATGGGGATTTTGAATTTTTTGCGTATGCTTGTGGAGATATTTCGTTTTTGAAGATAAGCATGGACAGTGTGATGTGACAGGTTTGCAGGCGCCGTATAGTGATGTGACGCCTGTGTCGGTTGTCATTGTACCTATTGTACCTCCTTTTTCGCTCTTTTGGTTTTCTCGCGTGACGTGGAGTATTCTGACTGGACCCTTCACTTTCTCTCTCCACTGTCACCTTCCCACGCATTTGCTACGATGGGTATAAATAGGACTTTTGGGTTTCTTAATGAACTTTTATCATCCTTCAGTCTTTATTTTCATCTTTTTTCTCTCGAATCTAGTATTATTATTACTTGCAAACTTTGTTCATCGCCTTTTTAGACATCATTGCATGGTGTTTTCCATTATATTCTGAAATCATGGCTCACGAGAAAAAGACATCGCCTTCGATAGAACATATCGAGATCAACTGGAAGAGATCTGAATTTGAGAAACTCATTTCTACATATGGCATAGCGCCAGAGTGGGGGCCAGAATACCCTGCTGCCGGATCGACTGCCAATAAGCCTCTAGAAGGCAAGATGGTTGTGTATGCGGAGTATTTAACGATTGGGAATCTTAGATTTCCGATAACCAAGTTCCAGGGCCAACAATATAGTACCCAAGGTGGACAAAATTTGCAGTTTTTACAAGATGAATGTGCAGGGTAGCTGGTTCAACTGTTCCATTATGTCAAAAGAAATAGTTGGTACCGAACCTCCCCACAGCGCGTATGAGTGGAGGACGAAATTCTTATGGATTTCAGAGAGAGTGATTCTATATCCCATGGTTCGCCGTCCGCTCAATGAGAAGTTCGATGATTTGCAGCTAGCACAGCATGAAGGACAAGCGTGGTATACCACGCTTATTGAAACTCCAACCCCCATGCGGGCAATTTATGAAGGTGCTCTTGTCTGGGCTGGTATGATCCGCATATAGCCAGAACGCGAACGAGAGTAAGTACTACTTAATTGTTTCGTAATCCATGTTCTAAATCATTTCTTTAAGTGTTTCGTTCACGCGGTGTTTGTAGGTGAGGGATCATTGTTGAACACACTATTCGATAAAATGGTGGGCTGCAATGCAGAAACGCCCGCGTTACCCGGTTGCGCTTCCCGTCCTGGATAAAACGAGGGACCATTTTTTGTTCTCAAAAGACTTGCGCCCTGAACCCGTGGTGTCAGAGGCAGTCTATCAATTAGGTGCATTTTCTTTGAACCCTAGTCCTTTGAACGCCTTAACTTCAGACGGGGTGATCATGTTATTGTCGTCAAAGGATGAATCATCACCCCATGAAGAGCATCATTTTGATGATACATCAGATACATCGGCTATTATGCGCGCTTTGGCAGATCTTGAACGCAAGAGGAAGCATCGTTCCTCTAAGTCTGGTGAAGCAGATGATAGCCACGCCGATACTGATGAGGAACAGACGAAGAATAAGCGGGTGGTGGGCCCTAAAATATCAAAGAAGTTCCGTCTGGAGGACCGGGTTAAGGAGATAGCAATGCGATCACCATCAAGTAAGTTGTTATTTCCATAATTATTCCTAAAAATTATTTCTTCGTGTCTTGAATTTGATCTATTTGTTGCCCACAGAGACAAAAGTTGCACCTAATCAAGGTGTAATAATCCAGGACCCTCCATTTCCTGATCTGCCAACAATTATCATACCTGATCGCGTCTAGTTCCAAGGGAAAAGATCCAGTACAAGAAGTCGAAGGCCCGGAGATAGAAGAATCTCTAGACGATTCACCACACTCTCCCCCTCATTCCCCTCCACACTTCGCTCATTCCTCTCTACTTCATCAAGCAAGTGGTGGAGGTACATCCTATACCCAAAGGTCTCCAGAAACCAAAAGATTTCACTGGCCTTCTGATTTTGACTATTATGGGAAGACCAATCCTGGTGAGGATGACCATCTGTATATACCGCGCTGGACACTAGTCCAAAAATCAGGCTTCACAAACGCGGAAGTTTGTGTTGAGTTTCTCCGTCATGGGATCCCGCCTGCGGAGCGTGCATTTTAGCATGGTCGTTCCCGCTATGATCTTGCTCGTAGTTTTAACTTTATTATGGCCAACACTGTAGCTAGATGGCAGGAGATTTTCAGGGAGTGGATGTCTATGGGAGACAAGTGGGGTATCATGACCAATCAGGTGGAATAATCAAAAAACGTTGCTGATGAACAGCGTCTAGAAGCTAACACTGCCAAGTGGAAGCTTAAGGATGCTAAAATCGCATTACAAGCCGAAAAGGATCGTCAAGCCACTGCGGAGCGGGCATGGGAAGAGGCTTGTAAGAAACAAAATTATATCCTTGTTGCTGCTAGTGAAGAGACCAAGCGCAAGGAAGCCGATCTGGCCAAAGCTTTGCAAGTTAATGCGGCCTTGGAGAGTCAGGTTACCAACTAGGGTAACCTGATTCAGACATATGATGAAGAAGCTAGGGTTCGGAAATAGCAAGCAGAGGAGAGGGAGAGACGTGAGGAGGAGTTGAAAGCTCACAATGTCAAGCTTGCGGAAGGGTATAGCATCTTGGAAAAGAAAGCGCAGAGGACTAAGGAAGATAAGTAGTAGCTTATGGCTGAGGGTCTTCCACTGGTATGTTACCTTCCTTATCTAAATTCTTTTAATACTTTGTCATAGGTATTTAATGCGTTCGTCGTGTAATAGGTGATTGACCACATAATAGACAGGCAAGAGTTGGGCGACTGTCTTGCAATATTGCTCAACGTTTCTTCACAAGTCGGTCGCAAGATTGGTTTTGAGGAGGGTGTTGAGTACATGAGAAACCAGCTTCCTCTGGAAGAACATCCCTTACATGACCGCGATCTGGAAGTGGAGTATAAGAAAAGGTGACGGAAGTTTGATGACTTTTCATTTCCTCTTCAAGAAGTAATTCCAAAATTCGCTGCGGATGAAAATAGCGTGCAGTCACTATGGGAATACTTGTGCGGATCTTCGAATGACAAACCACCAACTCCTCCTACTTCTCCCAATCAAGAAACTCCCCAAGCTCACAATCAAGAAGGACCTCAAACGCAAGAACAAGTAGAGTAGGATTTCATGTTTTGACACTTAGAGAACTCGTTCACGACTTCTAGAACCATGACTCTGATCATACTCAGTTATGCGGAAAGATCCCCGCATAACTGGACGACCTCTTTCATGACTTCTTTCCTCCATATCTTCCTCAGAAAATACCTCAGTTATGATACTCTCACGCATATGACTCCGCCTAACTATTGAAGGATGAGATGGAGATCTGGATGGAGCATCTTCATACATCAGCGTTCGTGCACGGATTCTTTCCTCACGCAGCATGCGCTCATACTCAGCTATAACCTTCTCTTGTTGCAACTGCAACCATTCTTTAGTAAAATGAATCCCTACAGATTTGAGATACTGACGATGAGACCTCGCCGGAGGAGAATTCTCGGATCTGTTTTCCAGATTTAGCTCCTGACGAGTTCGACGAGTCTTCGCCGTCACACGGTCCCAAATCTCTAGGAGTCGGGCCCATAGATGTCGTAATTCCTATCGCCAGAGTTTCCATCGAACCTTGAAGAGATTGACTCATACCACCTAAACAATCGAAAAACTGTGAATTTCTAGCAAAAACACTGATGGCGTCAATGAAGAACTGGATTTGTTAGTCTGATGATTCCACGAGGCATGGATATAATAACAAATAACATGATGGTATGAGTGAAAGATTGTAAGGTCCAAGACGGATCTTTCAATATGATATCAACTGATCTTGATATTGGTGCGGAAATCCAATATAAGATGATTCAAGAACAATGTATAATAACACATAAGAACGCAGTGACAGGCTTCAAAACACACGTTATATTAAACGTCTGGTGCTTAAGAACAATACAAATACTCGTTCACAATGACAAGGTGAACGGCCAAAACACAACTGAACTAGCAATCAAAAAACCCTATACAAGTAATCTATATATAGAGTCACTCACCAACCAGCCCAACAAGAACCCAAAGCCCACTGAGATCCATAAAGATCTCGGTTTCCATATGTAGTCCAATATCAACCCCAACTAAGTATCCAACTAAGTACAAACCATCTAATTTAGTCCCAACAATCTCCCCCTTGGTTTGTAGCTTCGTTCTTAATCATGCTCCATGTAATCAATGTCAGCATCCTTCAAAGCACCTGCCCAAAACTAAGTCTTGATAATGGAGGCTACCATGCTTGTGTATTCTTTTGCAGCCGTTTCAAAGATCGCGTTAGCTATTATCTGAAATGTACTAAGAGTCTTGATATCTTTCTCCCCAAACTTCTGAATGAGTTTTTGTTGTAGGTCTAGGTAGTTAGCATTCAATCCTCCCATGTTGGACTGGAACTCTTTGATCTTAGAATCTTTATCGGAGTTATTGACTTCCAGTTCTTGAATACGAACATCTTTGATGACTGAATCTTGCTCAAGCTCAAATACTCGACGTTGTAGCGCTTGTACATCAATAGGAGCATCCTCAAGAACAACTCACTTACCTTTGTTCTATAGATATGATTCTTGCATAGCAAGAATTTGGGCGACCTTGTCGGAGGTACCAGGACTTGACTGACCCTGATTGATTGGGCCAGATGAGCCAGAAGGGACATCAGCATGTTGAAAATCACCCTCAAAGTTAAATTCACGAGCAAAATCTTCAAAAAATCTTATCTTCAGTTTGAGGCTCAGCGGTGGATGGGCTTGGATCAACATAAGTCTCAGGAACATTCGACTCAGGTTGATGTTGTTGTTGTTGTTGTTGTTTATGGCTTGTTGTGATTGTTGGGGCATCTTCAGAGACCAGCACACCATATCTCGGATCTTTCTTCCTTCATTTTCGTGGAATGAGATTGGCGGTTGGTTCTTCAACAAAGTCTTCATCAAGATTTTTAGCAACTGTCTGAGGAGGCTTCAGAGCAGTTGACTGAAGTAATTCTTTAAACTTCTCAAAATCTTGTATCTGTTCAGCAGTCGGAGCAGTCTCCGGGTTACGGTGTGCATCTTCCAATTGTTGTACATTCGTCTCCTCATCTTCATCATCGGAGCTTATTTCATGTGTAGCAGCGGGCCTTGGAACCGATGCCGCGTGCTCCTCGGAAACTTGAGCAACAACTGGTACAGTCTATGTTACATCAAACCGGCCAAATTTAACCAAAGCATGAAGGCCCTGATAAACGATCTTTGATCATTTCCTGGATTGCTTCATTAACCCAAAAGTGTTGGGTCCCTTCGACTTCATATCTAATGTTTCGACAGAATTGGCAATGTTAGTGTAATGTGAGTCAAAAATCATTTTTAAAATCGAGTATACATGAGAAACATCTCTTTCTTCTTTCCTTTCGAGTTTCTCATCATCTCATCGAAAACAAACTTGGAATAGTTGTAATTCCAATCCATTATCAGAGCAACTATGGCCGACATCTGAGTGTGGCTTATTTCATCGGAACCTCCCTTTCTTCCCGACACACATGAGAAGAACGTGTGTATCAAGAATCTCCAGTACGGGTGAAACAGTTGCTTGATTGCCAGAGGATAGGTTCCCTTGTAACCCATTCATGTAAGCACCTCGGAAACAACAGTAGTCATGTATTCCGTTGGGTAATCAGGTTGATCCCCAAATAAAAGAACCTCACGTATAATGGCCTCTGTGATGACGGCCGGCTTTTTTTTGCACTGTGCAGTCAATAAAAACGACTCCGCCTGGTCCTCGTTGGTTGATCGAAGAATTTTTCCAAAAATCAGATATCGTATTCTTTCAAATGATGGGATTTTCTAGTAAAGCGTGAGAAATCCGACAGGTGTTGAGACCAATGATCATCGATTTGAACTCCTTGTGAATCAATGGTGAATCATATAGATGTCCAGCTATATTATGAGTATCCACAAACTTTAAGGAAGTCTGATCAGCCATTACTGCAACAAACGAGTCAAGTTAGTAAATATGCACATGAAGGACCAATTATGATATAACCATATTAAGTGGACCATAAATGAAAAACAATGACAATATTTTAATAGATTTCGGTCCAATGATGATTTTTCTGTCCAAATGTTGATTTCGGTCAAACAATGTAATTTTCGGTCAAGGTAAACTGTTCTCTGTCAAGATCAACCGAGAACATGAGTTCTCAATCAAAGCCAAGAGATCTCGGTCAACGAAATTCAACCGAGAACATGAGTTCTCGGTCAAATCCAGGAGATCTCGGCCAACAAAAGTCAACCGAGAACCCTTTGATTGGCCATGGGTTTTCGGTTTGACAGGCTGGTGACAGAGAACCCCTTGAGTTCTCCCTTGAGATTTGTGCAATCCTTTCCAAAACTACTGAGATCCCCATGGAACCTGCAACCCATTTATGACCCTTAACCCTAACATGTTCCAATCGTTGTTTTGAACGGAGATATAACAGTCCACAGTCCATCTATCCATCCATTCGTCCATCAATCCATATATCCCATCTATCTATCCATCCATTCATCAATCTATACGAACACCGTTTCATCAAGTCACACAAACACAATTAATTTAGATCCTGGGTGCATTACCTGTGAGTTAACCAAAAACAAACACCAATAGAAGCTTAGTGTGAATGGAAAGCAGGAATAGGGTTTTCGGCTAGATGGTTTGAGAGAGAACTGTTTTTGAAAGTGAAAAGATGAACAATAATTGAGGTTTGGAGTCTACTTATACTCCAAACGACATGGGCCGAGAACCCAAGAAGCTTAAGTAGACGAGCCCAAAAGAAAACAAAGAGCCCATGTCACGTTTTGATGAGACCATTACATAAGATAAAGGTCCAAAAGCAATTATAAGGTCCAACAACATTTTTTTTATATTAAAGATAGCCCAGTTTGAACACACGTTTCGATGGGAGTAGTTTCGAGATAAAACAAATAGAACAGAGAAAAAAATAAAAATTAACACGAAACACCAATCTTTTGAATTTTGCAAATTTGGAATCAAATTTCAGTTTTTATGGAAACTCCGCCTCTTGTGAAAATATCCGAACATGAAATCATATTGTTTAAGAAGTTGTCGCAAGGATTCGTGTTCAGCGTTATTATGACATAAAGAAGCAGGTTGATAGCAGGTATAACAAACTTAGCATGATTTTCATTTTATCAGTTTAGGTTCAGTTCGGCATATAACTTAGATGGACATCACTTATGGACCTGTGATGCCTCCTATCTCTTCTCAATGCGTATTTGGCTTTCCCCAAATCACCCCAATTTGACTTCAACCCCCTAGTGCTTGATCAAAATTTTTAAGAAAGCGGTAAAACTTTGGACCTTAAGTCTATTGAAGAGCAACAGCATGGATTATATACGTATTAAACAATTTTTTTTTAATAGTAATAACTATAACAAGCACCTTTATGTCCTGAATCTGGATCAATACAGTAAGATAGCACAATATTTTTCATGATCAAGGCACTAACGGGCTCGTGTATAACTGGGTAATTGCTTTTCTGCCTATCATACGGAGAGATGTATGTGGAGACATGCACATTTCTTCAAAATGACTCTCCACAGTAAGTTCAGCAAGTTTAGTTTATATCACTTCAACTTTTACGCATCATGGAAAGCTACGATACAAATCAATGACTGTTCTAGAGCCTTTTAAGCTTAATAACTTCACCCGTTAGGCACACAGAAACAATTTTTCTATCACTTTCCAAAGGTTGGATCAATTTTCATTTGAAAATATTTTGAAACTTCTAAAAGGTTGTTAACTGAATATTCATATCAATTCCCAAGGATTTACAAAATACACACATGTTGAGAATTCAGTCACCCTAGTCACTTTTAGCTTTCAGGTAAATGGCTATCCCGTATGACCACAAGTGGTTAACAGGACCAAACACATATGAAGATACATGTCCTTCCAACTTAGAGTTACCGACATAATTTTAAGTGAAAGAATTCATAACACAAAACACATCACAAACGCCCCGGATGCTTTCAGTCTTTTGGTAAATGGTTGTCCTGTGACTTTACGATTAAATCACCAGACCAAACATATACAAGTATATGTCCTTCAAACTTGAGATACCGACATAATTTTAAGCGAGAGTGAAATTTTGAAGACACAAAATATAATGATTTTTTTTAAACACACACACTCTTTTTGAATTTTGTAATTTTCTCCCCCTAAATTTGTGAAAAATTAAAAAAATATGTACAAATTTATTCTCTAAAAGATTCAATCCTCGAAACGAAGCATTTTAAGAAAACTCACAAGCACATTAAATTTGGTTGTTCCGACTGGTTTTGTAAATAAGTCTGCCACATTGTTGTCAGTGTGAACTTGTTCAAGATGAATCAATTTTCGGTCAAAACAGTCACGAATAAAATAAATTTTAATATCAATGTGCTTGGTTTTGGAGTGTTGAACCGGATTCTTAACAACTGCAATGGCGGCATCATTATCACAAAAAATATGAGTATCAAGAAATTCCAAACCGTAATCCAGCAGTTGGTTTTGCGTCCAGATAACCTGTGAGCGGCAAGCTAATGCAGCAACATATTCAGCCTCGGTAGTTGACGTGGATACCGTTTGTTGTTTCTTGCATTGCCAAGATATGAGACGATTGCCCAAAAACTGGCAGCCGGCAGACGTGGATTTCATGTCAATGTCATCTCCATCATAGTTGCTATCAGCAAATGCATATAAATCAAAATCTGAGTTCTTGGGATACCAAAGACCTAACTTCGGTTGTCCCTTCAAATATCTAAAAATACGTTTGACAGCAGTTAAATGAGAGAGTTTAGGATTAGCCTGGAAGCGGACACACTGGCACACAGCAAGCATAATGTCAGGACGGCTGGCGGTGAGATACATCAGGGACCCGATCATCGATCGATAGTAAGTTTGATCTACGGGACTCCCTTCCAGATCATAAGACAGTAGAGGTCCTTCCGCCAAAGGAGTGGTAGCACTCTTTGAATCTTGAAACTCAAACTTTGGGAGCATATCCTCAACATATTTCCCTTGATGCAGCAAGATCCCTGTTGAACTTTGACGAACCTGCAACCCCAAAAACGTTGTCATCTCTCCCAACGAACTCATCTAAAATCTTTTCTTCATTACTGCTCCAAATTCTGCACACAACTCAGCACTGGTGGATCTAAAAATAATGTCATCCACATAGATCTGGACTAGAATCAAATCTTTTCCGATAGTTTTAAGGAACAAAGTTTGATCAATGGTCCCTCGCTTGTAACCATGATCAAGAAGATGTGCTGTCAATGTAGCATACCACGCCCGAGGAGCCTGATGAAGCCTATACAATGCCTTGTCTAAATTGTAGACGTGATTTGGTTTCTTGGAATCAACAAAACCCGGTGGCTGATCCACGTAGATCTCTTCTTTGACTTCGTCGTACAAAAATGCGGTCTTAACATCCATCTGATATATTGTGAACCCCATGAATGACGCATGGGCCAGAAAAATTTTGATGGCCTCAACTCTAGCCACTGGAGCATAGACTTCATTGTAATATAACCCTTCAACTTGACGAAAACCATGAACTACCAACTGTGCCTTGTTTCGAACAATAACCCCGGTGTCATCTTGCTTGTTTCGGAAGACCCATCTCGTATCAAGTGCTTTCTTTCCTTCCGGTAACTCAACCAATCTCCAAACTTTCAACTTATCAAACTGATTCAATTCTTCATGCATAGCATCTATCCAACTTGGTTCCTGAATGGTCATTTCTACCGACTTTGGCTCAATTTGAGAGATGAAACAGGAAAACAAACAACTGTTTATGTGTCCTATCTGAATTCTGATGGACACACCCGTTTTAAGAGGACCTATTACATTCTCAATTGGATGATTTTTCTAGAATCCTCGATGGAACCAGTTGATCAGAAACATCACCGGTAGAGTGCAAGTTTGACATATTTACATCAACATCAGTAAGAGGGTTCTTCCATCCAGAGGTCGTTGTACTATGTGAGTACGAGGTTCTGGCGACATATTTATTTGGAAAGGCGTCGGGAAAGAGTGTGCTCCCGAAAATTTGACGAATATGACTCTCCCCCTCAACCGTTGAAGTACTTTCTGATGGGGTTGGTGAAGACGTTGTTGTTGCGATCGTTTCTGTTTGATTGACAGGCATTGACAGGGTGACATCGATTGATTCTGTCATATCATAATCTAGAACTGGAGATATATGAGACACGGCATGTTGATCTTCTTTCTCAGTGTCTACTGAAGCATCACCTGAGACGTTTGAGTTGGTGACTGGAAGCACATTGAACGGTTTGAATAGTTCATTGTAGTCGAACAACCAGTCAGGACCGACAGGAGCATAAGTTTCATTTTCTTCCAATCAACGAACATCGTACGACTCCATAATCTGCTTGGTAGTTTTATTGTATACTCTGTATGAAGTACGACCAGCATAACCAACGAAATAATAGTCATCAGCTTTTGCCCCAAATTTTGGAGTTGACTCAAGATTCAGTAGAGTACAGGGGAAACCAAATGCTCTGAAATGTGAAACAGTTGGCTTGTGACCATAGACAATCTCATATGGGGTTTTCATTTAAGACTTGTTGATTATCACCCGATTCTGAACATAGCATGTTGTATTGATAACTTCAGCCCAGAAAAACAATGGCTACTTAGAGTCACACGGCATGGTTCTTGCCGCCTCGATGAGAGTTCTGTTTCTTCTCTTAGCCACACCATTCTGTTGCGGTGTACGAGCTGAGCTGTACTGACGAAGCACCCCTCTTTCTGAACAAAAATGATTCAATGAGGCATTCTTTAATTTCGTACCGTTGTCGGAACGAATGCCCTTCAGCTTCAGGTTAAGCTGATTCTCCATAAGTATTATGAATCTCTTGATAAGCTCTGCAGTTTCACTCTTATTGGACAAGAAAAACACCCAAGTAAAACGTGAGTAGTCATCAGTAATAACAAGACAATAAGAGCAACGAGAAAGACTCAAAACATGAACCAGACCGAAAAGATCCATATGAAGCAATTGAAAAACTGATGAAATGGTATTAATCAATTTTGGCTTATGAGTTTTCCGATGATGTTTACCCAAAGCACAAGCCACACATTTTTAAATAGTAACAAAATCTTTAACGGATAAACCATGAACCAAATCATTTTTAGCAAAATGGTTCAAGTTTTTCATATTTTCATGACCAAGACGACGATGTCAAAGCATGGCATTATGTTCTGACACTTTTGAAAATAGGCAGGTTATTTCATCAGGAACATTTTTGTTCATGTCGATCACATAAGCATTATCTTTTCTTTGTGATCGAACAAGAATCCAGTCTTCTGGTATGATGATACCAGGTTTCAAAATCAAGCAATCTTTCTTAGTAAAATGAGTTGAAAACCCTCTATCACATATTTGTGACACGCTCAACAAAACGTGCTTCAATTCTGAAACAAAATTAACATTTTCGAATTTCAGAATATCGTTACTTACAGTACCTTTCTGAGTGATCTTCCCATTTTCTCCTCCTGCAAAGGACACATACCCACCATTAAAGATTTGAATGTCAGGTAGCTTGAAAATGTCTTATGTCATGTGCCTCGAACAGCCACTATTAACATACCAAGGTCTGATGATATTTTTCCATAGCTGTTCCTGCACGATGTGCGAGATCAATTAGACTTTGGTACCCAGTCCATAGTTACACTGGGTGACCCTGACTCATATAAAGTTGTCACGGGTTGCCATGACATATCCTTTTGATCGTCTAACATAGAATTCAAAGTCTCTTTTACCAGAGATTTAGGCAACCATTCATGTCTACCGTTGTAAGACTTAACATTATACGTATGAATGAACGACTTGATCTCTAGTTTTTTAGGGTTAGAGACAGACGATTTTTTCCTTCTCACTTGTTTCGGTTTCGAATTCGTGTTCATTCTAGGAACCGAAACATCCTTTTTACCCTCTTTACGAAACATGTTGGGTTTGGTCTGATGAGGACTAAACCTGCCAGATTTGTTTCTGTTCCAGTCATCGTCAGAGGGATTAGCCCGATAGTGCCTGAAATTTTGCATGTAGGCATTGTAAGGCGCATAAGGCATATTCCTCTTATAAAATCCATAATAAGGAACATACGGACGATGTGGACAATTTCTTGCAATATGACCAGGAGTACCACAGTTAAAACAAGTTTGATGTTTAACATAGAAATTATTTTGGGCAACTCTTTGCCTGGACCGGTTGTGTGGACCAGCTTGCTTAGCATGACATTCACCACCTTGTTTGTTATTAGAGCATCCCTCTTTGATAAACTTAGGCGGTGAGTACTTGTTGGAATTTTTTGAATTTTTAAATTTATTAGAAACAGCATTATTAGAATTCAAAGTCTTAATAGAATCAATCACACAAGAATCCATGCTCTTAAAACTAGAGCCCACACAAACAGTCGGAATAACAGAATTTAAAATAGGCAGTTTTAAAGAAACATAAGAATCAAAGTCTTTATTAAAAGAAACGCTGGAGTCATCATCCTCATCAGTCCATTCCTCAATGATTACTTTTTCTGCACACGAAGTAAACACATTAGAGTCGTTCACTTTTGAAGTGGATGCAATATTCTCCACTGAGTCATTCTTCTCACTATTAGCAGGTTTACCATATTTCATATTTTTGATCTTTTCTTCCTGCTCTTTAGTAAGAGTAAGACTTGTAAAGTTGTCATTATATGGTGGGGGTACCTGACTATATCCTATACCCTCACCCTCATTCTCTTTCCACCATAACTTATTTTCAATCATGGAATTAACTACCTTACTGGAAACATCAAATTTATTAAAATCAAATTCAACCCTTTTAAATTTCTCAGTTAGATTAAAGACCTCTTACTTAGCGGCTTCCAGTTCAGCAGTTAATTCAACAATTTTCTGTTTGGCGTCAAGATGATGACAACATTTCAAACTGAAATCGGATTTTAATTTTGAAAAGTCCTTTTTATGTGCCTCTATTTTATCCAAATATGCTTTTTCAGTTTTCTTAAGTTTATGATTTTCGGATTTTATCATTTCCATTTCTCTAAGCATGTTGCTGTTATGGGTTTTGTAAAGATCTAACTTATCAATACAACATGGAGAAGAACTTACCTCAGACGAGCTCGGAGAAGTGAATGCCATGAATGCGAATTGGAGTTCGTTGACTTGTTCCTCAGTGGCATTTTCCTCTTCAATCTTTTCCACATGGGAAAAATTGGCAGTTTGATTGTTCAAGTCGAGAGCAGCCATCTGATCAGTCCATGAGAATTGTTGAGCATCCATACCCCTTTCACCATCACTTGAGCTACTTCCAGCTTCTCCTCTAGCATTATCCTCAGGAACCAGTGCCCTTTCCATGTTTCCTTCTTTGGCTGGATTGGTGCACTCACGAGCAAAGTGACCCAGCTCGTGGCAGTTATAGCACCTCAGAGTGTCTTTGTTAAAACCCACCTTCTGATTATTTTGCATGTTCCAATTATTTCTTACAATTCTCTTAGTAAATTTCTTGGCCCGAAACACTGCCATGGCGATTTTCCAAGAGATATCTGTTTCCTCTACATTATCAGGATGAATTTGATCAAGTTCGACAGCCACTACGGGTTGAACCAAATCTCCAGCAAGGAAAGCATTGTAACAATTCATGAATCCCGCCATTAACGCGATGTTCTCCTGAGTTTATTTTGAAATAATGGGCGTCTGACTAAGATTCTGACCGGGAGAAACACCAGACAACTGAGCACTAGCGGTGGATTGACCAGGTTTAGCAAAGAAAACTGGTGCAGGTTGTGGTGAGACATGAGAATATTGACCCTGAACTTGAGTGGACTTAAACATGGAGAAGTTTGGTTTAGGTTGAAATTTATGTTGTCCTTGAGTGGTCTTGAACATGGAGAAGCTATCTTGGGAGATGAGAGCATTGTTAGAAGCAACATTGTAACCGGATGCACTGTAGGAGTTTTCATGGTTAATAGCACAATGCTTTTCATCCATGTCACATGCTTTGATGATGGCCATAACCTCAGATAGTGTTAACTTGTTGAGGTCTTTAGTCTTCTTAATGACAGCAACATTCATGTCCCAACTTTGAGGTAATGAATTTACCAACTTGTTGTTAGTTTCAGCAGTTATTAAGTTGATGCCAGCAGATCTCATTTCAGTCACAAGAGCAATGAACCTCTGAAGCTGTGTTTCTAATGACTCTCCCAGAACATGATTAAACATGTTGAATTTCTGTCTTAGTAGATTTTGACGACTTCTTTTCATATCTTTGTTTCCTTCATACACCTCAATCAGGGCTTCCCACGGTTCTTTAGCTTATTGTAATTCTCTAAAACCCAGGGCAATATCAGGTGAGAGTGCCATGGTCAAGGTTGAGAGAGCCTTTTCATCCTCTTCCATTTTAACAAGATCCTCATCACCATACATAGCAACAAGCTTCACGACAATCTCAGTAGAGTTTTCCTTCTGGTAAGTGATGACTTGGGGACCCCTGACTATGCTTCTCCATATTTTAGAATCTTTCATTTTAGTATATTTTTCGAAACGAAACTTTCACTTATTGAACCCCTCATGAGATAGCAGACGGGGCACGCGAGTAGTTGTCCCCATGATAGAGTTCAACTCCTGATGAAGTGATGCATTAGATGACCCATTAATGTTACTTAGCTTATCCATCTCAATGTTGACAACTCCAAGTGCAATTTAGATCCAAACAGTTATAAAAGTCCAATACACAAAAGCCCAAATCAGATTGATTAGGCCCAACTGAGTTTACAGTGTACGTTGACCGAGAACTAGAAGTGTTGACCGAGAACTGAACACGTAGACAGAAAACCAGAGTTGTTGACCGAGAAGCAATATAGTTGACCGAGAACAGGATACGTTGACCGAGAACCCAGAATATTGACCAATAACTGAAACAGTTAACAGAGAATCACTAGTCTTTGGCCGAAAACGCTGATTTTTAAAACCTAAAACAAGCAAACTTGGCCGAATACACTGAAAATTCTTGGTCAATGGCCGAGAACTACTAATTTCAGCCGAGATCTGAATTAGTTGATTAAGATTTGTAACCAACTGAATCCCGTAAATTAAGGGATTCAAACTTTGTTTCCAAATTGACCAAATCTCTACCAAAATTGATCTTTTCTTCTTCTCCGATCAGGAACTCGCCGGAAAATAACAAGACCACCAAAATTTTATCTTTTGTAAGGCCCCGAACCCGGTGACCCTACTTTAGCGTCGGATTTACTCATAAACACAGTTCTTCAAATCAGAGTTTATTAAAACTTTTCGCGGAATATAAAACATCAATCATTTGTTACAAAACATTAAATCTTTTCTTTGATACCATAACACAAAACTTTATATTTAAAACATCTTTACTTCTTTCTTCAGATGCCAGCCGTTCAATCAATGCCGTGTGTCATCCTCATGCTAACTCTATAATCAGCTCACCTGCGTGCATACTAAAAGTCAGCTACGCTGAGTGAGTTATAGTTAATCGAACGCCATACAATACATACGCATACACACATATCCGTAGATACATATCCATACTTCACTAGTTACCCTTCTGTTCTACATACATACTTGCTACCATACATACATACATATCTACAATCACTAACCTCAGTCTACCGAGAGTACGTTCATAGTTCACCGTCTATACCTGTACTCAAGGTCGTGAACACGTACAAGGTTCGCAGTCCTTACCTATGTTCACCATTTATGGTACGTACAAGGATCGCGGTCCTTCCCTATACCATAGTACATCCACAACACGTACAAGGTTCGCAGTCCTTCCCTATGTTGCAACCTAATTCATAGCACGTACGAGGTTCGCAGTCCTCCCCTATGCTACAAAATCAGCACGTATAAGGTTCACAGTCCTTTCCTATGCTGAAATACATCCACAACACGTACAAGGTTCGCAGTCCTTCCCTATGTTGCAACCTAATTCATAGCACGTACGAGGTTCGCAGTCCTCCCCTATGCTACAAAATCAGCACGTATAAGGTTCACAGTCCTTTCCTATGCTGAAATACATCCACAACACGTACAAGGTTCGCAGTCCTTCCCTATGTTGCAACCTAATTCATAGCACGTACGAGGTTCGCAGTCCTCCCCTATGCTACAAAATCAGCACGTATAAGGTTCACAGTCCTTTCCTATGCTGAAATACATCCACAACACGTACAAGGTTCGCAGTCCTTCCCTATGTTGCAACCTAATTCATAGCACGTACGAGGTTCGCAGTCCTCCCCTATGCTACAAATACAGCACGTATAAGGTTCACAGTCCTTTCCTATGCTGACGCCTATCTACATTACGTATAAGGTTCGCAGTCCTTATCTACGTTTACATATATCATCTACTTCACGTATAAGGCTCGCAGTCCTTAACTACGCCATCACCAGCCGAGTCTATGTCCGACAGAAGCTAGAGGGATTTGCCATCCTAACTTACTATGTCGAACGTAGAACTCACATGCCATTCGTGTACCTATATACACATACTTACATTATAACATAAGAACACTCTAGGCATTCTTTACCTCATTCATTTAACAACCATACCCCTTGTCGTTACGTGCAATACCCGAAGATCGTTCACGCCCCGACAAGTATTCATTTGAAATATTCATACATCTTCGATATATAATATTCGTACCTTTATTTTTAACCTGACAGTACGCGCAATATCCGAAGATCGTTCGCGTACCGACAAACAATCATTCATATCTATCACACATATCACATATGACATACACTTATCACTTAGGATAAATGTATTAACAACACATCGAGTATGCACACAGCCCCGAAAACATAACAAGGAATGGGGCTAGAAACTCACCTGAACTCTGCTTCTTTCTTCTGATAGCTGTAAATCCCTTCTTTAACTGAGCTCGGCTGACTGTACAAGTTACACGTATCAATACTCGCCTGATCTAATCTGGTGACCTAGTATTAGCTTACTTTTACTTATCGCTTTTAATTTATTTTCTAATCGAACTTGGCTTTAGGCGAAGTTAACCCTCGGGCGAACTTAGCTCTAGGCGAAGTTAACCTTAGGCGAACTTAGCTTTAGGCGAAGTTACCAGCTAGGCGAACTTAGCTTTACAGCGAAGTTGCCATCAGGCGAACTTGGCTTCAGGCGAAGTTGTCATCAGGCGAACTTGGCCTCAGGCGAAGTTACCAGTTAGGCGAACTTAACTTTACAGCAAAGTTGCCATCAGGCAAACTTAGCTTGCAGGCGAAGTTCATCAGGCGAACTTAGCTTGCAGGCGAAGTTCATCGTTTTGAAGGCGAAGTTGCCCAGTTGCAGGCGAAGTTGTCCAGATCAGCCGCTGTTCGGTTTCTGTCCAGCATTTTGAGCGATTTTAACACCCTTGCTATGGTTCAATATCACCCACTACGCTTCCCGACCATTTTCGGTCGCTTATACACTAAAAAGCTTGGATCTTTAAACTTCAAAGATCAAGAATCATACCTTTTTGAGCTTGTTTGGATCTCGTTTAACTTGTTAACACAACTAATCGCTCTCTCTCTCTCTCGGATCTGCCCGTTCCTCTCCTCGGCCCGGCGGCGGTGTAGATGGTGTGTGTGTTTTTGGAGTGTGTGTGTAGAAAGTAAGGAAATGAAGATATTTTTGGGTTTAGGGGATATTTATATCCCTGAAATCCCATGGACCTAAGGCCCATTCTCATTTAACCCGTCTCCATTAATCCAACACTAGCCCGACTCATACCAACTCCTACTCTATTATTTATTTCCTGACAACCCGAGTAAACTTTCCCTCTATTAGTAAGTAATATAATTAATATCACTTTGAAATTTCGGGATGTTACAAGTCTTCGCTCCTTAAAGAGGTTTCGTCCCCGAAACCTAACTTATTCCCTATAAAAGGAAAACTTCTTATATTTACACGCTTTATTGAATCGCCTTCGCTTTCTGAGTTATCCCTCTTACTTCCGACTTTGCAGTCATCGAATGGTGGTCATGTGTTTTAGCTATTTAAGGTAGCTTGTCCATGAGACCCTCGATGTACCACAACTCATCTCATACCTCCAAGGGCTTCGATTAGTACTTTTAACACTATTGTCTAAAACAACATTTCATCATAACATAATAATCATTCATAACCTACTCAATATATTACACGTCACTGATAACCATAAGTTTTAAACCTTAACACACAACAAGTCCTTAAGCAAAAGCAACTTAATAAAACCATTGCATGAACAATTATTCCTTCATCAAGCGTTCCTCTCTGCAGTTTCCCCAAATCTTTATCTTTCCGCACCTCCCGCCCCTGATTCCTTGCAATCCCTAGCCATGTGGTCAGCTTTTCCGCATTTGTAGCACTTTGGACGATCAGGGCAGTCTCGAGAGTAATGCCCACCCTTTCCGCACCGATAGCACCTGTCTGTCCCAATCCTGCATTCCCCCGGGTGCACTCACCCACACGTCTTACACGCATCCTTGTTCCCAACCTTGGCCTTCCTCTCATCAGTTGTTGTCACCATCTCGCCAGACCGCTTAGCAGAGGTAGCCCATTTCTTCTCCTTCTTTTCCCCCACCACCACATCGTCCTCAGCCAGGTCAGCATAAACCACTTCTGCAAGTTCAACAGCAGAGTCAAAAGTAGCAGGTTTATTTGCCCTGACCAACATGCGGACTTTTTGTGGCAATCCCCTCACATAACATTTGATTCTTTTGACCTCAGTGTCAACCATATCAGGCACCAACCTAGATAGTCGGTTGAATTCAGTAGTATACTCACGATGCGTCATCATACCGGCCTTTAAATTCAGGAACTTCATCTCCGTCCTTTCAACCTCGGCATCTGCGCAGAACTTTTTCATCACCAACTCCTTCAGATCGTCCCATCTCAACGCCTTGATCTCATCCCTAGTCTTTCTCTGCTCCACACCTTCCCACCAATACATAGCTTCTTCCTCAAATGACTGAGTAGCGTAACCCACAGCTTGGTCGGGACGGCATTCGCTAATGCGGATAACCTTGTCCATAGTGGCTATCCATTGGAGAGTAGCGATTGCGTCTCCCAACCCAGTCAGCTTTGGCGGGTCGCATCCTTTGAAGGACTTATAGTTGCACCCACCTTGGCCTCTTCTCCAGTCATCGACTTTCACAGACTTATCCTCACTCGAGGCCCCTCTTTCTCCCTCCCCATCCTTCCTACCATCACCACCCGCCCCTTCAGCAGTTCGTTCACGACTTCCAGCAGATCCTTCGGGATTCAGGTTCTTCACAGCAGCAACTACAGCTTGAACAATGGCTGCTTGAACTGCAGGGCTAAGTTGAACTTCTTCGTTGTTGTTCTGGTCTCCTCCAGCGGCGCTTCATTCATCTTCGGTGTGGGAAGCTTCTTCTACCGAGGGTTGCCGGACAAGACGAGGCCTGCCACGACGTCCAGTGCGACCCCCAGTTCCCACAAATTCTCCAGCTCCAGCCATCAGTATTCTAAAAGGGGCAACACAAACATCATCACTCAAGGAACTATTTAGTACAAGGATAGCAAGGCTAACAGGTAATAACAGTGGCCAGCTGTGACTAGCTGATCACGTTGCTTTCCGTGTCCTATACACTTCCCTTTATGAGTCTATTTGTGCTGGTCTTACTTAAGCAGTTAGTCAAATCAAACAATCAATTACTTCTATCCTTATCGTTCACATATCTTTCCTTTCTCATTAACATATATCATTTAATCATACACTTTACCTTTACTGATCTTGCTTGAGCGACACATGGCATTCTTGAACTGGCATCTTCTTTCCTTTCTTACTTAAATCCCATACTCTGTTCGAGTCTAAGCATGTAGGATGCTTAAATCTCTCGAACTTATGCTCTGATACCAACTTGTAAGGCCCCGAACCCGGTGACCCTACTTTAGCGTCGGATTTACTCATAAACACAGTTCTTCAAATCAGAGTTTATTAAAACTTTTCGCGGAATATAAAACATCAATCATTTGTTACAAAACATTAAATCTTTTCTTTGATACCATAACACAAAACTTTATATTTAAAACATCTTTACTTCTTTCTTCAGATGCCAGCCGTTCAATCAATGCCGTGTGTCATCCTCATGCTAACTCTATAATCAGCTCACCTGCGTGCATACTAAAAGTCAGCTACGCTGAGTGAGTTCTAGTTAATCGAACGCCATACAATACATACGCATACACACATATCCGTAGATACATATCCATACTTCACTAGTTACCCTTCTGTTCTACATACATACTTGCTACCATACATACATACATATCTACAATCACTAACCTCAGTCTACCGAGAGTACGTTCATAGTTCACCGTCTATACCTGTACTCAAGGTCGTGAACACGTACAAGGTTCGCAGTCCTTACCTATGTTCACCATTTATGGTACGTACAAGGATCGCGGTCCTTCCCTATACCATAGTACATCCACAACACGTACAAGGTTCGCAGTCCTTCCCTATGTTGCAACCTAATTCATAGCACGTACGAGGTTCGCAGTCCTCCCCTATGCTACAAAATCAGCACGTATAAGGTTCACAGTCCTTTCCTATGCTGAAATACATCCACAACACGTACAAGGTTCGCAGTCCTTCCCTATGTTGCAACCTAATTCATAGCACGTACGAGGTTCGCAGTCCTCCCTTATGCTACAAAATCAGCACGTATAAGGTTCACAGTCCTTTCCTATGCTGAAATACATCCACAACACGTACAAGGTTCGCAGTCCTTCCCTATGTTGCAACCTAATTCATAGCACGTACGAGGTTCGCAGTCCTCCCCTATGCTACAAAATCAGCACGTATAAGGTTCACAGTCCTTTCCTATGCTGAAATACATCCACAACACGTACAAGGTTCGCAGTCCTTCCCTATGTTGCAACCTAATTCATAGCACGTACGAGGTTCGCAGTCCTCCCCTATGCTACAAATACAGCACGTATAAGGTTCACAGTCCTTTCCTATGCTGACGCCTATCTACATTACGTATAAGGTTCGCAGTCCTTATCTACGTTTACATATATCATCTACTTCACGTATAAGGCTCGCAGTCCTTAACTACGCCATCACCAGCCGAGTCTATATCCGACAGAAGCTAGAGGGATTTGCCATCCTAACTTACTATGTCGAACGTAGAACTCACATGCCATTCGTGTACCTATATACACATACTTACATTATAACATAAGAACACTCTAGGCATTCTTTACCTCATTCATTTAACAACCATACCCCTTGTCGTTACGTGCAATATCCGAAGATCGTTCACGCCCCGACAAGTATTCATTTGAAATATTCATACATCTTCGATATATAATATTCGTACCTTTATTTTTAACCTGACAGTACGCGCAATATCCGAAGATCGTTCGCGTACCGACAAACAATCATTCATATCTATCACACATATCACATATGACATACACTTATCACTTAGGATAAATGTATTAACAACACATCGAGTATGCACACAGCCCCGAAAACATAACAAGGAATGGGGCTAGAAACTCACCTGGACGCTGCTTCTTTCTTCTGATAGCTGTAAATCCCTTCTTTAACTGAGCTCGGCTGACTGTACAAGTTACACGTATCAATACTCGCCTGATCTAATCTGGTGGCCTAGTATTAGCTTACTTTTACTTATTGCTTTTAATTTATTTTCTAATCGAACTTGGCTTTAGGCGAAGTTAACCCTCGGGCGAACTTAGCTCTAGGCGAAGTTAACCCTCGGGCGAACTTAGCTCTAGGCGAAGTTAACAGCTAGGTGAACTTAGATTTACAGCGAAGTTGCCATCAGGCGAACTTGGCTTCAGGCGAAGTTGTCATCAGGCGAACTTGGCCTCAGGCGAAGTTACCAGTTAGGCGAACTTAACTTTACAGCGAAGTTGCCATCAGGCGAACTTAGCTTGCAGGCAAAGTTCATCAGGCGAACTTAGCTTGCAGGCGAAGTTCATCGCTTTGAAGGCGAAGTTGCCCAGTTGCAGGCGAAGTTGTCCAGATCAGCCGCTGTTCGGTTTCTGTCCAGCATTTTGAGCGATTTTAACACCCTTGCTATGGTTCAATATCACCCACTACGCTTCCCGACCATTTTCGGTCGCTTATACACTAAAAAGCTTGGATCTTTAAACTTCAAAGATCAAGAATCATACCTTTTTGAGCTTGTTTGGATCTCGTTTAACTTGTTAACACAACTAATCGCTCTCTCTCTCTCTAGGATCTGCCCGTTCCTCTCCTCGGCCCGGCGGCGGTGTAGATGGTGTGTGTGTTTTTGGAGTGTGTGTGTAGAAAGTAAGGAAATGAAGATATTTTTGGGTTTAGGG
Organism: Bidens hawaiensis; assembly: GCF_021521415.1. Taxonomy (NCBI): domain Eukaryota; kingdom Viridiplantae; phylum Streptophyta; class Magnoliopsida; order Asterales; family Asteraceae; genus Bidens; species Bidens hawaiensis. The sequence goes on from NW_027492598.1 coordinate 326,791, forward strand.
GATATTTATATCCCTGAAATCCCATGGACCTAAGGCCCATTCTCATTTAACCCGTCTCCATTAATCCAACACTAGCCCGACTCATACCAACTCCTACTCTATTATTTATTTCCTGACAACCCGAGTAAACTTTCCCTCTATTAGTAAGTAATATAATTAATATCACTTTGAAATTTCGGGATGTTACATCTTTTGAATCCGTTGATATCACAATAACGAGCCTGAATAGGTCTAAGACTCGGATACCAATTGTAAGGTCCAACACGGATCTTTCAATATGATATCAACTGATCTTGATATTGGTGCGGAAATCAAATATAAGATGATTCAAGAACATTGTATAATAACACGTATGAACACAGTGAAAGGCTTCAAAACACACGTTATATTAACCGTCGGGTGCTTAAGCACAATACAAATACTCGTTCACAATGACAAGGTGAACGGCCAAAACACAACTGAGCTAGGAACCAAAAAACCCTATACAAGTAATCTATATATAGAGTCACTCACCAACCAGCCCAACAAGAACCCAAAGCCCACCGAGATCCATAAAGATCTCGGTTTACATATGTAGCCCAATATCAACCCCAACTAAGTATCCAACTAAGTACAAACCATCTAGTTTAGTCCCAACAAAGCTCCACAAGTCCGGTGATGGAAACCTGCAAAACAAAACACCGTGAGCTCGTTGCGGGAAGGACAAGAGTGGGAGTCTTCCCTTAACCATCCTCCGGTGTGAGAATAAGTACCGTTCTAGAGAGAGAAAGTACTTTAAGTGATTGATGTAATATGTGAAGTGTTAATGAATACCTTAAGATGATGGAGAGGGTATTTATAGCTGGTGGTTAAGGGAATATTATTGGTACAGTTGTCCTCTTCCAGAGGATGTTCTTTGTAACAACCTAGACACGTGTCCGCATATGATAGGATGAGGACAGAATTACCGAAATTGTCCTTTATGTTTGTACAAAATTTTAGTAGTTGTCTTTTATCTTTAAAAGTAACATAATTTGTACTTTACGTTTCGAAATGTCACACCGTTTGTCCTTTTGGCCTAACCCAGTTAGTTTTTCTCGTTAAGTTAGGTCATGTGAGTTACATATGAGGGTAAATTCGTCAATTTACCTACTAAGTTATAAACATTATAATAAAAAAACAAACTAAATAACTTAACCCAACCCACCCCGTCTCCCCCCCTTCTTCCTCTGCCTGCGTCTTCTCCAGCAAGCCACCGTCGCCGCCGTCTTCTCCGACGACGAACACCATCTCCACTACCACAAGAAACCACAACCATGGACGTAGAAGACGTCGGAGACCCTAACAAGCAGATCCCGTTCTCTTACGATTTGGCCACCGTTTCGTTCGAATCCAACGCCGTGGACATCGGAGACGGGACGATTCCGGCGTTCATGACGGCGAAAAAGAACACGAATTTGTTCCATCACACGTCGCCGCTGTCTTCCCCGCCGGCGCCGGCGCCTTTATTCCGTCACATGTGACCCTAATCGGCACCTTTATTCCGTCACACCTGTTGCTGCAGGTCCTCCTAAACCATACAATAGTCTTAGAACCCCCACAGCCACCCATCGTTCTAGGGTTTGTGAAACTCTAATTGTACCGGTGGTGGTCTCAGATCCGCTTAATTCCCCGTCGGAGCTTTCTTTCTTTCAGGTGAGGCATTTTTGTCAACATCTTTTGCTCGCCAATACTTCAGTGAATGAATCAACCTCAACTTCCTGGTTACTCACCGGAGATGAGGTAACATGTGTTGATAGTGATAGTGGGGTGAGGGTTGACGGTGACAGCGGTGGTAAGTGTTAATGGTGGTGGTGGTGGTGGTGGTGTGGTTGTGATGGTGTTTTGGTGTGGATTCATGGAGGCAAAAGAAAGAGAGAAAGAGGGATGAAGGAGAGAGAGGGTTTGAGAGAGAGAGAAAGTTATATATTTTATATTTAATTATTTGTTATATATTCTATATAAATAAATATAATAATTATTAAAATGTTTTTTAAATAAAATGTGTAAAATGACCAATTTGCCCTCATGTGCAAGGCACATGATGAGAGTTAACGACAAAAATTAACTGAGTTAGGCCAAAAGGACAAATGGTGTAACATTTCGAAACTTGAAGTACAAATTATGTTACTTTTAAAGATAAATGACAACTACTGAAATTTGGTACAAACATAAAGGACAATTTCTGTAATTCTGTCTAGGATGAGACAACTGGCCATGTGCATGGTTATAACAACCTGCCAGTTCTCTTCCCCTGATTGGTTGTCACATCACATGTTCTCCAAGAAAGAATCTTCATGCAAATCTTCTAGAATGAAGTTAGTTACAACTGATTTGCTGACGTCACTCTTCTGTCATCTCGCGCATGAGGGTAACGTCTTGCGGATGACTTCTGAGGGAGTCCTACATAACCCGCAGATAGTCTCTGGAATTGTTCTTTAGTCTTCTTCTTACTTAAGTTATGCGGGTGATGAGAATGTTCCATGAGTGACTTCTAAGGAAGTCCCTCATGACCGCGGATGATCCGTTCTCAAGCACCTACACGATCCCGTTGAAGATGAGGTCGTCTTGTTCGCGGTTGTGAGCTTCCGCAATGCTCGACTAAGACTCGGGCAGCATCTAGAATAGCACTAAATATCACCTCATCCCCTGGATCCGAGTCTGAAATAACGTCGGGATCGGGGTAGAAGTCGGGTGTCGAAGATGATTCGGAAAACATTTTTTTGAATAAAATTATATAAGTTTTGAAGATGTGTAGGATATGTTTAAGTTTGTAGAGATTGAGTGAATGATATATATATGTGTGTGGGGGGGGGGGGATGGTTCAAAAGAGAAATGATATTATTGCAAGAAATGTGAGAAATGAATATGGACCACTACTTTTGTTTTAAGTTTTAAATGCTTAAAGTTAAATAAAGGAAATATTAATTATTCTTTTTCTTCAATTAATATAACTAATAAACCATAATACTTATCTATTTAATTAATATAACTAATTAAATTATTATAATTAGAAAATATTAAGAACTCACTTATTTTTATAACTTACTTTTTGTTTCTTGAATTTTTATCCTACACAAGTATAATTTATTCATATATTAAAATTTCTTTCTATCCAAAACTAATTTCTTCCAACTCAATATATTAATATCCATCAACACATACTTACATTATGATGAATAATACCAAAAACTATTTTACATGTATTTGCATTAGATATCAACAAAAAACATGCAACCTACACGAAAACGTATAATCTACACTTGTTCTAAGAATAAGACAGCATATAACCTACACATGAAAAACATTTAACCTACACACAAATTCATCATCAATAAAATACACACGCACACGAAAACATTTAACCTACACACAAAAAACATATAGCCTACATACGAAAATTTTATCTTACACAAATACAATTTATTCATACATTTATTTCTTTTCAAAACCAATTTCTTCAAACTCAACATATCAATATCCATCAACACGTAGTTACATTTTGATGAATAATACAAAAAACTATCTTACACATGTTTGCATCAAATGTCAATAAAAAATATACAACCTACACAAAAACATATAACCTACACTTGTTCTAAGAATAAGAAAACATATAGCTTGCATACGAAAAACATATGACCTACGCATGTGTAGGGTATGTGTATCTTTGTGTAGTTTATATAATTGTTGATGTCGAATTACATATGTAAGTTATATGTTTTTTATATGTTGTACGTTTTTATTGCTCAAAACAAGTGTATGTTATATAACTTTGTGTATGTTGTATATTTATTGTTTACATTTAATGGACACATTTGTATGATATTTTTTTATTATTATTTATGACAATAATTTTTATAGTCATACCAATTGAAAAAAAATATATATTATGTTTTGATATTTAGTGTTAAAAAATACGTCATGATATATGCTAATATATTGAGTGGAAATTATTTTTTCAATATAAAGAAATAGTATTATATGAATACATTGTATTTATGTTGAATAAAATAAAGAATGTGTAAATAAAACTAAAGTAGTATTTTTATATTTTTAATTATTATAGTTAAATTAGTTAGATATATTAATTAGAGAGAGATTTATTATGGTTATATTAATTGTATTTAGGGGTGTTCAAAAAGCTCGCGGCTCGTGGCTCGCTCGAAACTCGTTCGAAAATAGCTCGAAAAAAGCTCGGCTCGAAAAAGTTCGATTCTAAATGAGCTCGGCTTGATTTCTGAACGAGCTGAGCTTGAGCCAGGGTCAGCTAGGCTCGTGGCTCGGTTTTGGCTCGACTCGTTAGCTCGGCTCGTTGGCTCGTTTTGATTAAACCCTAAATTTTAATATCTATATAATAATATCATACATAAGCATATGTTATGTCACTCAATACCTAAACCTTATAAAAGAATAACGAAAATTAATCATATTAAGTTCTAATTATTAATTTTTTATAATATGTATGTTAAACTTATATTTTTTTATCTTTTATATATCAAAATTTGTAAAATAAGAAATTAAAAAATTAAAAAATACAAAAATACAAAAAAATTAAAGGAGACTGGCTCGACGAGCTCGGCTCGAGCTTTAAACGAGCCGAGCTCGAGCTCGATTTTTCAGCTCGATAAAGAAAACGAGCCGAGCTCGAGCCAGCTCGATTAAGTTCGAGCTCGAGCTCGAGCACACTCTTGCTTGGCTCGACTCGGCTCGTTTATAGCCCTAGCTGTATTAATTGGAGAAACAGAGTGCATTTATTGTTATATTTACATCTTTTTTTATTTATTTTTAAGCATTTAAAATTTAAAACAAAACTAGTGATCCATATTCATTTCTCACATTTTTTGTAATAATATCATTTCTCTCTTGAGCTTAAACATACACACACACATATATATATATAATATTTTTTGAATTTTTTTTACTGTTGAGTTAGCCGTTGAAGGGGAGGGGGGCCCACCAAAACCACACACCATGCCGGCCGTTGGAAAGCTGGGCATCGCCGTGCCCCACCACCAAGGGCGCCCCTTGGTGGTGTTCAGCTCCCAACGGCACCCGCTTTAATCCCCTATATATATCGCCCCATAGTGAGGGTCTAAGCACACATTTGAGAAGCATAGCATATAGACAGGGCCGGCTCAATCCCTAGCTTTAGGCCTCACTTTTCTAAAGGGGCCCCATATTTAAAATAAGTGTTTTAGACTCTTAAGGATGATTCTAAAAAGGTAGGGTTTGATAGCAGGATGAACATGATCTTTGTCATGGAATACTATTATTTTAGGTTTCAAAGTCAAAATTACTGCTACAAACATGTATATTGATGGTATGTTGGGTTATTAGGATAAGTTCATTTGTTGTAAATAGAGTAGTTTGATATTGTGCAGTTTTTTTTGTTGTTTTCTTGCTCAATGGTGTTCAAAAGTATTGTGGCACAACTATTGAAAAGTAATAATTAAGGTTTATCAATATTAATTAGCATCTTAATGTATGCCTCTAGTTTCAGTTCTTAATTCTATGTGTTTAATTCTTGGTTTTAATTTTTAATTTCTCTTTTTTTATATTTTTTATTACCTTAGACCCAACTAAAGACATATAGGTGAAAAAGATGAAGTACAATAGGGTCCTCTACAATTTACAACCGTTCATGAGCACCTACACGATCCCGTTGAAGATGAGGTCGTCTTGTTCGCGGTTGTGAGCTTCCACAATGCTCGACTAAGACTCGGGCAGCATCTAGAATAGCACTAAATATCACCTCATCCCCTGGATCCGAGTCTGAAATAACGTCGGGATCGGGGTAGATGTCGGGTGTCGAAGATGATTCGGAAGACATTTTTTTTGAGAAATTTATATAAGTTTTGAAAATGTGTAGGATATCAGCCCTTAATGAATCCATTATCTCGAGCTAGAAAAGGATTGTAATGAATATATGCACGTGTGTATTTGTGTCTATATTACCAAATATGCAACGCAAGCCTCGGATTAAACCTTTCATCATGGTGAGGAGAGGGAAAATGTACACGTTCTTTAATCGAATCTGTGGTACTGCTTGTTAGCCGGATCATATGGAGCTTCCTATCTTCAACAACGTACAACTAACACCTAATGTTAGGATTAACCATATACATGTACGTACGGATATACATAATACATATGAATATAAAACTCACATTATATATGGAAACTCATGCCCCACATGTTCCTGCGGAGCAAGCATTTGCGAGACCTTTAGAATGAAAGAACACACCGACCCGAAACCAAAGATATATGATACAAATTCAAAGAAAATGATGGTATGTTTTGCTTTGAAAGAGAGTATGGCTAAGGTTTAGGGAAAAATGGATTATACAGCCAAAAACACAAAAACTTAGAAAAGCCTTGTTATGTTTGTGATTCAATGCAAACCATTGGTGCCTCCACATTATAAGGGATCCAACAAATTTGGAGAAAACCATTTTACTATAAACTGAAGAAAATATCCTTTTATTTTCGTTGTAATCCGTGAACTCGAACCCAGGATCTTCAGTTGTTTAAGACATGTCTCTGCCACTGAACCATAACACCGTGAAAATAATCATAGAAAGCAATTGGTTGCATAATATCCTCAGCCAGCCAATTGCACTTATATATTATGTTTGGACAATGTTCCTTTATAGTCTTTCTGTTTTTTACATGACACCCCAAATTTATTTCTTATAGTCAATGTTCTTATCTTTATAGGCGCCTCATATTAACTTCAGCTCTGTTGTTCGCTCATTAATCTCTCTATGTTGCTAAACAATACTTTTGAACCAACTAATATTCTAGTCGTAGCAGATTACTAGGATTTGATTTTGGATTTCTGAATTTGTATTATGTTTTTTAGATTAATTGCGCTTACTATTACTGTAATAGTATTACATATACCAAATAGTCTAAACAAACCATATAATCAGAGGAGGACCCACTAGTGTTGTGCAGGGGTCGGCCGTCCCCTTTGAAAAAATATTTTAATAGTATATATGTGTTAAAATTTCAATTGACCCCTGTGAATTTTTGACACCGACCCCTGTAGAATTATTGTTGATAGAAGTAGAGAGTATATGAGATGAAAGGGAGAAAATGTGAAACTAAGAGTTAGATTTAAGTAAATGGGGAAAAGCGACGAAATGCCCTCATGTACAAGCACATAATTGGACTTAACATATAAAATTAACGTTCGTTAGTGAAAAAACATGTAAACAAACTTGCACATAATAAAGAAAGATTGCTATTATTTTCTAAGTAAAAGAATGAAACCAGAAATTTGGTTTCATCGTACGACCATACATCGTTTTAAATATGTTTTTTTAATCATAAGCTAAAAAAATGTCAATATCATTCTATGTGTTTCAGGTTTATTAACCATAGCATTATGAACCTAACCGATACAGACTAAATTCGTGTCATAATATTGCCACAATGTAGCGGGTTTTGTTAAGCAGATAATCTTGTTTTAATCCTTGGCATTTTTATGAATAAAAATAGGTCTTCGTAATCAATGTTGAAATGGAACGAACGATGTAATTTTTTTCTTTTTTTAATCTTGTTTGTGTGGTGTTTGTTTGCTTGGTCAATTAAGTTGTCGATTTTAATAAAAGTCGTCGTTAAGAAAAAGAATAAAGGTATATTGTTTCTATTAATCCCAACTATCATCTTTTGGTCGTTGTTGGTCTCAACTAACGAATTGGCCGCTGACGGTCTCACATTTTAACGTTTTTGTTCCCAATAGTCCGCGACTAACAGAATCCTAACGCCGTTACTTGCAGGTGGCCGGAAAAGTCACATTTTTTGTCGGAAAATTCAACCTGAACACCGCCACCACCACCAATTAACTCACTACCAACCAACTGCCACCGCTTGAGCACCACCAACCGATTCCGACGATGGTTCCAGGGTTCCTGTGACTTCAATATTTGTGGCTTTTCTAGAAAACGGTTCTTAAAGGTCCGATTCAAGGTTACAAAGATGTTTGGGATGAAAATGTTGAGTTTTTGTGAAAAAATGTGAGTTTTCTAGCCAAAAATGTTTTTCAGACAATCTGTAACTAACGACGTTAAAATTCTGTTAGTCGAACACCGTTGGGAACAAATACGTTAAAAGATGAGACCATCAGCCACCAATTCATTAGTTTAGACCAGTATCGATCAAAAAATGGTAGTTGGGATCAGTGTTTTGAAACCCAGCCCGGCCTGTCGGACCGTGACCCGGTGATGATATCGGTCCGGGTCATGGTATATTGCCCGTTTTCTATTGGCCACGCCGAGTTTTGCGGGTGACGGTCGGGCCGGACCCGGTGACCCGACGGGTGAACTGGCAGCTTGTTCAAACTCGTGGTAATCAGACATGATCAGTGTATATTAGGTTACAACTGAGTCAAAATTGAACCAAATCAGCCATGTAGAACAAGTTCTTACCTTAATTAAAACCAAAATCTAAGCAAACCTGGACCAAAACTGTTTATGTGATAAATCTTGTTTGTGTCTCGATTTGAAGTTTGAACAGGGGAAACAATAGTGATGTGCACATCAAGGTTTACACTTTACAAGGAGAACATAATTTTGACCATTTTAACACTTAACCTCTCAAACTTAGGCTGTGCAACGGTCAGAACTGCGAGAACCGAATTGGAACCGGAACCGAATCGGAACCGAAAATGAATGAAAAATAGAACCGGAACCGGAACCTATTATAGTAAACCGGTTTGGTTCCAGAACCGCTAAACGGTTCTGGCTAGAACCGGTTCGATAATTTAGTTATTAAATGAGTTATGCAAACTTTGCAAATTGCAAAAGTTTATACAATTGTATATCTTTTTTCACGGTAAAACTAATTTAGATTACAACATGAACATCCGTTATATTTTTTATTAAAACCTAAGTGTTGAAGTTAAATAAATCATGAGCAACGATAAATTAATGGAAGACCATATCATTTTATATTAAATTACGTTGATAGCTTATTTCAAATTGATTATGGTTGCTAGTTCTTGAACGTAAAGAGAGAAGATTTGAATTAAAAAATGATTAAATGGATGCCGATTAATAAGTTACTCTATACAAAATGGGGAATGGTAAATTTATTTAAAACGTTTTGAATATTCCGGTTCTTCGGTTCCAAGTCTAGAACCGCCGGTTTTAACCGGAACCGAACCGAACCGAACCGAACCGGGAACCGTTTAGTGCAAATTCTGAGAATTGAGAACCGAACCGGTACACACATTAGCGGTTCTGAGGCACCGGTTCAGTTCCGGTTATTTTTTGCTCACCCCTACTCAAACTTCAATAATTTACATCTGGTCCATAACTTTATAAGTTTATACATAAATGGTATACAAATTTACTATATATGTATAAAAACTTATAAAAATTTGTAAAGTTGTATATAAAAATTAGTAATTTTTATATATGAGGTTATCCAGGACAAACACCGGTCTGTCCTTCCGAATCGGCCCGACCGTACCGGGTCTGAAAACATTGGTTGGGATTAAAAAACCTATGCAACAAAAATAAATAAAATATAAAAAATAAAAACTTTTGCATCGACATCTTTGTAAACCTCTTACTAAATTACCACCCGTGTCATATCTCGTTCATCGGCCGACTTGTTCTACATCTTCTCATTAGCAGCCTACGGTACGTTCTTCAACATCTTCTTCGAATTCAAGTACGAATTTATTCTCAAGCTCTGTTTTTTATATATGGGTTTTAGATATCTTCTAGGGTTTAACTTAATTTCTATTTATTCACAACATTCAGTTGTTTAGGGCTTTATTTGATGCACACCAACTGTTTGATAAAATTCCACAATTAACAAACAACACATCGCAATATATACATATACAATAACCCTTTTCATTTAATTTCAAACTATAATGTATGATGAATGATTGATTCACCCTCTATATTCGATAGACACCGAGGCAGATTAATGTTTAGATTTTGAATATTCATCATGAATAATAATATTGTTAATATTATGATGCTCAAAATATCATTTTTATTAAGGGAGTGTTTTGGATTTCTAAATGTTTGATTGGATTCAGTTAGCAATTTGTGACAACTAGCCCGTTAACAGTTAGAACAAACAAAAACCACACATGCGCTGCCATTACGTTTTATATCTTTTGTTATAATCACCATAAAAGTATTATCTATGTAATTCAACAGTTTGGTTCTTGATGTTTGGCAGATGTCACAACGAGGTGTTTGGCAGCTTCAGAAGCTGATAGTGAGCTACTGTAACTGGGGCGGAAGTAGTAGGGGCATTAGGTATGTTATTTTTACTTACTTTTCTTAAAACTCTTTTTAACAAACTAGTATTAAAGATTTTAGTTATCTGTATCTAAAGTAAAGCATATCTACGATTTAGCATAAAGAATTATCTAAGAAATTAAATATTATTAGTATTTATCTCCTATTAAAATGCTAAATAAAGAGTCTGAGTTGTATGACATACATCGTGCAGGTTAACAGTTTAAATTATCACATAAAAGCTACTTTTTTTTTGCAAGCTTAATAAGAGTTACGTATCTATTACAATATTACTTTTTTGCATATTAGTACTCTAAAATTACACATTAGACTTCAAAGGTACAAATGTGTGTATAGGAATTACGTTTAGGCTATAAATATGTGCTTGTTTCTTTTTTATCTTTTTAAATTTAGTAAAAAAAATTACCCATTTAGTTTAAATTATGACATAAAACCTTCGTTTTTAGCAATGAAAGTGACTAATATTAAATATTTTCTTATCTGTATCTCAACTAAAACACATTTACTATTTTGATAGCATAAAGAATTATCACATAAATGAAATACTATTAATATTTATCTCCTAATTAAAATGATAAACAAAGAATCTGAATTGTATCAGACACGTTATGGTAACCTCTAATGGTCTAACCGTGCGAATAAACATGATTTCTGTGATCCTAAAAAGAACTACTTATTTTATCTATTTTCTCTTATTTTTTGTATTAGTACTCTATATTTACACATTTGCCATCAAAAATACAAATGTATATAAGATAATTACGTTTCTATGCGCCCCGCTTGCGGTGCGCACATATAATGTATATATATGTGTGAACCCTTGAGTGGGCAAAGGTGAAATTGCACTAATTTTGACGTTATTTTACTAATCTCGTGAAAATAATGTTAAAAGTGACGGAAGGTTAATCAAGCATCATGTGGTGAAGTTGATAGCTGAAAGACAAGGGTACATGCACCAATCGGCTGGTGTCCCGAGGTTGAGTGTTATGTGCCTTATGTCCAAGGCTTGATGCAAAACTACTATCGAGCCAGGGGGTCTCACTCGAAGCAGCCTCTCTATTCCTACGGGGTAGAGGTAAGGCTGTCTACATCTTACCCTCCTCAGACCTTACCATAGCTTTGCTATTGGTGGGATATACTGAGTACGATGATGATGATGATGATGATGATGATGATTTCTTTTCTATGTTTTAAACTCAGTCAAAAACACACCAATCAGTTTAAATTATGACATAAAATCTACTTTTTACAAAATTTGTAAAATAAAACGAGTTAAACGGTTCGACCCGTTTAGCTAAACATGTTCAGAAGCTGACTAACAACTTCCTATTGAATGTATAGGGCATTTATGGAATCTGAACTGGCATCATTTAAGGAAAGCAACCCTCAATTAGAGGTGGTTACCGAGCTTAACCGTGGTCAACACCCATATTTGAAAGGATTATACAGTAAGACTCCACATTGCTTATTTAATGGCAATTTTTTTGTAAATAACTTGATAATTTTTAACTTATGCAGAGAACAAGAACGAGCGTGTTGTATCTGTTATGAACATGACCCCAGAAGACGTGCATATGTGTGCAACCCGGCTTAGAAATTCACTGGGAAGAAAGGTGGTGAAGCTGAAGACCCGACATGTCACCAAACACCCCAGTGTGCAAGGAACATGGACAACCGACATGCAGATTTGAAGCCTGAGATCTTCTGGTTTGTTTCTTTTACGACCCACCAACCCGGTTAGGATGATAAAGATTTGGAAATTGGTTATTGGCAGTTAATTAACTTTACAAATACTTCATTTTTTTGTTTTGAGATTTATAAGACTGTTTTGTACAATAGTTTGGTCTGTATTATTGCGCTGTGTTGTGAATTTGGGTTGTCATATCCTACCCATTTGATAAATGGGCCATGTTCGGGTTGACTTATTTTAAGCGGGCCAGGTTTGGGTTGACATATTTAACACTATTTAATTAAATAGGCTGACCCAGCAACCTCTTTAGTTAAACAAGTTAACTCGCTGATCCACTTGTGAAGTGTTTAACCCATTATTTTATTACCCATCAACCTGATTAACGCATTTACAACTTGATCACTACTCACCAAACCATCAACCTGATTAACGCATTTACAACTTGATCACCATCAACCTGATTAACGCATTTACAATGGTTAAATGGTTGTGTTCGTGTTAAACAATTTTTAATTGTTTAGGTTAGGGACGATGTGTTTTAGGCTAATAAAAGCGTGGTTCGTGTTCGGTTGACCAATTCAACCTGAAACAGGTCAACCCGATACCATGAACACCCCTAATTGGGTCATGTTTGGGTCTGCTATAACCTTGCTCGGTTTAGGTTTAGACAGGCTTTTGTAAAAAGTTCACAACCTATTAAGGGCTATTTGAACTAGGGTGGTACTAACTACTAACTCACTGGAACATGTTTTAAATAACAAGTTTTTGAAGAGTGGTATGCTTTTACTTGCATAATTTGAGTGCACCTGAATTGACCTGTTTATCAAATTTGTTACTTAAATAAACCCATAATAAATTGCTATATCCACCACCACACATATTGGAAATGATATCATCAACCATTTTGGTTTGTTTGTCACCCTTTTCATCTACAAACTTCAATCATTTTCAACTGGCACTAATGTTTAACCGTACGGAACATGTTTTATCAACTGTCACTATGTAACATTGCCAAATGAATAGTTTTACAATAGATATACAAGATCATCAAATAAATATTTTATTTTTTTGTTACAAGTGTCTATGACTATCGATGTTATAAATTATAATGAATGATTATTAGTGGCCCAATTACTGTGTTTGAGGGCCTTGATTGTAGACACTATGATGACGTGACATGCTATGTAATAATAGTATAATACCAACACACACAATCGACTATTAATTATACTTATTATTATTATTATTATTATTATTATTATTATTATTATTATTATTAACAACTTGAGTCAGATACCATCACGAGATAATAAGATACCTATTTCATATTTTAAAGTTACAAGTTTCAATCATCCTTATATTCGTTGCTTACTAAAGAGTATAATTAGATTTAAAAAAAGAGAAAAAGAAAAAAAGTGACATGATTAGATCCTTGTTGTTAATGCATGCATGATCTAAGATTTGATCCACCATTATGTTATGTTTATTAAAGTGACAGGTAAGAACATCATTATACAAAAGTGGGAGCTCAATATTATTACTAGGTGTGTGACCTAAAGTGATTTTGGGGCCAATATCTTTCATAACTAACATATAGATACAAAACTAAAGGTTTATGGACCCTCTCACACCCACGGAAACATTACACGAAGTTTGTGGGTCTGAGTTTATTCCAAGCCGGTTAGGCGCATTAGTTAGGGTTAACCTAACGGGTTTGCCGGTTGGCCAGTTTAACCCATTTATTTTTTTAATTTGTGTTTTATGTCATGGTTAAAAATTGTATTCCAACAGTTGACACTTAAAAGAGAATGTGACATCAAGTTTTTATAACATAATTGTTTTATATATTTATACACGTTTGTATTTTTAGTTATAGGTTTTTAATTCTAAAGTTTTAAGAATGTAAATAAAAAGACAATATAGAAAAGAATCTAGTTAAAAAGATCGTGTGGGTGTCCGCCTGCCAAGACTTAACTTGATTTTCGGGTTCATGTCAATTTTTTCAAGTTCAATATCGAGTTAGACTCTTAACCTGTGAACACAACCGGTTTAACACCCATTTTCAAAATATATTACAAAATATGGTATATCCAATAGAAGAAAAAAAAAATGAAGCTAGTTTTGAGGTGGGGGTTAATTGGTAATTTCACTAAAAAGCAAGAAACCCAACTTTTGCTTTGAATTTTGAACTCTTTCTATTTGATAACCAACATCCATATTTTTGCAACAAAAAAGCTTCATCAGATCATTTTGTAATATACATGAACTCCTTTCATACTTACTCTCCCCATCCATCACTTCCATGCACATCATTGCTCATCTATTCATGCAGGATCCCAAGAACACCTCTTCAACATCAAGGTATATATGTTTCTTCTACATCTAGTTTCAATTCTGTAAACACAAATGAATGAACTCTAGTTTCTGCAAGTTAATTTGCTCTTTCATGATAGAATGATAATGGACATATAACCCAATTAATGGTTTCATACACGAATATGTAGTGTGCAAGATGCGTGAAAAACGACATAATTAAAATCTTAATCATGAGTTCTAACCCGTTCATGTGATTAATTAGTTGTTTATTTCATTTCTTAGTTTCTTTTAGTTTACCCCCTTAATCTGTAATTAAAGGGAGCTTGATGTATTAGTTTATTTAATTCCGTAATACTGTATCATATTTCTCTTTGTATACGCTTTTATGTGTTTTCTTTCAAATACGGCGTTTATCAAACGTTTGCTAGAACGTATCAAAACTTAATTGTCTCCCTTTCTTGAAAGATAAAATATCAGCTAATGTGCATCTCTTGGTATACAAGGTGTCTAAGGTTACAAGATTCAACAGAAGATTATCTTTTGTAATTTAGAAACTTAATTAAACGCAATTTAAATAATTTGACTATTCAAATTTTGGGTTCATGGACCAATTGGTGGTCAAACATAAAAGCTTTTTGTCCAGTATCTGGATTCTGGACCCATTTTGGATTGTATTGTTTTTCTTTTGTCAAGAATTCTTCTTTGTAGACAACTTTTGACACAACTGTTATTCCAAATCTAAAGTGTAGGCAATCAGACATTAGTCTTTGATCACCACCGCTTTGGTCACTATCTCACACCGCTTTGGTCACTACCTTGCGATAGGGTTCCCGCGAATTGAGTAACAGGACAGAATGTGTTTTCGGGTAGAAATAACATAGGGGTTGAAACATGTCTAGTAACATTATTACAATAAAAATAATAAACTGATTTACAAGGTTTTATGCATTAAAAATAAACTTTGCATGACTTCTATGTGTCCAGCTCGTTCGACCGTCTCTTTTAACTAGGAGTTTTTCATTATACAAATTTGACCCGCTTGAAATAGAAATATAACCAAAATTAACTTATTCATACAACTTTGCAACAGGAAACCTTGGTATCAAAGAGCAATGGAGCTCACTAGTCTGTGGAAAATTATTTATCCAAAATCTCCGGAAATCACTCCATCACCAAACCAAATCTTAAAGAAGAATCGTTCCACGCCCACCAAGTTTACTACCACAAGAAACACCACACCTGAAAGACAAAAGCTTAGAAAGTCGACTTCCTTAAACGTTGTCACCTCATTCACCCGTGTTTGCCTATGTGTCCCTATATCTTCCTATACCGATGTTGTGTTCCATGTTGGCGTGCCACCTAGACGAAGCAACACTTACCCGCGATCCAAACCATTTCCAAATTGTGTACAAGATTTGACGACTGCAATAACGAGCATAGAAAGGAGGAGGATATTTAGAGGGAAGTCTTTCAGATGATGTTTTGATGAGAAGACTTGTGGTCGAAGAGGACGCGATGATGAAAGAAAGAAGGCGAAATGAGTTGGAAGTTTCGAGGAAGAGAAATGGCAAAAGAAGGAGAAAGCTTGGTCCAATCCCTTTAAGTAGAATGGTTTTGGCAGAAGAGGATGGATTCTAAGCTTCAATCTTTGTTTCCCATCTAGCAGTTGCTTTTGGTTTTCCAAATTAAAATTGCAATATTCATTTTGTTTGCTACTTGAAAAGCTTTCTAGGAAGATCATGCATACAAACATGAAAAGGGGATTAAACTTGTATTGTTTACCATTTAAATGTTATGGTACTAGATTGGCCAACCAATTAATTTTGGAGATATGGAGGCTCTTGCAGTCTTGCACCTAGGTTTCTTGCTACCAATGTATAATACCACCTTTGACAAAAGGTTTACTAGGGAAACTTCTCACCATATGAATAGTTAACTTTCTAAAATGTGCATTGACTATTCTAATTCGTAGAATGAACTTTTAATGTTAGTTAGTGCGAAAATGAATTTCACGTGGAGGTTTTTGAGCATTGGTTGCAATTCCTCCTCGTGGAGTTCGTTTTCAAACTAACATTAAAAGTTTGTTTTGGAATTTTGAGCATTCATTGTTCATTATAATAAAAAGTTGGGTATTAATGTGCTAATTAGTTATAGGAATTTTCCCTTTGAGTGGAAGTTGTAATGCTAACTTTACCCAAAGGCATTCAACCATATAGTTTCACCTCATTTTTACCCAAAAGAGATAGATACTTCTAACTTTTACCCAAATTACACTCTACCTATTTTTCTAAATAAAACTAGTTATATATTCGAAAACATAAAAACACAATTTCATTAATAAAAATAAGTCGATAACAAACACTATAACTCAGATTGAAATAACTAAAAACATAAAAAAAAACTAATAATCACAAAATCAGCCCTACTTTGTGGCTATGTCGCGTTTACGTTGAAATATTACTTGCAAGATCTGCTCTGTCATATTGTCATGCGATTTTAGAAATGTCTTCATATCCCAAACAAAATATTCATGTTGGATAGCCTTGTGTTGCTTTTTTATTTATGTTCATGTCGAATAGCCTTGTGTTGCTTTTTTATTTATGTTCATGTCAAATAGCCTTGTGTTGCTTTTTTATTTATTTAAATTTTCAATTTCACCATCTTCTTTAGAATATTTTCTCTCTATGCAAAATGGTCAAAGGGTGGTTTGTCTTGTGTGTGAAATGTGAATTGACTTGGTGTAATTTAAATAAACATGCTTTGTGTATGCAGATATTTTGTGTAGTATTGTGGGTATTGAAACGGTTGGGGTAGAATTGGTCATTTGGTCCATTTTGACTCGAACCGCCTTTTGGTTGAGATGATTTCCGGATGGACTTTGATTTTTTATTTTGTTTCAATCCATTTGAGTAGAAGATATATGAGTACTAGAATAAGGTTTATAGTTTTGTGGTAAAAAAATGGCTTTGTTTTTAGGAAAAATGGAGATAGTAGTGGCCATGAATTATTCATCTCTCATTTGCTTTTATTTTGATGATTGTCTCTGAATTGAGGCATTTTCTATTCATTTCATTCCTCCATTTTATTCTAAAAACTTTCATACACGCATTTAAGATAAATCTCTTTTTTTAAGTTTTGTTATATTCAAGAATCAAACTCAATAAGAGAGAGATCAAATCCAAAATAGAAGAGTTGTGCTACAACTATCACATTATTCATTTTTGTGTTGTAATTTTTTTGATGATCACTACCATTATCTTTGTAAAGAGTCTGTAAGGGATTCACCATATTTGTTGGTGATCTGTGGAGATGTGATCACTGCTAGGGGTGTTCATCGAATCGAATAACGAATTTTCAAGTTAATCGAATCAAATAATCCGAAAAATTTATTTTTTTGTTGGTATTGATATTCGTATTCGAATAAAGTTGAATTGTTCGATTCGAATCCGTATTCGTATTATATGTCATATTCGGAATTCGATTTCGACATGTATTTGAAACTCGAATTCGAATCGAATACGAACCGAATTCAAATAAATTCGATTTGATTCAAGTTCACCTATGTTAAAAATTTCAAAAACCAAAATCATAATTGTAAAACACACATATATTAGTTTAAAGTAGTTATAGTACCATGTGATAATAAGTTCAAAGTTAAAATACAAATAGTTTGAGATAAGAAATAATTATATGTGCGATTGGGTTCAAATATTTTGTAATGGACATTATTATATATTAATTTGAATTCGAATTTCGAATGAATAATAAATCATAAATTCGTATTCGATTCGTATTTGATAACTATATTCGAATAATAATCTAATCGAATCCGAATTTTTTAGAAAGAATTCGAAACTTAATAATCGAATTCGAATCAAATCGAATTTCGAGTGTTTCGAATTCGAATCAAATTCTAAACACCCCCAATCACTGTCGCATGAGATTAATGAAAGACTACCTTTGAATTAGTGAGACGGTTGATGTGACATTCGTCATTTTCGATTTAATTTATGTTTGTATTTGTATTGTGAACCCGACCCGTTTGTCTTTCGAATTCTTTGATATTAATAAAATAGTGGTTTTCATGTTACAAACGTGATTCACACTTGTTGGATCGCGAACATCCTTTATGGTATTTTAAAACGCTCATTTTATGCTCAAAACGACTTAAAACGAACTTTAGGGACTAAACTCGCCACATAACCAAAGCTGAAGACCAACCCACCCTGTTAGAGCGCCGCGCCGCGCAACCAGGAAGGGAGAGGTGGTCGCAGGTGGCGGCCATTCACCTGCACAGTTTCAAACTCGTTTTTGTTTATAATAACTCCTTAAACCCCCAACTAACCATCTTTAATGTTTGTAATATCATTGGTTGAACTTGGTGGCAATACACTAACCTTTTCCTTATAAATACCAACCCATTTGCACCAATTTCCAGCTGCTATCACTTCAAGCACTCTCTCAAATTAGAGTTATAAGCTTCATTCCCATGTTCTTGACAGTTTGACTTTTTGAAGTCAAACAAAAGCTAAACTTTGATTTGAATCCGTTTTTGGTGATTAAGTCTTGTATTTTATGTTTGTTTATGTTATAATACCCTTCTTCTTTGTTTTCCCTTCTTCAATAATGGTTGAATTAGGTGTTTATGCCATTCTAAGACAAATTTACATGAAAGGGGTATTTTAGTCCACTTCAACATTTTGATTCATTTAAGCTTCCTGTTTTTGTTTAAGATCTGAGTTTTAAGAGTTTATATTAGTTTTATGGTTTTGGGTGTATGAAAACCAACCTCGGTCTCATACCGAGTCATGGACCGAACTGAAACCGAACTCTCGTTTAACTCTTTATTTCATTATTTTAAAACAAGTTGTATATAAGATTCAAATGTTTAAGTTCTTTTATTTACTGTTTGTATTTGTTATTATGATATGGTTATGTTGGACCCAAACTTGGTCATATACCAAGTCTTGAATCAACCAAACCATACAAACCGAACCAAACCGAGTTCACTAGTTTAAAACACACTAGTTGTGTTTTGGGCCACCGAATCTCATATTTTTCTTTAAATATCTTTTTATAAACTGGTTATAAATGTTTTCTCAAAGTATTTGGTATGTACGAACCAACTTGATCTTATAACAAGCTTGGACCGACAAAATCGAACACCCGCTTAACATTGATGTTCGGAGTTTCTTCCTCATAGAACTCCTAAGTTAGTTAAGTTTTTGTTTTTGATGAGTTATCTCATAACATATGTCACTTCGGTATGTCGGGTTTCGGACTTGACAACTTATCAAGACCCGAATCGACTAAACCGAACAACCGTTAAAATCTTTTTTGGTATTTATCTAAACAAAGGGTCGTGCACTATTACATTAAGCCAATCCCCACATATTTACTTAACAAAGGTTAAGTACAACTTATGGATAAAAACGCCAATGCTCGATTTCGGGATAACTTACTTCTTTTCAAAACCGTCACTTAATTACTTAAGTTTTACACTTTAAACCCCAAAACTTTGTTTATTTGTTTTTACTTGTCTTTTACTTTACTTTAAGTTTTCTCTGGACATCCTACTAACTTAAGGATATTTTTAACATAGGACTCGTACGTTAAATCTTTAAGCTCGTTTTCCCGAAGCTTCCTCTTGAACCATTTATACACCAAAGTCACATATCCCATGTGAGTAATCGCACTCCCCCTTTTTACGCTTTTATACTTTTGGGGGTGGCATGCGTACCATATTCAAACCCACATGTTTTGTGACCTCATTACTAAACCCACTATTCAAACATTATGTGTCCATGTGAATATTTGCTCATTCTTTGTTTATGCTTCAAATTGTTTTTATGCTGTTGTTGAGCCTCAATAAGTATGATCAAACGCACCCCTAACTACTTTAGTCTTGTGCAAGTAGAATAAGGCCTCATTCTCCGAGTATTTTGGTTGTTACCAAATAGAAAGGAGCCATAGTTAAATACTTTACATTTACAATGGTTGTTGCATTATTCTATTTACACATGTGAATTATGATTTTTGTAGCCCTGCTTGCGGTGCGCACATATGATGTATATATGTGTGAACCCTCGGGTGGGCAAAAGTGAAATTGCACTAATTTTGACGTTATTTTACTAATCTCGTGAAAATAACGTTAAAAGTGACGGACGGTTAATCAGGCATCATGTAGTGGCGTTGATAGCTGAAAGATAAGGGTACATGCACCGATCAGCCGGTGTCCCGATGATTGAGTGCTATGTGCCTTATGTCCAAGGCTTGATGCAAAACTACTATCGAGCCGGGGGTCTCACCGGAAGCAGCATCTCTATCCCTATGGGGTAGAGGTAAGGCTGCCTACATCTTACCCTCCTCAGACCCTACCATAGCTTTGCTATTGGTGGGATATACTGAGTACGATGATGATGATGATGAATTATGATTTTTGCCTCATTATATAAATATATTAAAAACTAGTGTATTACTCACAAACATTCGTGTTGATCAAATTTATTTTTATGCATGTTACAGGTTTACTTTTAGGTTGCTTGTGAAGATTGAAGACTCATCACTTAGATTTTACCTTTAGGATATTTTAATGAATTTAGTGTTGATGTAATTGTTTGTATTTTATCTTGAACAAGTTGTATTTGTGATTATTGAATGAAATAAACAAGTTGAGTACAATATTGTCATTTTAATAGTGTCATAGTGTTCTTGAGCAATCCGTTGCACCCCGGCATGTTCCGTCGCCTTTGGTCGAGGTGTGACAGTTGATGTTTCAGAAATCTCTTTTAAACGATAGTGGAACAACTCCCAGGTTGAGAATCAGGGAGCGAACGCAGAGCTGGTTTGTCAACATCTACTTGAACCCCTGTCATTTTAACCCTTTAACCATCTTTATCTTACTTCTTGAGTCTTAAAAAGAGTTAATCAAACAAGATTGTGTCTTCTAGTTCCCCTATCAACTCGCTTATTGATTGTCATATTCCCGTTCAAATTGAACCGCCCAATCTCTTTGCCAAAATCGATTAATGCGTACTTGGGTTCTTCTATTGAATGTCGAAATCACGCGGAATCAACGAGTGATTCTCACTTTGGTAGGGGATTTAAGGTTTGTTTTGGGGTCATTTGAAAGGCGACAATCATCCTCTAGCACTGTAAGACCCTCAAGTGGTAGTGATAATATCATCATTATCTTAGTTGACTCCCCACTGTCACCATCGTCACTACAAAGTTTGACTCATCACTTCTCACCACCATCGGCTTCATCATCGTTGAGACAATGGACAAGGTTCAGATAAAGAGATGAATGAGTGGGATTGCTGCGTGGTACAAACACCCGTGACATAACAACTCAAAATTTACAAGTGAGAGAATTTTTTTATAACGCTTGTTTTTTAGAGAAAAATATTTTTTTATAGAAATATGTTTTCATAAACCACTAACCTAGTCCAGTGGTAAAGTCTTATACTTTATAATAAAAAAAATGGTGTTGTTTAAAAAATACAAATAAAATAAAGAAAAAATATTTAAAAATTGACTTTGAATGATGTCCAGGAATTTTGAGTGATTAGTGTTTGGTTAACGACCTAGGGTTTACGCCACCAACAGAAATCGACAGACGATCGGATTGGACGTGGGGAGTCACAACCACCTTACCCACGGACGACCAACAAAGCAACTTATAATATTATTATTCAATTGAATTGGTACGCTCTTGTTGTTTCAATCAATTTTAGGAATTGGTAGTTTGAAAATTGAACATTAAATCATCATCATTAGTTTTTATCCTTCAAGTTCCAAAAGGTTAAATTGGTTGGTGTTTAATGTTTGTACTATTGTATATATAACTATATATCTATGTCTTTGTGCAGCTTTATTAAATTACTCTCATTTATGATTTTTCTGTTGTACATAACTATATCTGTGTAGGGGAAAGTTAACATACAATCTAAAAAACTCTACTAAACATGCAAATCAAATAGTGTAATTTTAGTCGTCTTTTGTTTGTAGTCTAATCACACTACTTGTATATATAATTGTACTATTTGATTTGTTAATTTAATTTGTATTTGATCCAAACCTTATGTGTATTCTATTATATTACTCTCGTTCATTGGGTTTTTGTTATGTCAGGTCCTCCAGTTTGTTGTGTGACTCATTCAGTGAGTTTTATGCATTGTTCTGATACATGAGATTGCTTTTGGAAGTGAGTGATTTACTTAAATATGTCTAGTAGGAGGCGCAAAACACCTGGATGGGCTGCATTTGACCCTAAAAACCAACCAAAACCATTCACGGATATCGAAACACATAATGATGACCTGTACCCACCAATCTCAACCAAGATTACTGCATTACAAAACCATCAAAGTCCTTCAAGAAATGGTAATCTTACTGGGAAGTCTTTCTTTTCTGTGCTAACTCACTCATCAAGTGTTCAAAACACGATCGCCAGCGAGAATGCTCATAACCCTTCGATGGAAAATAGTCAAAGTGAAACTTTGACTTCCAAATATGTAGAAAACGTCTCTCGAGTTAATGAGAAACTGAAGGTAGAGCATCCATGGGCTAATGAGAACTTAATAGAGGATATAATGGCAGCTGTAGATAATGATATTGACAAAGCATCGGCTCTGCTAAATGAGATGGCTCCCCATGGTAGATTGCAGGAGAAGAAGATAACAGAACTTGATCATAATATTGAGGAAGTTGGTCTTACTGCAACGATTGATGAACGGTTAAATGAGCATAATAATTCTGGGAGTGTTCTTCTTGGTGATAATGTACCACTAGGGTTTATGATGGATATGAGTATGATTCCAGTGGAGCCCGAATGGGAAGATGATGACATGTACCAAATGCATCGAAAAGAAGCGATCAGGGCAATGAGGTATGATTATAATCAATAAGGGCGGGCTCAGGTGACGGGTCAAAACGTGTTCGGGTCAGAATGGGTTCTGAATAAAATGATTTCGGGTCAAAACGAGGCGTTTTAAAAAAAATGTTAATTTGGTTTGAGTCAAAATGGGCTTTCATTGAAATGAGTTTGGGACAAAACGGGTCATTTTAAAGGTGGCGGTGGTGGTGTCGCCGACCACAAGGTGGCGATGACGGGGACGGCGGTGGGTGTGGTGGCGCGTTTGTGGTGACGTGCTGGTGGCATAGGTGGTGATGGTGGTGGTGGTGGGCGTGTCGGTGGTAGAGTGGCGGTGGTGCCGGTGACAACGAGTAAGTGGTGGAGATAAACAATGGTCATGGTTAATGATGAATCCATTTGAACCTGTGTTAAGTTTTATAATTGTCACTCGTTTTGACCCATTGACTAGTTTGAGTGGGCCCAAATTGACCCGTTGACTAACTTGAAGTAACTCAAATGAACACATTTTTAGAAGATGAGGCATCATTGCCACCTATAGAATTGATGATAGTTGTGCATATGAAGATCAATGTTACATGTTTTGGTGAACAGGTTAGCCTCTCGCCACTCAAAAGCTGCCAGCGATGCCTATTTAAGAAAAGATCATGCAGCTGCACAGGAATATTCACTTAAGGCCCGAGAAGAATGGAATAATGCAGAAAAGCTTCATGCTAAGGCGGCTAAGGAAATATTAACTATCAGAAACTGTGAAAATGATGATTGGAAGTTGGATTTGCACGGTCTTCATGCCACGGAAGCGGTTCAAGTTTTACAGGAGCATTTATTAAAGATAGAGTCTCAGTTGTCTACAAAACCTGATAAACCCAACGTTAAAGTCGGTTTAGAAACAGAGAAGTCAGAAAGACAACAGTTATCTAAGCCAAGGTTGTTAGAAGTTATTACAGGTAAGAAACACACAAATCCTTCTTATTTGTTCAGTATGCTTCAGTTTGATAATGGGTCAAAATTTGGTAATTTTGGGTTGCCCAAACACATTTTTGTTTCAACTTTTTGTAAGCTATACGTTGAATACTTGAATATGATTCAAAGTTATATTATATCAGCAGTAATAATCTAACTTTTTTAACATTATAATTTTGGAGGTTTTTTTGCATCAAAAACACACTTTGGGCAACATCTTCTGATTAATAATAAACTGATAGAAACCGAAAATCTAAATTACTGGAACTAAGATAAATAGCCACATTCGAGATAGGCTTGATCTCCAATTACAAGGATTAAAACCTCAATTTTATAACATAAACATAGACATCCTCAAATATACAATGAACATGCTTTAAATACTAATCCTAACTAACGGTTATTGAACATAACCGCTCCACTACTTCTACATTTGTGGATTATTTTGGTTAACTAGATTTAAGTGGGACTTTTAATAACTGGGTTGGTATCATAAACACAGAGATGTATGGATTGGACATTTTGCCTATAAAAGAGGATTAATGAAATTAATTTGGGAAAGGAATAAATGAATATATTTACTGATATGGTTGTGTAAATTTGATTAGTAATGATTGTGAATTTTGGAATGTAAAAGTATATTTTCTATGTTGGTACTGGCTACTGCATCACCTTTTTATGTCCTGTGTGTTATTAGTGCATTTCCTCACGTTATATGGTAACCTTATTTTTATTGCAGTTATGTAGGATAGGATATTATGAGCGTTAATATAAAGTTGGATGGAAAGTATTGTGTCCAATATTCCACTATTCATTAGAGTACAATTCAACCATCTTACTTGTAATTGCGTCAATACTAAGTAGTTATATTTAATTTGGTTAAAGTAGCACTCTAATAACATAGTTTTGTAACTAATCATATCTAGTGCATTAACTAGTTGAATAATGTTTTATGTGTCAACCCTAGCTGTTTTCACTTGTATTTAAACAACTTGTTTCATTCTGAACCCTTTTTGACCTGTTACCCGACCTGCTCATTTTGCCACCATTTTTCCGGTAAAACAGTTACTAATATATTGAACTTGTGATCGCGCAGGGAAAGGTAGTCACAGCCGAGGGGCAGCTGCGCTTCCGGTAGCAATAAAAAGCTTTCTCAGTGAAAAAGGGTGCGTCTTTTTCAACTCCTAATATTAATTATTATTTAGGATGTTATAATCTCCCTGTAATATAATCTTGGTTTTCTAGTTTATTAGGTGGTTTAAGTAGTTAAAATCATATATGTTGAATGACAGGTATTATTACTATGAGGCAAGAATTGGGGTTATTACTGTGCAACCTAAGTTTCGTCAACTGTCAGCTGCTCTATCAAAACGGTAGTAGCCTCAGACTGTAAGAAGTGTCGAAGTTGGCTTTCGGGAGTCAAATGTTGCGATTTATAATTGTAGCTTTTATTTAAATTTATTCAGTATTGTTTATTGAAACTGATATTTGTATCATATTGTATAATGAGCTTTAGGAACATAAGATAGTGGCGCTAAGAGTGAAATGTTTCATATGTATTTTAGTTCATGAAAAGTAGCAGGTTTGACGACAAAAAGTCAGATCAGTGTTACTTGTAAGCAAATTCTTGTAAGGTTAATTTTTATTTATTGATATTGTATAATATGTTATTTGAAACTGATTTGGCGCTAAACTAGGCAAATATGTTTCTTTTTCTTTTAATCCTAAAGATTGTAATTTAAATTTTAGAGATAATACTTATTTGCGTCCATGTGGTTCGTAGGCGGTAGCACGTTGTGCCCCTAAAAGTCCGATTGTGTCCCCGTGTTTTCAAAAAGCGGTGCGCTTTTCATTGTTAGTGACTTGAACTCACTGGTAGTGGTTGTTAGTACGGGATTAATAGAATTTCATTGTTTTACTAGATACACCATAGTTTGACGACGATTGTACATATTTTGTGCCATCTCTAAGGTTGTGACCAATATACATGATATATTTGGGATGAACACTCACAAAGTCGCAGTCATTAACAATGAAAGTGATTTATTGTTCTTAATAAGCAATGTAGATGAGTAACAATGCACAATGTTTGCATGCAACAATACAAAACCAGAACTTTTTAATCAGAGGGTTATCATAAGGTTCTCTTTTCTGGTTTTCTTTTAACCACAACTAAGGGGTCCAACTAATGCTTTTCTGGGGACTAGAGGGTCAAAGGACCCACCCTCATCTCTTTCCACCTAGGTGCGACATTCTAAACTTGTGAGGTCAAACCGGGAGGTAGCTTATGCAATGGTTACATGTTCAGCTTCACCTCAAATTGCAATGTCACCTGTTTTTTTGGGGGACTAGAGGGCCAAAGGACCCTCTCGACCCTCAAATTCCTTTTCATTATCACCATTCATCTTACCATTAGACAACATATATAAACGTCAACCACAACTTTCTATAGTATGAATTTTCTCTCTCCAATGAAAATTAACAAAATTTTTATGTTGCCGATGAGCTGGTGAACGAGTGGTAAGGGAGAAACTTGTTCCATATGACCCAGGTTCGATTCATGCCCTCATCATTTAGTTTCGGTGGCATCCGGTGATAATGGGAGACTATGCAAGTAGGTGACATTCAATAGTTGGATCCTGAACTAAACGAGTTTATTTCACTAGGCGTTGGCCTTGGGTGAGGGTTTTCCCCGATCCAAAGGCGAGTGTATCTCCATGTGATGATATTAGCAAGTAGCCGATTTGAAGGATTCGTTAGCCGTTCAAAAAACAAAAGAAACCCTAAAGAGCTACATTGTTCTGTTACATTCATGGCTTGTATTGACTACCTCTTGGCAATCAACGTATTCTGATGTAGAGGGTTGTTTAGACTTTAGATGCATGTTTTTATTAGGAATATCCTATTTGTTATAGTGACGTAGATACAAGTTCAAGTACCAAATTTCTACATGTCTACATGTGACAACAATGTTAATTTGTTTCTCAAAAGTTATCATTTTCCTAGCTTCATTCAATATCTATCAAATGACAAATTTTCTAGTTATCATTTTCAATATCTATTAAACGGAAGAAATTTGAGTTTGGATGTTTGAAAGTAAGCAAACTTGAATTTTCTGTAGAACCTTAAATCACATATCCAACGTCTAAACACTATCTTAGATTAAAAACACTATATTAAAGCATAGGGATTACTTTCTACAACAGCGCTCTTATAAGAATATGATTATGCAAGTAGATAGGGATTGACACTGGAAAATCCAAAACTACAAACACTGTACCTTCCTTTCTACTCGTCTAATTAAACAACTTTATACCGTCAAGATCAACAACTTCAAATAAAAGTAAAATCATAATTAAACAAAAATAATAACAAACCTGTGGTGTTTCCTTGTCCAAAAATTGATATTATTTTAGGTCAGCAGTTCTTAGTTGGTTTTCTTCTCTTCTGCAGTACTGCTAGAGCCTGCTGCCAATGCTTCATCTTCATCCTCCCCACCAAATCCAAATTCATTCACTCTCTTTTTGTCCACCGGATAAGCCCATCTTTGATACAAATATATTAAAAATATAACATCTGCAACCATAAAAGTGACAACAGTGAGCATGGAAGTAGTCGCTGTATACTAAAGCTTGGTGGGTCCTGGTGTAACGGTATGGATCTGCTACAGATTAAAATTTGTTGCGCCAAAGTACACGTGATAGGTTTGTTTTTAAAAAAATTGCAATATTTTAATAAAAATGGTTAATCGTTAATTTAAAAGAATCGACTACTTTGTCGTTTTCCCCAGTCAATATTGTCATTCTCGTGATTTTCCCATGCTAAAGGTGGCAGATTTGGCCCATTACCTTCCAAATGGCTTATTTCAGATTAGGTTTTGTGTTTAGTATGAAAATAAACGGGGAAAACAAGATGGAAGGTTGCCAATACATATACGTTTAATGCATAAAACCTCCTAAATCGTTTTTAACAAAAACTAGATTATTACTGGTATAAACTCTATAGCCATATATCTGACACTTTAACTAAGGTTATTCTAGGTCAGCTTCTTTCAACCATATGAAAAGACCCTACCACCGTAACCTAATTTGACTATTTATCAGTGAAGTTTGGATCAAAACGTACCATCACGGAAGACAGAAAGTCGATGAAGCATTGGCATTTTTATCACAAACGCAAAAAGATCGTCAATAATCGTATTGAGAAACTTGTAAGTCATCTGCCTCCATGGTAAATGAGCAACTGATTTTAGCTTGTAATTGATGAACAATTGTGGGCACATCATAATGAAACCTGCAATAATATAGTATTATGAATACAATTGCTAGTATACTCAAAGTATAGTATTTATTATAAAGCTATGTAAGGGCTTACCAAACATGTATACACAGCTAGTGAGTGACGAGAGGATCCATGAGTACCAGCTCTTGTGGGTTTCATACATGAGTGAATATACAGAAGAGCATGCAACAAGTACAAAAAGTACATATGATAAATACTTCATTGCCAGATCATCATATTCTTTTGTCTTGTTTCCAGCATACGTTTCGCGATCACTGAATTTTAACTTAGGTATGCTCCCACTTCTATCAACCTAAATAAAAGTAATATACATCATTTTAATTTTATATTGTTATCTTTTAATTTTATATTGTTATGATGCTAGAATAAGATTTATATAACATAAAACATACCTCAATGTGCATTGCTTTCCCTATTTTCCAGAACTCAATGCAGACACCAATTCCAGAACTTGCAAGTATCATCCATGAGGTGTCATTGTCCAGTAAGTAAAGGAAGATGATGAGCTGGCAAACGAAACTCACAACCACTGATTTTGCAGAAAGTCCTTCCATTGATTTGTTTTTGTTCCAGAATTGTATATCTGCATTAAATCAATCATAGAAATTGTTAATAAAATGCTTTTATTCAGAATTTAAAAATGCAAAGTATATAACTTACCATTCTTGAATGCCAAAAAGTCAAATACTGAATGAAACAGTGAAACAAGCATGGTAATTCCAAGGAGATAAGGATTCCCTTCCACAAACACTCTCTATATTAACAAAAAAAGTATAAACTGTTATATTTCTCACAAAGTAACTCGGCATGGAAAAACTTGCTAAGCTTGTAAACGAACCGTGCGGCGGGAAGTTCAGTTATGCTTGTTTATTTAAAAAACGGACAAACATGAAAAATAAATTTGTTCGTTTAATAGATGAATGACCACATGTCTCGTTCGTTCATTTATGTTCGTGAATGTCGGTTTGTGTTCTTTCATATGTGTACATTAATATTTGTAACTTTACGTGTGTTCAAGTTCGTTCGTTTACGTTTGTTAATGTGTACTTAAAACTTTTTAGGCCGTTACAAATTAGTCTATTGCTAAATAATAGTTTAGGCCTAACACTGTTTACAGTTTTACTTTTACTTGGTTTTCGCTCAGTTATGTCCGTTTGTTTACGTTCACAAACTGTGTGTTTATATTGTTAACGAACATAAACAAACACAGAACACATTCATTTTCTTAACAAACGAACACAAACAAGAAAAACGTGTTCGTTCCTCTATGTTCAGCTATGTTTGTTTGTTTGTTACATTCACAAACCATTCGTTTATAATGTTAACAAACAAACCCAAACACTTCAATTTCTTAATGAGCATGAACACGAAAAACCTGTTTGTTTTATTGTTCGTGTTCAATTGTGTGTTCAGTTAAAGTGACATACCTTAAGCTCATCAGCTTCTCCTTCAAGCATACTTCCATAACTGCGATGAATCTGAAATGACTGATCAATTTGCAGAAATAGTTGCCATTTGGTCATGCTTATTGGTGCCACTTCTAGATGAAGGGGCAGTTCAGTAACTGTATCATTGAGTGCTATAAGTTTATCTCTAAGTAACCAAAACTCATTGAAGTACACAGTTGGGTAATAATTCCCTGTAGTAGGTTCAATATTCATGTCTGCAACTCAAGTCAAGAAACTCAAAATATTACAATGTGTAGAATTGTAAACGAACCGAGCGTTTAGTGGGTTCGTTTATATTTGTTCTTTTAATAAATAAACTAATATGAACGAGGAATTTCGTTCGATTAACTAAATGAACGAACATGAACAGAGGTCGAGTTCGTTCAATTGTGTTCGCGAACATTCGATAATGAGTTCGCTTATGTACGTTCACTTGCGTTCGATAATGTTTGTTCTTTATGTCCGTTTATGTTATTTAGTCCATTTATGTTCGGTTATTAAAGGGCTTTTATATTTTAAGACACTTAACTTTTAAATTATTACCCTAACATTTGAACTTGTTATAGTTTCTGAATTTTAAGTTTTTAGGCCGAATGCATGAGATTAAGAATGTTGGTTATTCTTCTTCAAATTAATGTATCTTTGTTAGTTATTTTAGTGTACAGTTGTATCAATTTATGTTCGTTTGCGTCGGTTTATGAAATTAACAAACAGACACAAATGAACAAGAACAAACTAAGTTCCTTAACGGACACAAATGACACAGACACAAAACTTCGTTGGATTATATGTTTGTGAACCATCCATTTGTTCGATAAAAGCTTTACGAACGAATGAACAAGAACAATGCCTCGTTCGGTTGGTTTACATCCCTAGAAACGAGTGAAATCATTTAAAACATGGGGGAAAAAAGGATACAAGGAGCAACATTAGGTGGAATAGAACGTTGCGAGTACCTGGCGAACAATTAAAAGAAATGCCATGTCAGCCAGAGAAAAAAACCCACTCTTGAAGAGAAAGTTAAGTTGAGAACAACAAAATTTATTTACATACTTTGTGAAATCATCAACCAGGTTAATAGTGATATTTGGTTTCCAATATGAAATGTACTCTGTAGGTCCGTCATCCTTCAAATCAGCTTGAGGTTCTTCAACAACCTGAAATATACATACATACACAATTAACATGCCTCCTTCATGTCCGTTCGGTTCGTTTACCGGCCTATAAAAATGTTAAGTTGAACAAACCTCAGACACTGAACCATCCTCGCTGGTATCTTTGGAGTTCCCCAATAAGCTCTTCTTTTTGTTTGCTTTCGACTTTGGTAAGTATGCCACAACAGCTGTAAATAAAAATACGAGTTAATTACACAAATGATCCCTGTTGTTTGACAAAGTAACAAATTTGGGGTCTAATGATTAAAACCTTCCAGTTTGGGGTTTTTGGCTTCGATTTTGTAAGTTTGGAGTCTAAGACTAAATTTCATTAAGTTTTGTGTTAACTTAGTGTGAAATAGCGCACAATTTGGACAAACAATAATATAGCTTATATTTTACGAAGTTAAAAAGGTTGACTTGATGGGACAAAACATACGATGTTTCAGCCCAAAGGCAGCCAAAGGGTTGTACTCGGGGTCACTAGGGTCCACTGGATACCCTGAACGTGCAAAGAAGACATGAGCATATAGACTCCCATTATGCTTCAAAGCCTGAAAATTAAATACAATATACAATGAGTGAGGGTATAAAAAAGAGCATGCACTGGTGTATATGAAAACATAAGGCATTTGATATCGATGTTCGAAGCATATTATCTGATTATAACGACTTCATGTTGTGATAAAATTGTTTTTGATATTTGAATGAACTGATTCCGCTTCTGTTAGCTTAATTATTTAACAGTTAAATAATCAAGTTGGAATAACTGATTTCACAATATTTGCAACAAAATTGAAGTAAAAAATAAACTAAATACTTGGGCCCATCTTTCAAACTAAATTTAGAAACTTTTACTCCCACTTCACAACGTGCGGCGTCCTTTTTCACACAAACGTCTTTATTAAACAATTCTCTTTTTAAACTCAGTTTGTTTAAAAGCGAAGTCAATTTTCTTTAATTTTGCAAGTTGTAAATTTATATATTACAAAATAGTAAAAGGAGAAATAAACGCTCACAAACTTATGACACGTGGCAGTGAATAGTTACTTATTTATTAGGTATAGATTTTATCTATTAATCTACTTAAATCATCAAAACATGCCAAATCTTGAAAACATCTAATTCTGACAGCTTCAAACACTTTTTTTAAAAATCCTTATTATCATTGACAACATGATTATGATTAATATAATCTCACACGCCCAAACTTAAATAGCATGCAGAAAATAATCACTTTTGAAAAAAAAATTGAAATCCTGTATTAAAGTTGGTGCAGTACAATTCAAACGAGAATTAATCCTGAACTGATTCAGTATCAGTAACAATTAAGTACCTCAGACGGATAATACTTCAAAGAAAGAGTCCTGGTGCTCTCGGGCCCCCAAACAGCATAAGGTATGTTTGACTCATGCCATATAAGTGAATCCTCATTCCCAAAATCATTAAACTTGTCATGTTCAGATAAATAAAACCACATATCCTACACAAAAAATCATAATAATCAACAATTATGAAACCCTAATTAATTCAATCAAACCTAATCTTATTCAAATTCGAAACTATCAGGTACACCGTACACAAATAAAGTTACAGGAAGTGATCGTATATAACAAGTGTATACATATATAATTAAAGCGGTTTACACGAGTAATTGAGTGATTAACGTGTACCAGAGGTTCAGATTTGTGAAATAGATTGGAGATCTGAACGGAAGGATCGGATCCGGTAGACGAGGGTTTATTATTGGAGGAGAAGAACTTGGAGGCGAAGTAATATATGACGGCGATTCTTATGATTCCGGTGAACATCTGGCCGACGCCTTGCTGCTGCTGCCGATCACCGCCGGCATCGCCTGCCTCCACCGCTGCCGGAGGCGCCATGTTGTTTAGGAAGTACGGCGGTTGAGTTTAGAGAGAAAGAAGGAGATGCAAATGCAATCTTGAAGTGAAGATTGTTGGTGGTAACGTTTGATTGATTTGATGCCTTTAAAACAACAACTTGGACTCACCTTCAAGTAGCTTACTTTTGTCATGATAAATATCAGCCTATATTATTATTATATAAATTAAAAACCATTATACTTAAATTATTGTCAATCCATGTCATTTTCATACTTCTAGCTGACTACACTTGTATAACTTTTAAAAGAGATCTTATTTTTCATTTTATTTTCATATTAAGGTGTTGTTTGTTTTTGCAGACATAAACTGTCTGCAAGCTGATTTTAACTGTTTTTATGTCTGCAAATGAAGATGTGGTCTGAAGCTCTGCAAGCTGAAAATATAAGACTGTTTGTTTTTATAAGTTGACGCTCATTGAAAATATGTAACTTCCAAACTTATCTCACTGGAAAGAAGTCATTTAACATTCAACTTACATAAAAAATATAATAATAAAACCAAGTTTAAAAACGCAAAACATAGTGAAATAAACTCAAAGTACATTGTTTTGCATTAATTCTTGTGCTATCTTATCTCGAAGTTGACTCATGAATTAACGGTCCGCTGCACTTCCATGTCGAGCTACTTCTTCCTCACCACCATCTTGTGCAAGTTCCTCTCCATCTTGAAGGTGTACATTTGGGTGATCATATTCATCAAAAAGGTCATCACTTAAGCCCTCTTTCCGTATAAAATTGTGAAGCGCAAAACATGCAATCGTAACATTTCGTTGTGTAAGCAATGAGAAGGGGGCCATTTTTTTTAATATTGGAAAACGCGCCTTTAATACTCCATAAGAACGTTCAATAACATTTCTAAGTTTTGCATGTCCGTGGTTGAATTTTTCTTTGTCGGTCAATGCACGATTTCGGCGAAAATCTCCAAGCCAATACCTCGCATTTCGATATGGTGCCATAAATTCACGAGTGTGTGCATACGCAGCATCACATAGATAATATTTATCTAAAATAGACAATACACGCATCATCTTAAAACTATATATGTAATATAAATAATAAAGTTGAGATCGTAAATATATACTCGGAGGAGGAAGTGGAAATGGTGCATTAGCATTTATTAAAGATTCAGACAATATTCTAGAATCATGTGCTACTCCTTCCCATCCGGCCACGAGAAAAGTAAATACCATGTTAAAATCACAAATGGCCAAAACATTTTGATAACACTCGCCTTTTCCTCTTCCTCTATACAAATGTTGTTTTTGAACCGGGACAATAGCATGTATCAAAGTTCCATCAAGTGCACCAACTGCTCCCTATATAGAATTTAATTGTTAATAATATACATGGAAAGAAATCACAATAGAACTTGTATAATGTACCTTAAAAACTCGTCGTAATCTCTTATTACGCCCTGGAATATCTGGATTAGGATTAAAAGATGTTGGTACTATAACCTCTTTAGCAAATTGCATCATTGTTGCCAATACTTCATGAAAATACTTATGAATTGTTTGTTTCGAGTGTTGAAATCTACGCTTAATAATTGAAAAACGTTGATTGTGACCAAGCATCATAAAAAACATAACCATTTTTTCTTCAAGGGAGATGTGTTTGCTATCTTTTAACCAACATTTTACTCTAAAATGTGTGCAAAGTCGAACAAATAAATCACGTGACATACGTAGGAGTTCAATGCATTGTGTATCATTCCCTTGCAACAACTCTAAAGTAAAATGGTGTCCGAACATAACCGAAGTGTTATCTCGTTTTCTTTTGGGATTTCTCGGCCAAAAGTATCAAAGATATAAGAACACCACAATAAGGAGCATTAACTTTTGATTATAATCCATGATAAATCTGTCAAAAACAAGCAAAATAATTGTCAAAAAACTGCACAAGAATAGCTTCTATTTGTGTCAAAAATTGTAGCAAAACAACTTCAATTTGTTATAAACAAAACTGTAACAAAACAGCCTCAATTTATGTCAAAAATATGCACAAAACAGCTTCAATTTGCTGTCAAAAACTGCCAAAAACACGCTAAACAGCCTCAATTTGTGTTAAAAAATCTGCACATAACAGCTTTAATTTGCTGTAAAAAAAACTGCTAAAACAGCAGCTAAACAACTTCTATTTGTGTCAAAAAATCTGCACATAACTACTTCAATTTGCTGTCAAAAAACTGCTCAAAAATCTTCCCATTCCTGAGTCGTTAAAGTGAACATATTTGTTTCTGGGTTGTATAGATTTCCAGTCTTGTTTCTTAAATAACACCATCCTAAATATTTTGATTTCATAGTATCAAAAGCATTTTTAATTTGCTTTTGAGTCAAATCCATGTGAAATTGTTCCTTGAGTTTCTTCCCTACTATAACCCAAGATTCCCTGCGCAAGCTTTGTCCATTTCTACCTATCCTCCCTATTTCTTCAAGACATGTTTCTAATAAGCATTTAATAGCCTCATCCGTCCATTGTTGTCGACCATCATTAGTTTCCATCTAGAATTAAATAACACATAACATACAAGACAAACAAGAATCACATAATATATTTAACATGATCAATAACATCTACTTTGTGTTCAACATTCAAGAAAGTATAAACATCAAGTGTTGAAAAATAAGCATAATCAGTTCATAACACATATAGCCACATTCAAATCACACATTAGAATTTGAGTTTTCTGATCCGGAATGTGATTTGTTAATACCAAGTTTCTTCATTTTGTTTTTAATAAGTTCTTTTTAAAAGATAACAGAGACAGTAGTTGTTACTACTATAAGATCCCTCAATTACTATAATTCACTAATAGAAAAAATGCCTTCAAACACAATCAGTCAGCTGATCAGTTGCATGTCAGTGCGCGTGCAAGTCAGAATTTTAGTCAGTGCGTAAGATTTTGGGTAGATCAGTCGCGGGTCAGCGCGCACGTAGTTTTTGTTGGGTTAATCGAGTTTTTCACATGTTACAGGTTGGCAGGTTGTGGGTCAAGAGACTAAATGGTCTAGGGTAAAAGTGTAATTTAACCTTGCAAATGGACGTTGAGTTTGTTAAAAGTGTATTTGCTTATTTGAGCCTAGAAAATGAAGACATAAAATATAGCAGATTCGTTAAATGAAATATAAACCTTCTTTTGACAAACTCAGCTTTTGTTCGGTTAGTTGAGTTGTTCATGGATTACAGGTCAGTGGGTCAAACGGGTCAGTAGGATACGCCGTTGCGGGACAAGAGACTGAATGGTCCAGGGGTAAAAGTGTATTAATGCAAAAAGGATTTTGCTGCAACGTACTTAAGTGTTTTATATATAGCATGATTTGTTAAATGAAATATAAACCATCTTTGACAAACTCAGTTTTTGTTTGATTAATCGTGTTGTTCAGGGGTTAAGGGTCAGCGGGTCACACATGTCAGTTGCAGGTCAGTGCGCGTGAAGGTCAGAATCGTAGTCAGTGCGCTGTATAAACGGAATCCAACAAACGGGTAAAAGTCAACCGGGCAGCAACATGGTGAGCAGTTAATTTTTTTTTTTTTAAAATTGCCTTTTATCTTAACTATCTTTTGTGAGTAACTGTGTTGTAGCTCTTGTTTGAATTTATTCATATGTTGATATCATATAAATTGAATCCGGTCATAGTGATCATAGGGTCGGAAATTCATGACACAACTCAAACCCGACACGAAAAAAAAAAGGTTTTGGGTCGGCTAAAACGATGTTTTAAAAACGGGTCGGGTTCGGGTTGACCTGTTTTAAATACAGGTCGGATTCGGTTGACCCGTTAACTAAGTTTAAATGCTTTAAAATTATGAAACAATGTGCAGTTTACATTAAAAAAGCTGAATAGCAAAAAAAAAACAAAAATTATGAACTTGAAAATGTGTCTTGGTGCATTAATCCAACAAATCCAACATTAATGGAAACTAACATCTACTTTTACACCAATATTTTGTATGTATCAAAAAGCAAAATTAGGTCTAACAAATTAGGGCTCACAAACAAGAAACAAAAAAGAAACTAAATCAAGAAGCAAAAAAGAAGTACCTAGTCGGAGGAGAATAAGGAGGTCGTCGGACGGTGAGAGAACCTAAGAACTGGCCGGAAAACTTGTCGGACGAGGTTGGTCTGTGCGAAAAGGGGCTGCGGGAGTAGAGGATGACGACATGGGGGAAGGAGTGGTGGAGGAGATGGGTGAAAAGGAAGGGCTGAGTGGTGGGAGGAGTGGATGAGAGGGTGGCAGTATTAAGTCAGGGTTTCGCTTTTTTTTAAGACGAAAGAAGCTAATTCCAAATCTGATATAAGAAAAAAAACAAACAGTCTTCAAGGGTAATATCTGCGCGCCTGCAGACATTAGCTCCCTTGAAGATGTTTGAAGAAACAACAAACACCCCCTAAGTAGTTTTAAGACCCCGCTCCGTTGCGGCGGGTTGTTAATTTTCATATATATGTTGTTAAAGTAGTAGTTACATCAAGTTTTTAGTCTATTTTTCGACTTATTTGATTTGCAAGGATAATACATCCCGTTTCTCCTATTCAAAGGAATGAAAGCCCCAAACGAAAATCGTAAATTCATATCATATGTATTACAAAAGTGTCTTGTCATCTGATGATACGTAGAGAATGATAAACGTTAGCAAATAATAATACCAAAATGTTTAATAGTTTACCAAAGGTTACAAAATGTTTTCCCTTGTGAAGTCTTATAAACTATAAACATATTTTCTATTTTAGGGAGTTTACATAATAACCTTCCTACCAAGGTTACAACACGTGCAATCATTTAAGCCAAATATACAATACTTAAAGCAAGGTTGGTGTTATGAAAGTTGTCATTAGAGATGGGCAAATAAATTGGTTAACCGAACCGACCCAAAAATCGAACCGGTTTGAAACTGATTATGTAGAAACCGGTTTTGAACCGATTGAGACTGTGGGTTTGAAATCGGTTTGTAATTTTGTCTATCAAAACCGGTTCCAAACCAATTAAGCGAACCAAAATCGGCCAAAACTTGTCAAACCCCAAACTGAAACCGATCAAAACCTGAACCAAAACCAATCGTAACAAGATCAAAAACCGGTTTCAACCCGAACCTAAACCGATCAAAAACTGATTTTGACTTTTGTTGACCAAACCGAACCTGTTTCAACCAAAACCGATTTTGAGTTTTAAACCGGGTTGTGCCCCTCTCTTTATCATTTAATATATATATATATATATATAAAGGTTATAATTATAAGAATGTACAACAAACTAAGCAAACATTACAAACCGAAACCGATCAAAAACCGATTTTGACTTTTGTTAACCAAATCGAACCGGTTTCAACCAAAACCGGTTTGAGTTTTAAACCGGGTTGTGCCCCTCTCTTTATCATTTAATATATATATATATATATATATATATATAAAGGTTATAATTATATAAATGTACAGCAAACTAAGCAAACATTACAATAAAAGCAATGCTTAACAAAGTGTACAACCAATTAATCAAAGGGTACAGAAGACTATAAAATAGTTGTGATTTAATATATATAATAATTTTCTTTTCTTATATTTATTTGTGCGCTAAAAGTTTGAGATTGAACTCAACTTATTTACAGGTAGAGGTGCACGAAAAACCCGTACCTGGAACCGGACCCGAAAAAAATACCCGGAACCGGTTTTTTTTATACCCGGGTATTCTATACCCGAAAGCAAACTCGGTTACGTTCACCGTTAATAATTATTCCTTTCTTGAGCTGAGCGCGATTAACTGTATGACAATTACACTTATCAATAAACTATCACTACTCATATCGTGTTTCTAGTCTACTTATAACCCCTAACGAAAGGGGGTCTGGAGGCAGTGCCCCTGGCAGCGGGATTCTAGGGGCGGAAGCCCCTAGCGGGGTCCAAGGGGCAGAGCCCTTGGAAAAAAATTATTTCCATTAACTATCTTAACACATTTTCCATTAGGATTTTAAATTATTATTTTATTCTCCCACTCATTCGTTATAGCGAATTAAGCCTAGTTAGTTACCTGAACGTAGCCTGATTCATGGTCTAATTCGTTATCAGAGCTTAGCGAATTGGTGAGTAACGAATCACCTGATTCGTTATCGGATTCGTCATCTTACATGATCTGATTCGTTAGATTAGTTCGTTATCTTAGTTCGTTAGCTAATTCGTTATCTTGACGTGACCTGATTCGTTATCTGAACATAAAGAATTGGATGAGTAACGAATCACTTGATTCGTTATCGGATCATAACAAACTGGGGAACTGATTCATTATCTTGTCATGACGAATTGGTTAACTAATTTGTTACCTTATTATAACGAATTGCATCAATATTATCCAGACTTTGACTCAGAGGTCAAAGTCAAAATCGCCAAGAACACCAACAGCCAACCTTCCCTAGATCTGCGATTAAACCTTCGTTTTTAACGAAACAACACGATTTAGGTACCACTGAACTCGTAATCACCTCGCCTACAAACCCTAACCATCCATTCATCCAAATATCCATGTTTATAGGGTGCGATTTATGCATCTATATTACGGGTTATTTTAGGTTAACAATTAACCTATCAAATGTTAATCAATTTCAGTAAGATTTGTTGTTTTGGATTCGTTTTTAACATACTAAAACAGATCTATGATTTCTAGACGTAATCTGGACTTAAACGAACAAGTTCTCGATATAAACGTACCTTAAACGAGTCGTTTCACGAACACGGTCTAGTCTTGATGTTGTTTAGGTTTGTCACGATGATCTAGCACCAACGGGTTCGGGTTTTCACCTTCGGATCTTGACTCGGTTATAGGATAGTGTTTGTGTGTGTTTTTGATGATGTAGGCTATGGTGTAGAGATAAAAATGAAAAGGATTAGGGTTTAAGGGGTATTTATACTCCCTTAATCCCATGGACCTAAGGCCCATTCCATCTCTTATTCCATCTTCTAAAGTCCAAGCCCACTCTCTTATAGCTTATTATCTAAACCGATACACGACACACAATAAAATAAACGAAATTTATTTTATTAATTATTAACGAAAGTAGGATGTTACAATACAAGTCCCAATATAGCATCTTTAACGTTCAAAGACCTACAACATATAAACACGCATGAAGTACCATTGTTCGCGTACTAGACTAACTAAAACTAATAAAATAATACAAATGAATACATGATTTATACATGGCCATCAAGCATTTTACTGCAAGTGATGGTGTGTGGCCAAAATGGAAAGTTATCGGATGGAAGTGTAAGTGCAAAATCGGTTGTGAATCATTCCTAAACTTAACATTTTAAAGTTCACTTTGTAACATTTTGTGATTCAGTATTAAATTTTGCAATTTGCGATGTGTTTATGGTTAGAAGGTGATGGAACTGGGTCATTTATTATCATGGATAAGGGTCCGAAAATGGCGAGAAGTGTTTATTTTTGCTGTTTCCGCACACATTTTTGCCGTCTATGTTGTTGTTGGACCTTTGAAACACATATCGGAGGTAATTTGATCTGATAAATTAGTTTATGGCTATGATGATGATTCGACTTTTGGTGTGGCAACTTTTGTTGCGGCTATTATTCGGTTCTGAGCCTTTTATGATGCACTTTTAAGAGTCCTTTTATGGCTATGATTATACTTTGTGAGCAACCAATTTGTTGGACGAATGACTTGGATGATGATTAAGTTTTTTCTTGGCAACTTATGTTGCACCATGATACGGTTCTACTTTCAAGTTTGGTTGTCACCAAAGTTTGACAATTCCTTTACAATGGTTCTTAAAACAATTGTACGGAGTGTGTTGTAGTTGTTTACTTATTTGATTGTATTCTTTGTCTTACAAATGCATTTACACGTAAAACTGATGATGGTGAGAATGCGATCATGATGATGATGATGAGTCTAGAGTGTTTTCATAAAAGGTAATGATGATGTTGCCCTCATATGAACCTCCATCACTTTCGTATGTTTTGGTTTTTTTTACGCTTGAAATTTAAAAGGTTTGGTTGGTAAACATCAGATGATCACTAGATTGTTTTGCTATAATCTTTATATCCATTTATTTATGCTTAATATTACCCTTGAATGTGACCGATTATGATCCGTGTCACACAAGCTTAACATTACCCTTGAATCTAACTTATCTAGGTTTTTATTATCATGTCATATAAGTTTGACATCGCGGCAGGATCTAAAAACTAGTTTTTATTTACATATCAAGTACTCAAATTAAAATATGATACGTCACACACATATAAATGTTATCAAAAACTAATAATATCAATAAGTAAATATCTTATGAAAAATAGAGTTATAATATGATGAATCCAAAAGATTTAATATACAAGGAGTAAGAGAAAATGTAAATATAAGGTACAAATTTTTTGGTTTATTGTACGGGAAATAAGCGAGAAATAATCATATGATTTTGGATAATTAGGCCAAATATCATGTTATCTCGTCTAATATCTATAAAAATGTATAAAACTATACTGATATATGGCACAACGCTAATCAGATTTTGGGTATACCCGTCGGATTTATTATTATTATCCCAAGCACACCTCTAACTTTAAATATATAAACTTTCTTTTGTTTTTTTTTTCCGGTTAAGTTTTGGTCAGTCAAATAAATAACCAACAAATGGTGTTGACTCTTGAGGAGTGTAGTGTTTAAAAGTAACCAACCAACCTACCTACCTACCTACCTCACGGATTGGTGTGCAATCAATCCTGAAGAAACATCAAATGGATATCGAATTACTTGGAGAAAACGAGCTCAGGTGCATCACCTAATGACATCGACTCTATGCCTTTCAGGTTCTTCGAACCCATGATCATGTCCGGCCTCAAAATAGATCTCATCTGCTCTATGAAAGTCCCTCCTCGTTTATTCGTCAGTTTCCACAAACCCTAATTATTTCATTTGGGGAAATCGGACACTTGTTTGCTGTTTCTTTATAATTTATAATTACCTGCTTAATTATGCTTTTTATTGGTGAAATTAGGGTTTACAGTAACTGATTTTCTGCTTTTGTGTTTATGGAATTGAAGAATGTAGCTAAGACCTTGCACGGCGGAGCTACGGCTGCGCTGGTGGATGTCGTGGGCTCAGCTGTTATTTGGACTGTGGACAAAGCTACCACCACCGGAGTTTCGGTGGAGATTAATGTTTCTTACTTGGATGCTGCTTTTGCTGGTGTACGTATTCTCTTCATTAATTCCTTAATATCATTATCCTAGTTCAACCTTTTGGGTATATGATGCTGATTTCAATTATCTGGTTTATAGTAAAACAGTAGCATTTATGATATTAGGTGTAATGTGATTCAAACACGCTGCATTTGGGATTTTGATAGTAAAGTGATCAATTACACACTTGCCGGTTGTAATTGAAAGCCGTGAGTGCATTAGTATTTGGTGTTGGTCTGTTTCTCCTTGGTCATTTGATCATGGTTGGCATAGGCAACGAGGTGGATCAAATGGCCAAGTAGAGAGAGACAAACACCAATGGCTAACCTGATAATGGATTTAGTTAGAACTAGTGATTGTGTAATTGGTCACTCAGTGGCCGACGGTTACAATACCCAAATGGGTTTCATCTGTCTCACAAGAGACAAAGGCGACGAGGTGGCGATTACGAATTGCCAGAAGGCGTTTACACACCGTTATAAATGCTTCACTTTATTTAAATCTTAAAATATTAATTTGAATCGGGATTCCAGGATTATTTGGGACTCTGGGAAATAGAATTTCGTAATATAGTTCATCTTATTTCTTACCTTTTTTTTTCTTTGGACTGCGGGGAAACAACTATATATGCGCATATGTGCACCAGTAAGGTGCTTTCATTTCTTTAACTGTGTTGAGGAGTATTCATGGTCGTTTTTTGACACACAATTATATTTTCAAAACCCATTAAGATCCTAACCAAAATAACTATAAATAATAAAAACAATATATATAATAGGCATAGGAAATTAGTAGTTTAATAATATAGTCTCTATAATAAAAAAAAGCCTAATATAACTAGAAAAGTGATAGTATTATCACATATAGTCTCTTATTGAATATTGATAGCATAACTTATAAGTATCACAAAAACCACAAAGGGAGGATAGATATATAAGTATTATACTTTAGAATTAACTATGTAATTATTATTATTATTTAATTTTTTTTTACCAGCAATTATGTAATTAGTTGTAGATTTACTTAGATGATTATAAAGGGGATGTAGGTGAAAACAAGAGCTAAACATTTTTTAGTAGAGCAATTCAGAAGGTTTAAAGCATTTAACTACATATTGAATGGCTTGCAACCCGTTTGACCCGTTTTATTTTAAAATTTTGAATCTTTTAGCTTCAATCCGTTTCACCCATTAGAGATATATCATAACCAAAACGGACACATTTGTAATCAGACTAAATTAGCACGTCTAACTAACTAACACAGTAACACTTTTTTTATAAACTTTTTTATTCCAAAGTAGAATTTGT
Organism: Bidens hawaiensis; assembly: GCF_021521415.1. Classification (NCBI taxonomy): domain Eukaryota; kingdom Viridiplantae; phylum Streptophyta; class Magnoliopsida; order Asterales; family Asteraceae; genus Bidens; species Bidens hawaiensis. The sequence goes on from NW_027492598.1 coordinate 370,244, forward strand.
TACAGGATGAGATTGAGATAGAGGCGAAGGCGTTGCGTGTTGGGAAGGCTGTTGCTGTTGTGACTGTAGACCTTAAGAACAAAAGGACCGGAAAATTAGTTGCACAAGGGCGTCACACCAAGTACCTTGCGGTGTCAAGTAAATTATGAACCAAAGGTATCATCTCATGTAGAAAATGCCCTCAAATCACATGTTTCTTTACATAAGTGGAATGATATTTTTCATGTCTTCTATTTCATGGCATCTATCAAGACAAAAAAGCGACAAAAAAAATAATATTTATTTATGTCTTTTCAGATTATGTATTAATTGTACAATTCTAGCTAATATATACATCTTGATAGAAGGTGAAAAATGGGTAGATCGAACGAGTGAAACACGATAATTATTCTGTGGGAGCAAACGCTGGTGAAGTCAAGTTGGGCCAACCACAATTACTTTTTAATGTGGTAAAATATGATTATTTTAAACTGTGTTATTAGAAAAACATTAACATGATTGAATGATGTGTATAAAGTTGATACAATTTTTGCTAGTGGGCATACCTGCCTAACCTATAAGGCTGATAATTACTACACTACATGTCAACATGAACTTATAACTAGGGGTGCAAACGAGCCGAGCTGCTCGCGAGCTACTCGAGATTGGCTCGTGAAAAAGCTCGATCGAGCCGAGCTTAAACGAGCCTGAGCCTCACTTACAGAGCTCGAGCCGGCTCGTGAGCCTGTCATTTATATTTTTTTTATAAATATATATATTAATATAGAAGTAGGATCAAATACATTTTATTCTTAACATGAAAACAGTGAGAACCAGTTTGTTGCTATTATTAGGTTTATTTTTATAGGCGTTTTCTGTTATTTTTTGTTCGTATTTGCTAATTTTCGATTATGAGACGTTATAAGTATTTGTAGATTTATATTTTGTTGTTATTATTATATTTTTTCTTTTATTGTTATAAGTATTTGTTGGTATTTGCTGTTATTATTTTGTTCTTGATTTTGATTCTTTTGTTGTAATTTTTAAGTTTTTTTCTTTGTTATTACAAATCATTATTTATGTATATTGGTATTGTAGTTGGTATTGTTTCTTACGTTCTTATTTTTTTTATAAATTTGTATTATTTTCTACGTGCTCATGTTAAGATTAAAATATACATGAACCTTCCCCAACTATTAATACACACACACACACATATATATATATGATAATAATAATTAATTGATATATATAATTTTATGAAAAAATAACTAAATAACATATATTATTTTATATATAAAGTTATAATGAAAATAAATATACAAATATATTTATAAATATATAAAAAGTTAATTAATAAATATTAAACAAGCCGAGCTCGAGCTTGATAAACTACGAGCTGAGCCGAGCTCGAGCTTTATAAATAAAAATTAAAATGAGCCGAGCTCGAGCTTTATAAATAAAAATTAAAACGAGCCAAGCTCGAGCCTGGGCTCGGCTCGGCTCGGCTTGTTTGCACCCCTACTTATAACTGGTTTGGGTTTTTCTTCAATAGTTTTCATGTCATAAACAGGTTCACATGTTCATGACATGATTAAAATCATTTTTCAACATGTTAAAACCCGCCTAACCTATTTATGACATGTTTAAACCCATTTAATTTTATAGTTTTTAAAAAATAGTTAATATCATTTTTCAACATGTCATATGTTCATGACATGATTAAAATCATTTTTCAACATGTTAAAACCTGCCTAACCTATTTATGACATGTTTAAACCCATTTAATTTTATAGTTTTTTAAAAAATAGTTAATATGTAAAGCTCACAAATTTCCTAACCCTAGTTGCATTACACTTCACAATTCCTCATTCCTGTTTTCAAATTTAAGTCAACGGTTCATCCTTTTTTTGTGATTTATTCATCCAAAATCGTCAGCTGAATATAGGATAAATGAATCTTTGAAGAGAAAATGACTTGTCAAAAGAAAGTTGGAATTTGGAAATTGGAATGAGGAATTGTACTGTAGTGTAATGCAGTTTAAACTTGTCATAAACTGGTTAGACAGATTTTAATATGTTTAGACACGATTTTAATCATGTCGATCTGTTTATGGCAGGAGACTTGTTTAAGTCAAACTCAAATATGCTTTTAACCTTTTCTTGTCTCAGTAATTGGCAGTCCTAGAGAGTCACTAGATTTTGTATTCCTGGTTGTAAATTTAAACTGATTTTTTTTTCTTACACTCAACAATCGTCTCTAGCTAGATATCTTTGTTTTTGAAGTTGTTTGTTAAACGTGTCGTGTTATTCAGCATGTTATATTTAACCATGCTAAACATGTTCATGTCTGCGTAACCAATCTATTAAATGGTTCGTGTTTGGGTAATTGATTACTTAATTGTGATATTTTTATTAGACACGTTTTGTTTGGTGTCAGCCCTATTACTCATACCCTTTGTTAAAATATGTTGTTGAGGCTTGAGGCGATGCAAAGGGTCTTTAGATATAATAATGAAATGTGTAGTTTTGCGCGAGGCGGTTGTTTTCACATGCTTCTTACATATGACGGCATTCTTTTCGCTTATGTTTTCACCTTCATTTATTTGTATAACAAACTAAGAAATGGGAATGCGTGTTACGTGGTAATTGACAAGTCGACTTTCCAAGATCTCTTTAAGTATTGTACTCTTGTATTCAAGTAATACAAACCTTTCCTTGTTTTTCATAGAATCTATTGTTCCATTTCTAGGTTACTTGAATCCCATGCTACATAATCTTTCGCTGCAAAACCCAATCATATAATATCCAAAAAAGCTTAAAACAAACCTAAGTGCAGCGCTAGAGCTGAGATCATCTGCTCGTGACATAAAGGTTTGTAAGCTCACATAAGTTAGCCAATTTCAATTTATGTTGTCAATCATTTGCTACTTTGGTGGTTCTATACTATTTGAGATTAATGTAAGGCTAGATTTTTATTCGAGTCTTTTATTAACAAATAGGGATCAAACCTAAGTAGAATGACTCGTATAGCAAGAGCTAAATATAAGCTTAGTTTTCAATTCCAGTTATTTAATCAATCTAATTCATCTCATATACTATCCTGAACCCGAAATGATGCTGACTCAGCTTGTATTATTGGTACCTTAAATATGAGTTGATACACACTATATTCAATAGTCGTTCAACATCCCAAATTAATTTATAACTTAAGGTTCGATGTTCACTTAAACTATTTACATGTAGACAAACCATTTGAGACGGTGAAAGAGACTTAAAAACCACTCTTCACAATATTCAAATTCATAACAAATAAACTAACATTATCTTCTTCAAATGTCCAACAAATTATAAACACCCCATTGTCAAACCTCCATTCCATTACACACTCAAATTCATCTCCTATTAAACCTCCAATTCCGGCCAACCCGAAAATTTATAAATCTAGTTGATAGATATCCGAACAATATAACTTGCTGACGCAATCAAAAAAGTTCCTGGTTCCGCTACTGAATCATCCAACCGAATATGTCTCGGACTCCCCATGCCTTAATTTTCCCTATACCAATGCAAGGTCCAATCAACTGCATGCTGAAACTAGCAGAGCTCCTCTGTATCTCCGGCATCTCCGTCACCTTCCTCAACACCGATCATATCCACCGTACTCTCCTCCATCACACCGATCTCTTCTCCCGATTCAGCCGCTATACTAACTTTCATTTCCGGACTATCTCCGACGGACTCCCGGACGATCACCCACGGTCCATCGATCGGATTATGGAGGTTTCTGAGGGAATGAAAAATGTTACGGAGCCGGTGTTCAGAGAGATGATGGTTTCTGGATGCTTCAGTTCAAATTCTGAGTCTCCAGTGACAGTTATTATACCAGACGCATCTTTTTCGTTTGCGCTTGATGTGGCGGAGGACATTGGGGTTCCGGTTATTTATTTTGAGACGGTGAGTCCGTGCGCGCTTTGGATGTATTTGTGTCTTCCTAAGCTCATCGGAGCCGGCGAAGTTCCGTTCAACTGTGAGCTTACTCTTTTCTTTTTTACCCCGAAAGTGTTTTGATTCGAATATATAACTGTAAAATTACACAGAGTTGTTATTTTAATATTGCTTTTGGTGTATTTTGTTTAAAGGCAAAATGCAACAAAACGGTAAATTGACTAATATAACTCGTTTATTAAAAGAGTCAACCTAACACGACTCGTTAAACGTGACTAGTTTAGTAAACGGGTTAACCCAAACATTTCATAGATTTTCGTCTCTAATTTTGAGCTAAATATATAAATTTTGTTAACTTGGGATGAAAAATAGGTAATGAATACAAAGACATCAGTTTTGAAATTGCTTGTTTAAGATGAACTCATTGTATGTTCAAGTTGTTACTTAGTCACCACTTTTTAATTATATTCAGAAATAAACACTAAACGGATTGACCCGCCATACACAACATGAACTTAATTGTTTTTGTGACTGGGTTGATGTATTTGACAAAAGTATATGTAATCCTCGTAAAGATTTATTTATTCAATTTGCCAGCCCGTAAACCTGAAAGGAAGGACATGATCCGCGGTAGGCACTTGTTCACCACATAAGTTGTAATGCATGCCGATAATTTTCTTTTGGACACTAACATGCATCAGATAGGGTGGTGTGAAGTTACCCAATGATGTGCACGAAGTCGAATGTTTGTATATGTTCGCCAAGTCAGCCCCACCGATGTTGAGGGCTTCTAGCTTGTAACGCTCATGAACACCCAAAGAACCTCGTCTTGCTTTTGTGAAGTTATATTGAACCATAGTGTATAGTTTATTTTTGCATAAAATTATCCAATAATCTCTATCAAAACTCCTTTAAAGTAGTATACTTCCATTAGGGGAGACTGTTGGAAAGGTGTCGATAAACATAAGGCACCAAACATGAATTGACCAATGCTCCACTTCGATTGCCCCGTTGAAAAGCTTCACGTGGTCATTAAGGTCCCTCGAGCCATCAAACGCCCCAACGTTAGAAGGCATTTGCGGTTTTTGGTGGGAACTTGGAAGTTCATATTATGTGTTAAGAACTTGGCACTTGTATCAAGTTTGTACGAGAGGGATATTCACTACTAGAAAATGGGTATTTTTGCTACAAATTTTTTCTACAATTTTCTTACAACTCAAATTTTCCTACAAATTTTCCACAACTTTTCACCAATAATCAAAAGTAAAAAAAATCTTAAAATTTTACACAAGTTTCCTACAACATAGCGGCGTAAAGCAGAGTTGTCGCAATTTTGTCGAAAGCATAAATCCATTTCCGACAATTAGTTTAATCATTTATTAAATATTAACCTTCAAAATAAAAAATCAACATACAAACCACCCTTTTGTAGCAAAACAGTCGGAACACTGATCATTTTGCTACAGATTTGCTACAAATTTGAAATATATCATAAAGACCACATTTTTGTGGCAAAACTTTGACAAAACTTGCCTACAAGTTTTCGGCAATTGTTTATTAATTATTGAAAATAAAACACTGATAATAATGAGGTTTTGTGGCAAGTTTGTCAGAGTTTTTATTGAGGTTTTGTGGCAGGCAACATTGTGGAAATTATTATTATTAATGAGGTTTTGTGGTAAGTTTGTCAGATTTTTCATGTGTTGGGTAGACAGAAGAAATTGAAACCCGTGATAGAGAGGTGAAATGACTTCCAGAAAAATAAAATATTGTTAAACGTCTTTCAATGTTAAAACATTGAACCTGCTCTGCTGATGCTCAAATCACTACACTCTCAAATCCATCTCTCATTAAACCTACAAATCCTGACTATGCCTCGCACTCCACATGCACTAATATTCCCTTTACCAATGCAAGGTCCAGTCAGCTGCATGCTGAGACTAGCAGAGCTTCTCTGTATCTCCGGCATCCCCGTCACCTTCCTCACCACCGACCACATCCACCGCACTCTCCTCCGTCACACCAACGTCCTCACCCGGTTCAGCCGCTACAATAACTTCCGGTTCCGGACTATCTCCGACGGACTCCCGGACGATCACCCGCGCTCCGGTGAACGGATTATGGAGGTATTTGAAGGAATGAAAAGGGTGACGGAGCCGGTGTTTAGAGAGATGATGGTTTCTGGATGTTTTAGTACGGAGTCTGATTTTCCGGTGACGGTTGTTATACCGGACGGAGTGTTTTCGTTTGCGCTTGGTGTGGCGGAGGAGGTTAAGGTTCCTTTAATATTTTACGATACTGTCAGTCCGTCTGCGCTTTGGACGTATTTGTGCCTCCCTAAGCTCATCGAAGCCGGCGAAGTTCCCTTCAACGGTTAGCATACTCTAGTCTTCTATACTTATAATATAAATCTACTCCCCGTTGTCCCATTGTCCATATTTTTTTTTATTTGTAATGTTTACTTCTAAAATTTATTAACAAATTTCCAAATTTACCCATAAACAAACACAACTAATATTAATAATCAATATTTATGACCCAATTTTAGGCATTGTTGTCATTTGGTGAGAAAAAAAGTAATCATTCAATCTGCCTTAAATGGGTTTAGGAAGCCCATTTTTCTTGTCACGTAAGAAGTGATGTTTTCGCATTTAGACGTGTAATCGTTTCATATTAATTATAATAATTATTTAGATAAAAGGATATAGAAACAAGTGTGGATGAATGTGGTTAGTTATTAATAAGGGTATTTGGAGTGGAGCTCGGCTTTACTTCGGGTTCATCGGGTACGCTGCTGCCAGTACATTTGGGTTCATTATCCATGGAGAAATCGGTTTTATAAGCCTAAGTGAAAGCGGCTTTTGGTGGGATAAGAAATGGAAACGGTCATGGGCTTGAAGACCAGGTGGGCAACGCCCGATACTTTTTAGAGGTGTATATAGGTGGGCAAATGCCCCGTTACAGATGCTCTAAAAATCGCTATTTCCATTTTCTAATATTTGAACATGTACTGATTAGATGTGAATAAATACTACGTGTAAATAGGGCAAGATCGGGTGCTTGATAATAAATGACATTTCTCAAACTGAACAATTGTTAGTGAGACTACTGTTATGGATCCATATTTAGCAATAATAGTTTTTAAAAATAACTTAGAAGAAAAACCTTACCCGATACATAAAAAAAGATTTAATTTATAAGTTTGATACATGATTTTAGTTCGTTATATATAATTATCAAGTTTAACACCAGACTTGTTTAAGCATTGTTAATTGATTGATTCAGGTAAGGACTTGGATGTCATGATAAAGAACGTTCCGGGCACAGAAACTTTTCTAAGGCGTCGAGATCTTCCAAGCTTTTATCGCCTTGATGATCTAGATAACCCCGTTACAGAGATCATATTGAAGGAAGCTCGATGTGTTCCTCGAGCTCATGGTCTCATTCTTAACACGTTTCAAGCCTTAGATGAACCAGTACTGGTTCACATGCGAACACTTTGCCCAAACATTTATTGCATAGGCCCGATTCACACTTTGTACAAGTCTCGTCTCAATAAAGAACCAGTGGTACCAACGGCTCAAAAATCTCAATTGAATGTTTCAAATAGTTTATGGGAGGAAAATATTACCTGTCTCTCATGGCTAGACAGACAAGTAACAAGATCGGTTATTTATGTTAGCATTGGGAGCATGGCAACGATGACCGTGGACCAGTTCTTTGAGTTTTGGCATGGGTTGGTGAATAGTGGAAAGCCTTTCTTGTGGGTTCAACGACCAGGTTCAGTTAGGGGATCGTATGATGATGATCAAGTTCCAAAACATCTTGTGGATGGAACCAAGCAAAGGGGATTCATCACGACATGGGTTCCCCAAGAGGCGGTTCTTGCTCATTCAGCAATTGGAGGGTTTTTAACACACAGTGGATGGAACTCGACGATTGAGAGTATAATGGAAGGAGTCCCGATGATTTGCTGGCCACAAAATGTGGACCAACAAGTGAACAGTCGGTTTGTGAGCGAGGTTTGGAAGATTGGTATTGACATAAAAGATACCTGCGACCGAGTTATAGTCGAGAAGGCAGTGAGAGATGTTATAGATGTGAGAAGAAGTGAGTTCACCGAGTCAACAAGGATATTGGGTGAGTTGGGAAGCCAAAGTGTAGCTGAAAATGGATCTTCAGTTTTGGATTTGAACCGGCTCATTAAAACAATAAGTTCATTGTAGTCCATGCTTTAGTGGTTCAATTGGTTTTAGGTTTCATTCATGATAAACATATGGCAGGATCAATAATAATGCTAGTTATCATTTTTGTTCCAGTTAAACTACATCGTCTTGATTCTATTTTTTGATGTTTGAGATCAGTTTAACTTTCAACAACTGAAATCGATTTTTAGTTAAAGTTGGGTAGGTTTTAAACAAGTATATTGTTATTTACGTGACACGAGTATATACCGATTCAAATGAGAATAGTTGAAAATTGAAATGGGTTACATACAATATCACCCCAAACTTAGAGCATCCACAGCAAGCATCATTTTTCTAGGTCTGGATCCACGTGGCAAAGGAAAGACTTAGTGACAAATTGTGCAGGTTGGGTTTGTGAATGCAAACTTGCAAGGGGCATGTTTGTGGGGCCACCCCTTTCTCTCTCTCACATGCATATATATATATATATAATTATAATATAATATATTTTACTGAGGTTTGTGAAAGTTTAATGTTTAGAAAAAGTTAGGTTTTTGAGAAAAGTTTGGAAGGTTTGTGGATTCTTGTTGTGGATGCTCTTAGTAGGCCGACACAAACTCAAACTTTCTTTGAGGAATACCATTTGAAAAGTTGGGGTTTTGATTTAGCATTTTGTCCTTTAAACGACCGTTTGTCGTTTGAGGAATCCTCATTACTCAAACTACCGTTTGAAAAGTAAATCGCTAGCTATGATTTAACATCTTAACCCAGAAACAGCCATTTGTAAGCAATGTGGTATTAAATTGAGTATTGCGTGTTGTTGGCAAGAATAAGATCTATTTACATTCATTACCAGGTCACTTTGCGTTCACTCTATAGTTGTTCCAAACATAAATAGTCAAAAGTGGTTGCAAGTTGATAAAAAAACAAAACGATACTAACTAAAGTCTACTCTTGTATTAAAAAGTCAACACAAATATAATCTTAACTCATGATTTATGCCAGCCTACATGCATGTTCCTCTTGTATCTTAAAGTCAACTCATTCCAACACACACCTCAGCTCATCACATAATAACCTCATATAATCTCCACCACCACCATGCACACCACCATGGCTTCCACTTCCATTCTCCTAACCCTAACCCTCACCACCCTCCTCTCATCCACCCTTTCCGCACCGACCCCTATCGACCTCACCGACATCCTCATCCGCGGCGACCAATTCACATTCTTCCTCCGCCTCCTCAACCAAACCCGAATCCTCGACCAACTCCAAGACCAGCTCGACAACTCCAACCAAGGCATGACCTTGTTCGCCCCCACCGACAACGCCTTCCATAACCTCCAAGCCGGCACCATCAACAGCCTCACGGAGGGAAAGAAAATGGAACTCGTATTGTACCATATCCTCCCAAAGTTCTACACCATGGAGGATCTTGCTGACGCCAGCAACCCAGTTCCCACCCAGCTGGGCGGGGCCCACGGAGTCTTGGGTTTGAATTTCACCGGTAGGGCCAACCGGGTTACTGTGTCCACCGGAGCTGTGGAGGCAAAGATTATTAGTAATGCGTTGAGGAAGGATGTTCCGTTTGCGGTGTACGTGGTTGATCAAGTGTTAATTCCATTCGAGTTTAGTACCGAAGAAGTTCCAACGCCGGAGGGGTCTTCTAGTTCTTCTCTTCCTGCTGGAGCTAAGCCTCCGAGTTCTCCTACGTGGAAAAATGGAGCTAAGGCACCGAGTTCGCAGGCAGGGAAACTTGAAGCTATGGCACCGAGTTCGGCACCAAGTTTGCCAGCGGTTTCGCGGTCCAAGAATGGAGGTGGAAGGATGGGGATTGGGATGGGTTGTGGTGGTTTTGTGTTGTTTTGCATGGCCTTTCTGTAAGGTGATTATTTGATGGATTTCAAGGATGTGTATTAATCACTAATTTTTTTTATTAATAATATAAAACTTAAAAATGGGTATTAAAACTATCATAAAAAACTCGTCTCAACTATATTTTTATTTAAAATAGGCGTTCTACAAAGTACTCGTCTCAATAATTTTCTAAGTCTAAAATGGTTCTCTCGGCAAGTTTTATAAAATACTCGTTAACTCTAAGAATCTAATTGTCGTGAAGTTGTATGTGATGGGTATTTGGTGAAAAGTTTGCAAATGAATGAATGATGGGTTAAACTCGAAACCCATTTATGAAAATGGGTATTTTATGAATTTTCCCATTACATATTTTTTGTCCTTTTGCTAAAATTAGCTTGTTAAAGAAACAGATTATACAAGCCCGCTTGACAAATGAGCGGACTAGGAATCTCAGGTGCATGTGCGAGTTCCAATATGCCACCTCATTTTGCTGGTTATGAAAATTAGTTTGAGTCTGCTTGTTCAGTGACGTATTCATGAATATTTTTCAGGTGGTGCACTACTTTTAAATGTTTCAGGAATCAGATGTAACTATTTCGGGTCGGCTCGATGGTTTGGATCAGTTTATTACATAACAAAAATTCGATTAAATAATAAAAAAGACACCGTCATTCAAAATTAAAAAACACATAACATAAATACAATGGTCTTTACGAATTAAAAAAATACTTATATTTGTTTCCTACGAGTCTTCATTTTGAAATCGTTACATAATATAAATACAATCGTTCGGCCGGATGCGCGGACCACCCGAGGAAGGAGGTGTGGCGGCTACGTATAGGGCTGACAATTTATACACGATACGCGAATACACAACGCATACCTACACTACTTTAACATGTAACATGTAAGGCCTTAACAGGTTTCATGTACTAAATAGGTAGACATGAATGTACCTTTTAATTTCGTGTCTAAACAGGTAAAATGCATGTTTACTAGTTAAGTACATGGTTAGATAATTATAATTATATATATATATATATAAGTTATTCGAAACCATAAATTCTTAAAACATTCTCACTCTCAGTTTCTCAGCTATCACCACAGCATTCCTTCTCCGATCATCAGCCCCTCTTCGGCCATCAGCTCCTCCTCTGAACTCAAGCCATAAGCGCCGCCTCTGAACTCCGGCCTCCTAGCCGCCAGTGCTTTCTCCGGTCGCCACAGCTTGCTACCTCATTGTTAACCCTACTTACTAAGTTAGTAATCTTTCTACTTTGAATCTAATTTACTACCTACCTATTATTCATCTAGTTTTTAGATCTTTAGAGTTTATCGTGTATTATTGTATTTTATCGTGTATACCATGTAGTAACAGGTTTGTGTTTGTGTTTGGGATACATGCACACGATATGCTTTCATGTCATGTACAAGTATACACATTTCGTGTTCGTGTCTTATCGTGTACGGCTATACACGATATGCTAGCCTTAACTGCGTAGTCATGGTGGAGCGGGGAGAGAGTGACATTTGTCATTGTATCTTTGTTTAAAAGTTTTAATTTATGAAACCCTAAAAAGTTGTATAGCTTTAAAATTAAAAATAAAAAGTAATTATGAATTTGAACTCCAAAAGGCTACATAGAAAAAAGTAGTGTAAAACATATTTAGACATGTGACCTTCAATTAACAAACTAAGAGATTTATCTACCAGACCAACAACTTATATTTTATTTAGGATTTCAAATTTAAGAGATGGTTCACTCTATTATTTTCAATATACTTATACACTATTATTTTGAAACTCGAGTGGTTCCTGTGAACCACCCATTTAGTAGGTGGTGTCACACCCGGACTAAAAGGCGGTAGAACATGCCGGGGCGAAACGTTTGATTGGACATGAACATCATGTCACTATTAAGTGACAATAATTATTTATCCATTTCATTCAATAACTCAAATACAACTTCTTCAAAGATCACAATACAAACAATTACAACAATATTTAATACATTAAAATATCCTAAAGGTATAATTTAAGTGACGAGTCTTCAATCTTCATAAGCAAGTTAAAAGTAAACCTTTAGCATGCATAAAAATAGATTTGACCAACACATATGTTGGTAAGCAATACACTAGTTTTTGTTATATGTAAATAATGAGACAAAATCACAATTCATATGTGTAAATAGAATACGCAACAACCATTGTAAATGCAAAGTAAATAACTGATGTTTCTTTCTAATTGGTAACAACCAAAATACTCGGATAAATAAATGAGGCCATATTTTAATAACACAAAGCTAAAATAGTTAGGGGAGCGTTTGTTCATACTTAATTAGGATTAGGCCAAACCAGAAACAATAACTACACACTTAAGCACACAATCACAAAGAGGCATAAACAAATGATTGGACAAATATTCATATAAACACATAACGCTGAATTGTGGATTTAGTATTGAGGTCTTAAAGCATGTATGTTTGAATATGGTACGCATGATACCCCCCAAAAGTATAAAAGCGTAAAAAGGAGAGTGTGATTACTCACTTGGAAATTAAGAGAGTGATGATAGACGAGTCGGTCCTTACGTTGGCGAACCGGAATGTTTGGTTTTTAACAAGTGAGTCCGAGAAATAAGTGAGTTTAGGATTAGGAAAGTTTGGGAAGGTACATAATAAATAAAAACAAATAAGCTAAACTTGAATTCAAATTTGGGGTTTTGGGGGCTTGGTTTGTAAAATGAGAAGATATAAGTATATATAAAATCATAAAAACGAAGAATCGGGAAATACGGTGCTAACCATGTAGTTTAGATGGTTTCATTAGATATTTATAACTCTAATTGAGTATTGGGTTCGGTTAGTTTCATGGTGCAAGAATCCGAAAGAGAAACCACTAAATTTGTAAGTTAAGCGAGTGTTCGATTTAATCAGTCCGACATTCAATAATAGATTGAGTTCGGTTCTGATTTATCCAAAGTGTTAAAAGAGAAAAATAAACTCATCTAAATCAACTTCTAAGTGAAACCCATGTCTTAACCAAATACAACTTAGTGTAGACGTCAAAACGAGTTAAAACGAGTGTTCGGTCCCAAATTAGGACTTGGATTGGCTGAAACAGTCAGTTTTCTCAATTGGTACAGATCTGCGTACCAAAACTAAACCAATGACTGTGAATCCATACCAATGAACTAAACAGAAATTAAATAGCCGTTGAAACCACAAATCAATGAAGTTCATCATAGGATTTGGCCTTGCACCATTCCTGTTCGTTATGACTAAGTTATGGCCCAATCTTTGACGACCAACTTTTGTCCAACATTGAAATACCATTAGAACCTATCTTGGTGGTTTGGAATGGTTTTTGATGAAGAAAAATTATGCCACTCATTGTGTAAGGTTAGTATGTGTTTACCATCTTACTACACAAATCCTCATGGTCTAAGAATTAACGAAAAAATCAAATAAAAATCAGAAAGTTTAAATGAGTCAAAAAATCCCAAATTTGACCAAAGTAGCCTTAATATGCAAATGCTTGCCTTTGGATGGCAATAACACCTTAATCAACCAAGGTTGAAGAAGGGCAACAATGAAATACATATATAAGACTAATACAAACTAAAAACATCCCAAAATATTGCTCAAATCAAATTAAAAGGCAAGCAATCGTTTTGCTTGAATTTTAAAGTCAACTTAGACAAGAACACTTAGAATGCTTATCAAATCGAAAATTAGAGAGAAAGAGAAGGATGAACATCCAAGAAATGAATACGAGAGTTTTCTTTTATAGAGGGAATGACTAGGGGTGAGTCTTTGATAATGACAAGGATTAACCAATAGAATTGCATGCAAAAAGGTTTATTGGTTGGTTTTTAAATTAATTAAATAAAATAATTAATTAAATAGAATTATTAATTAAATAAAATCTGATTTAGAGGTTGGGAAAAAGTTTGGTTTTGGTAAAATGGTCCTTGTACTTTGGTTTGGGCTGGTTTCGAGCATAAATTAGCGAATTAAACATCGTTAAAAATATGAAAACAACGCGACAAGTATGGGACATGATTATAACATAAAAAACATTCTTCTAAAGGATCTGGAATATAACAAAGTTTAAAACAGGTCAGGTTTTCGGGTTTAAAAAATGACAAATGTTACAGGTGGATCCGCCCATGTACTTGTTCAAGAAGCGAACTAACTATTCGTATCCATTGTTCAAAAACCCACCCACAAAAAGTTAACAATTTCCTAACCCACCTAGTTATACAAAAAATTCCATGTTTGCCTTGTTACATTTTAAAATTTCAATACATGCTTCCTAACTATTTTCAAAACGTAATCTTGAAGTTGCTAGGCGGTAACTTTTTAAGTTTGGTGAATGTAAAATTACCAACGAAGTGTTTGCAGGAGGGAGGTGGTGATGCAACGCACCTGGCAGGAATACCGACCACTTTCCTTGGTACTAAAGTAAAAGCATCTCGCTCGGGTTAGTTGTATTGATCCTCCCACATTTTTTTATAAAACAATAAAATGATTAAGCTTCATGTTCGTGGTGTGGTGGCGCTGGGATGAAGAAGATTGAATGAGTATGGTTTTTAAGAGGGGCACAAAAAACGCGAACCTGGAACGGACTCGAAAAAAATACCAGGTATCGGATTTTTATGCTTAGGTTTTTACTATCCGAACCCGTACTTGACCCTACCCGCATGGTACGAATAAGGTATGCATTTCAGTACCAAAACTCGTACCCGATAATACCCAAAATTCGGAACCAGATTTTTCCAATACACGGGACTAGGTATTTCAAATACCCGATTTATATCGAAATTACCGGAAAAATACCTGAAAATACCACCAAAATACCAAAAAAAATGTAGCTCCTTTAAAAAATCTCAATCTATACCCGAAAAATAATCTTCGATATCGGGAAATATGGTATTCAAATATCCGGTTCTATGCCCAACCCGAACCTACTGCATAGACAGGCCCGGCCTAAGGGGAGGGCAGGGAGGGCTCAGGCCCCAGGCCCACTCCCCTTTAGGGCCTGTGAGAATTAAAAAAATTATATTTGTATTCTAGGCCCACAACCCACTTCATTAAAAACAAATTAACTAGCCTGGCCCAAGTTTGAAAATTGAATGTAACATACTACATATTTTCAACAGGTTATTAACTTATTACTTATATTTCACTTTTAATCTTTTATTAAACCTGTGACTAGGTTATTAACCAACGATCAAGCCTTTGTTAAATTTTATTTAAGTTTTGGTTGTTAATAATATTAGTTTTAGTTGTAAATTTCTAATTTCTTATTTGTTAAGTTTTATGCAGTAATGATAATGAGTAATTACTTGAATGTTAATACATGATAGAATGATAATTTATAATTAGCTATGTTAGTTTTTATTTTTTTTAAAGATATTATGCCTCCTAGGTCTAAACACTTATCCGGTAGTAAAAAATGTAAAAAAAGAAAAATTGAAGACGGATTAAGTCTTTTAGTTAGAAAATTTTGCTAAAAAACCGTGTGTTTTGTTTTATTGTTATCACATTTGTCTAAATTATATAAGAGATTTTTGATTTTGTATTTTAGGGCATTTCGTATTTCATGTCCCAGGCCCACTTTTTTTTGGGTATTCTCATAGACAGCCATGTGCATAGGGTATAGTTTTTAAAGACAATACTCAAACCCGAACCTAAACCCGACCCAAGTATTACCAATACCCAGCTATACCCGTAGGGATGGCAATGGGCCGGGTTTGGGACGGGTTTAGGCAATCCCAAACCCATACCCAATTAGTAAAACATATCCCAAACCCGTCCCAAACCCATCGGGTTTTTGTCGGGTAATTACCCGTCGGGTTCCGGATAGCCTTCGGGCATGCCCAACCGAAAACCCATCGGGTATCTATTGGGTTTAGACAAATTATAACTAATTGATTATAACAAATGAACAAAGATATTTACCGTAAATCTCTCAAATAAGTACCTAAACAAGTTTCATATAAATTTATGTATATTGTTTGATTTTCTTTTTTGCTACAGAGGTATCCATTTAGCAACAGTATATAATAATAACAAATAATAATAATAATAAGTTATGTCGGGTATATAATTGGGTAAATTGGTAAATGATCGGGTAATCGGGTCGAGTAACCGGGTATTTTAGAAATCCGAACCCGTTCCAAACCCATGAAAAATTTTAAAACTAAACCCAAACCCGTCCCAAACTCTAATGGGACGGGTTTTACCAGTCCTATTTATGTCGGGTTTTGGGTATTCCCATCGGGTTTGGGTTTCATTGCCATCCCTATATAACCGAAACTGGGTATTAAAAAAACCCAAATTATTATACACCTCTAAGGTCTTTCTTACTTTTTTTTTGAAATATATTTAAGGAAAATTGGTTTTAAATAATCCTAACTATGCCCTATTGGTAAATATCAGTCCCAACTTTACACTTGCCTGCTTGCAGTCCCAACTATTTGATTATTTGTTTTTAACAGGTCGCGACTAACAGATGTTAACTCCGTTAGTCTTTATCTGATGTGGCCATCCCAACGGTCACAAATCATCTTACGTGGACGATACGTGGCAGCTGACTGTGTATTATTATTATTATTATTATTATTATTATTATTATTATTATCCCCCGTCTCCCCTTTTTTCTTAGTCCAATACCACAACCATCACCACTCGTTTCCCCGGCGAGCCATCACCACCCCTCATTTCCCCGGAGAGCCACCAACACCTTCTCCAACAGCTTCTCCGGTTATTCTCATCATCAAGCGTTGACTTCAATTTCTGTGTTAATGAGAACTCCGACCACCACCACGCGGCTGACAAGCTTTTTTCCGGCTGTTAAATGCTTCTGACGAAGTTAAAAATTCAATGGCGGCGGCGATGGATCTGGATTTGAATTGAACGCCGACAACCACCGACGGGGTGGTCAGAAGCACACGGCTCGTTAAAAATTCAACGCCGCCACCAACCGCCACGAAAGTTAAAAATTCAACGCCGACCACCACCGACGGCATGAATTAAAAATCAGATATGGATCTGGATTTGAAAATAAGCTACGGATCTATATCTGAAACTTTATAACCGGAGTGTTTAGGGTTGATTGGAAACACATAGCTCGTTTTAGGTATGATTCTGGTGTGCTTGTTTTTCGGGAAGAGTTTAGTATGGATAATTAGAAGGCCATGGAAGGTGATTTTGATACAGAACTTGCAAGTTTGAGAGAAAAAAAAAGGTCTAGATGAAGAAGATGAATTGGAGAAGATGAAAAGAAAAAAAGAATGGGTGGGTAATTTTATTATGTTTGGATGCCACATAAGCCGCCACGTACTCTGTTTTTGACAACTAAGCATGCCACATAAGAATCAAACTAGCGGAGTTAACATCTGTTAGTCGTGGCCCGTTAAAAACAAATACACAAATATTTGGGACTGCCAGCAGACAAGTGTAAAGTTGGAACCGATATTCACCAATATGACAACATAGTTGGGATTATTTAAAACCAATTTTCCTATATTTAATGGACTCATTATTATTTGTTTTAAACTTTAAGCCCAAATAACTAATGGCCAGGTTTGATTTCTAATGGTACAAATAATTAAGTGTGTTGATTTTTCAGGTGGCCTATAGATTTTTTTATTACATCTTTGTAAATATGTTATCTAAAAACAGACTTCAACTAACTTTCATAAAGTAGGAGATTTACTTTAAAAAATAACTGACTCGAAGGAAGAGTTATCTTTTTCAAAAATTTAATCATTTTTTATAACTCCGCAACTTCAATAAGCAGGCATGTTAAGTGGCTGAATAGCTAGATACACTCATAAGTAATTTCATTAAAAAAAAAACTCATAAGTTTGTTGTCATGCCCGCATTTTCATCTCACTCTTAGCAACAAACTAAAAAAAAATCTCAAACATCTTAAACTCTTAGAGTTGGATCCAAGAAACAAAGTATTTTATAGCACAATAAACCAGAATAAACATGCATCCACTAACCAAAACAATAAAGTATCTCCACATATGAATCATGAATGTTTATGATTACAATTGATCACATTTGGTTGGAACAAACGACAATGTCTCCTTCTCAAGATCATGAACCACCATCATATTCTGCTGCTGTATATTCCCAAATATCGACATCCCACTCGAACTCCCCATCGCCAAACACACCAACCCACTCTTCACATCCCCGATCATATAATTCTCTCCAGGCAGATCCAAACTCGCACCATCAAAATGAAACACCAGCTTCGGTATGTCAATTGTCATCTCACCCGAACCATCATCCGCGGGCAGCTCAAAGCACAAATCCAAACCCGTGTTATCCGAATCATCCACGTTTAATTTCATCTGTGAAACAAACTCCTTCTTCACCAAATCAAATGCTGATTCTTCTAGGTAGGTGATGGTGGTACCCGAGTCGATAATCATACCACCCGTCCCGTCAGAACTAAGTTCAAAACTTGATTTTTTAATTGGCAAATCGACGTCCCCAACTGAGATACCGACGAGTGAAAGATAATAAAAAGATGGGTGATAAGGGTTTTTAATTAATGGTGTGGTTAAAATTGAATCATTAGATGTTTTGCTTGATAAAGATCCCATTACTAGAGTACTAGTAGGGTTTTCTGACGACATGTCGTCGTTAATTGAGTTTAAACAGTAAGAAAACTTAGTTTGTTTGAGTTGTGAAACTAAAGATAATGGTCCTCTACCTAACCCTACCAAACCACCACCTTGGTTAAACCCATCACCATTATTATCTTCTCCACAACCAAACCCTAATTCGGGTACCGCCACCTTGCCAAACGTAAACGTTTCGCTAGCGAGAATCCCTTCGGTTGACGAGTAATCTCCGTAGGAATATAAATACTCGCAGCCGTCTGATCCGCAATCAGAAGTTGGTAAAGCTTTGCATAAAGTATTAGAACAAGGGATTTTTGAAAAAGATGAGGACTTTTTCGGATCGAAAATGGGTGTTGGAGAGTTGAAACATTTAGTGCATGGCTTGCATTGGGTCCATATTAGGTCACTGCCTGTGTCCATGATGGCTGAGTAGGTTTCCGGGGGTGTTCCTATGGCTAAATTCATTAAGAACTCGCCGTTACCCGCGTGAACGGGTGATGTTACTTGGGAAGTATTGGTGTTGGCTGATAAGCTAGCTGCCATCATCATGTTGTTGATGAGTCTTTGTAACCGGAGGTTTCCTCGGTTCACACCGCGTTGTAAGCGTTCGAATTTGGTTAAGTTTTTACCCGAATCGACGTGTTTGAGGGCTACCCGGAAACCGGTTTTGGGGAGGCTGGTTGTGTGATCATGGAGGACGCGTCTGGATGTGCAAAAGGTTGGATGAATGAAGATAAGTTGTAGTGAAAAGATGATGAGTAAAATGGCAGAAAGTGAAAGTAGTGATGAAGCCATTAGAGGGTAATAGATTTTGTATGTGTTAATGTGTGTATAATAATATATTAATATGCAAGTTCAACCCAACAAATATTGGCGAAAGAAGTGGTCTTGAGGTGAAGAACAGAAAGAGAGAATATATGGAGAAAAAAGCTGGTGAATATGGTTTGGACTTT
The DNA here is from genome assembly GCF_021521415.1 of Bidens hawaiensis. Taxonomy (NCBI): domain Eukaryota; kingdom Viridiplantae; phylum Streptophyta; class Magnoliopsida; order Asterales; family Asteraceae; genus Bidens; species Bidens hawaiensis. The sequence continues at coordinate 389,819 of NW_027492598.1, forward strand.
GAAGAAATATTATCTTCAAGTCTTAGAAGTAGGTTACTTAACAAGGTAGCTTATACATATGTATATGTAGGTGTAATATATAATTTATATGTGTGTGTGTGTAAGGAAGGTATAATGATAGAAATTATCAAAAAGAAAACTATACATATTCATTTCTTAATACTTTCTATCCTACTAGCAACCATCATTCTTTCTGTTTCTTTTTTCTTTCTTCACGTGTCATTTTTACATAAATGAGTCGGATATGCAATATGACTTTAAACTCATCTTAAACGCGTTAATCCATTTGATTTCTTTTGCTTAAAACTCATTTTAAAACCCAACATAAAATATTAATTAAAAATTTAACTTTGTTTCGTTTGCCACAGTTTTTGTTTTAAACGTACGTACTCTAGCAATTTAAGTTATCATTTTTAGCGGTATGTTCTATACTTTAATAAACTCTAGCAATTTGATATCATATTTATTAATATTCTCGTCATATATATAATAATGCTTATCCAAAATATACTTATTCCCAGTTTTCCTAACGTGGATTGGGTTCAAAGCATTTGAGATCACTTGAGTCGATATCATAAATCAAAGAGGTGGTGGGTAATGATAGGTATGTGGCGTACAAATTGGAAAACAACCTATTTTATTTTGATAATTGAAATGAAAAAGAAGATTTTAAAGTGAAAGAATCATTGAGGATTAATAAAAAAGAAAGAAAATAGGTGTAATTACAGATTTAGACAAGATTATAAGTATTATTATGGGTGCGGCGATGGATAAAGAATGTATGAGCATCATATTTGACAAGAGACAATGCTTAAAGTTTGTCTTGGTTTTATATGTTTTAGTAGTATTATAATCATGATCAATATAATCTCTTTCTCTTTGTCGTTATTTCTACTTTTATTTCTTTATGTGTTAAAGTTGTTAGATCAAGTGTTGTGGTGGAGGTGGTGGGTCTTCCTGATGTCTCATCAAACTTCAAATTTAAAACATCATAACTAGGTTATTTTCTAGAATATATATACCTCGACCGAGTCGAAATAAAAAAGGCTTGTAAGCCTTAAAGAGTAACAAATTATATAAGCTAATTTTCTTAAACGTCATTAATGTTAACACCGGCTTATATATATATATAGCACCGGCTTGAGATATTCTCATTGCATCTTCTCGTTTTCTCTTTGTACATTTTTGAGCAATGGATAACAGTTTAGAAGGCATAACTGATTAATCGATTGTTAAAAGCCTAAAAATCAAAATGCAATCAAATACAATATAACAATATAATTTTCCACCAATGACCAAATACTAATAAAGAATATTTATCACTCAAGTAAATAAGCATTATATACCATAACTTCTGTATAGTTAAAATCGTTCAATCTAATAAATAATATTTATAATTCGTCCAAATATCAAATCGTTCAACCGAATAGCGGAACCACCACAAAATAAAATAATCAAACAACTAAAACTTAAAATCATACAATGGTGAGTCACTGAGTTGGATGGTGGTGTCCAGTGTTCTGTTTGGCAACGCTGGTAGTGGTGGACTGCTGGAGATGGTGACGATGGGTGGTAGAGAATTGAAGAAGGAGATGGAGCAAGAACGACGAAGCGTCGTTAGAGTCCGACCTCATATTGATTGGGGTTGTCTTTCTTTTCTTAATTGATGATTATTTCTTTTTATTATTTATTTTGTATTTTTGATTTGGGCCCAATAACTTAAATTATATTCAATAAATTATGAATAAAAAAATGTGAGCCCAGTAATTTTTAGAGAGATCAAAATCTAATTACAATATGCTTTGTTTAGCAATCCTTCGGACATGCTTTGTTTAAGTCTTTGAAGTCGATGCACATCCTCCAAGACTGGTCAGGTTTTCTAACCATGACCGGATTAGCCACCCAAGATTGGTACTTGACCTCACATAAGATCCCGGCTTGTACAAGCTTTTCAACCTCTTGGCATGCTGCCAAGCTTCTTTCTGGAGCCAGGCTCCGTTTCTTTTGGACAACAGGCTTAAAATCGGGAGGTATTTTCAGCTCATGTTCTGCAATGCTTCGAGGGATGCCTGACATGTCTTCCAGGCACCAAGAAAAAACGTCGCTGTGGTTCATCAACAGCTTTTCAAGGTGTGAAAGTGTTTCTTTGGAGAGGCTTGTGTTTACCCGTACCTTTTGTTCAGGGTACTTGGGATTTATGATTAAGCCTTGTTCTTCGTCTTTGCTTTTAGAGCTTTCCCCTTCAACCGCGTAAACCTCTTGGGTAGGTTGAAGGGTTGCAATTCCTATGTCGGTGGGAAACTTTACAGCACCTTGACCAACCGAGACAGCCATGTTGAATACACATTGCCCAGGCCTTCCTATGATTATATCATAGCTGGAAGGTGTGTTGATAACTATAAAAGTAAGTGGTTTGGTTTTCTTCATCTTGCCTTCACTAAAACAGACATCAAGGGTTAGCTGGCCTAAAGGCTTCAAGGGTACGTCGGCGATACCTTTTATAGATGAATCTGAGGGTTGAAGCCTTGAACGCTCTTCCTTGCTCAGCCGGTTGAAGAATCTTTCATACATGATCTCTGTGGCCGCCCCTGTGTAGATGTAGGCTTTGCTTGTTTGGAGTGTTCCCACGTTTGCTTCCACCGTTAGAGGGTTTGAGAGTAAGTTACCTTGAGGCGGTGGGAAGCAGATGCATTGAAGCTCCCAAGCTTCCAAGCGTTGTCGTTTGTGGGGAATACCTTGGTCTATATTCACCATATTTACTTCTTTGCTTTTTCTTTCAGCCATCTTGTCTTTGACCCCTTTCACCAAATGAGCTAATTCTCCAGACTTAACGACTTCCTCAATTCTTCTCTCGAGTTGAAAGCAATCGTTCATATGGTGACCTTTTTCATCGTGAAACTCACAGAACTGAGTGGAGTTTTCGTTCTTCTTGCTCTTAGGCAAGGGTCGAGGAGGTCAGAAGTTGTGTTTTACTTCTTCAGTGGCAAGGATCTCCTGAGGGGTTTTGGTTAAGGCTGTGAAGTTCACAGTCTTTTCCCTGCTTGGAGGGTTCCGACCTTCAGGCCTTTGTTGATCTGAGCTCCTTGGATATTTATCATAGGGATTGTAGTTCCCTTTCTTTCGGTTGGGGCTGTTGCCTCGCCAACTAGGAGCTCTTTTTCGTTGCTCTTTAAAATCAACGGCCTCCTTTCCTCGAATATGTGCCTCGGCTCGTTCAAGAGATTCTTCAAGGGTTTTAGGCAGGCACTTGTTAAAGTCCCTTGTGAGGTGCTTGGAGGTGATGGCGTTCATGAAGCCTGCCACCCTCATTTTTTTCATCAGCCCCCACATATTGTAACCCTTCTTTCTTGTACCTTTCGATAAAGTCTCGAAGGTTTTCATCATTGTTTTGTTTTATCTGAAAAATGACCGTGGCGTCCTTGACGTACCTTCTTTGTTGTGAGAAGTGGGCCAAGAAGCCCTTGCTCAGATCGTCGAAGCTTCGAACGCTTTGAGCAGGAAGGTCGTTGAACCATATTCTTACCGATCCGACTAACGTTTGCATGAACATCAAGCAACACTCAGCATGGGACCATTTTTCAATTCTGGCTGCCCCAGTGAAGACCTGGAGGTGGTCTTCGGGATCTTCAGTCCCATCATACGTTTTTATATGGGGTGGCATCTTGATTTTTGTTTGGAATTCATAATCGGCGATTTGTTGGGAGAAGCATGATAGGTTACCGGGCTTGTAAGGCTTTGCAAGATCTTCATCTAGCCTCACAGCAGGATTATGACTTTTTGTCCCTTGGTGAGTACCCAGCGCTTTGTTGATGAGCTGGGTCTATGGGAAGTGTGCCATCATTTGAGCCATCATTTGAGGCATCAGGTTAAAGCCTTGAAGGCTTTCAGGTGTTGCTGCTGTTTGGTTTGCTCCCATGGAAGTGCTCATCGCTGCACTTCGAGCCAAGGGCAAGACCGATATGGCCTGCTCCCACGTAGTGGCTGTAAGAGGAGCATTTGAAGCTGGTGACCGCCATATTTGGTCGAGAGTGGTCTCGTGCCCAAGGGTTCGTGAGGTGAACTGTAACGATTCCGGCAAAATCAGGTATACCCTAACCGGTATATACTATTTATGTGTTATTTAATAATGAATATATGAATTATAATGCGTTTATACGAGTATGTATGATTCACAGTACGGATTATACTCGATTATACAGTTAATCGTATTGGAAATACGACTAACTGATTAACGGTTATTGAAACCCGAACGAATCAAGGATTACATTATAAACGAGATATATGATATTTAGTGATGTTTACGAAGTATTAAAGCTTCAGGATAAGTGAATTAAAGCACAGAAAAAGAATTTTCGATTTAATGGTACGTCGGTACGTTAAACGAAACCTTTAATACCAAACCGAGCAAGAGACGATCGATCAAGCCGAAAAAGATGCGCAATTATTAATAATATGATGTTTTAAGTTAATAAAAGTCATGGTTTAAGTTTTTTAAAGTTTTTAAATTGGTTTTATATAAATTTCATTTTTAAGACGAAAACGACCGTTTTAGCCTCGTTTTAAGTTAAATTAAACATTTAACCGAAAAACGAACTGAACCAAATTATCCAAAACATTATCCGGATTTTCAAAATCTAAATGTGTGGCTAGAAATGGAAAGGTGGGTCCCACCCCACCTCCCCTCTTTGGTCCGATCGGCTTGGGGGTATAACCCCTAGCCTTTGTTATTTTTTTTTTTGTAAACAACATTTCAACATTCATCAATTCTCTCCACATTATGAACTAAAAACCCGGATTTGTAGCAAGAAAAGCAAGGTAAAAATCGAGTCATTATGTTTTCATCTTCTTTTCTTGAGTTTATTTGCAAGAAAATGAGGTTCCAAGTAAAAAAGGGTGAAAACCCGAGATGGAAACCGATTCTTGCATGATCAAGTGATGTATACGGGTTATACAAGTGATCTTGGTCCAAGAAAGGAGTTAAACGAACCGAAAACGAATTTTTACGGTTTAAATCTTTGTTTTTAAATCATAACCGAACCCTTGAAAGAAATAGCTTGATTGTGGGTGTAACTTGCTTGGTGTGGTGTTATTGTGCTTGTAGGTGTTGTATCTAGTTGATAACAAAGGCTAGAAAGCAAGATCCTTGCGATTTGAAGCTAAAAACACAAGGTAGTTCGGTTTTTGTATTGTGTATGTGTTTTGGACAGATTGTGGTACATTTAGAGTTAGGCTACGAAATTTCACAGAGATGATCTACACATGAAAATATGAGATCTGTGAAAATTTGGTAATTTTTGGACAAAGGATGCATATTTGGTGAATTTAATGCTTGGTTTTGGCTAAAAATGGTGAAAAATATTTAAATATCATGATAAATTCTGGAAAATTCCAGATAAGCTTTTTATAATATGTAAAAGTCGCACACAAAATTTTAGGTCAGTTGGAGAAGTCTAAGTAGGCTTTTCGGTTAAACGAGTTCTAGGGTTTTCTAGCTCGGTTTTAGTGAAAATGGCATGTAAAAAGAGATTTTGGTTCTGGAAAAATTACAGGGGACCATGTAGATGGCAGGGGTCATCCAGGAAAAATTTGGGATTTTTCTAAGGTCGTTTGGTATTTACGACATATTTAGTGTTTAAATGGTGTTAAAAAATAGATAAATAAATTTTAATAATAAAAATTAATTCTGGAAATATTTTTATAAAATTCCCCACTGTCAAAAAGTGGTTTGTGCAAAATTTCAAGATCCGAGATTAAACGGATAATTATTTGTGTTAAAAAGAAAATAAAAACAAACTTTTAAAATTTAAAACGCGTAAACCGGTAAAGTTCGCCTAAACGAGCTGACTGGTGTATAAAAACCCTAAAAATGAACTGTTTTCATATAACTGAGTTAAACAGGTAAAAATAAATCATCCGAAAATAATTCGGATGATTTGAGTAATTTTATCCGATTTAAAAGTTTCCGGTACACTAAAGACGGAAACGGGTCCCTCGGCCAATCGGGGCGTCTAAGCCGAGCTCTAATTTCATAACTTTTATTAAATTATCAGTCAACAACTATTTTCGGGTTATGTGTGACCAAACTTATTTTTGGAACGTAAAAACGGATAACCGTGCTATGCACGCAAAACGGGGAAAACAAACTAATAGTAATTTTAACTATTGAACTCTAAATGATGTCACAATCTGAGTCCGGAGAAGTGTTTCTGGGTTAACATTGCCCCCGGAACGGGTACAGTACTGGGTTAACAGTGTCCCCAGATGTACCGGTTAACACGGTTAAAGTTATATTAATAGTGATTGTATAGTAACGAACTTAGGGATCGTATTACAGATCCGGATTAGTAGCTGCGTACTGTGTTACCTACGTGCTTGCGAAAGGTGAGTTTCACGAGCCCCTTTTTCTTAATTGTTTTTAAATATTTTCTTGGGGCGGGAAGCATGTTACTATTAAAATGTTTAAGTACATACTGAACGCATGGATTTGCGTGTATTTATATATATCTTATTTTACGGGAATCGTACGGAAATGTACTAAGATGGTAATTGTCTGAGTTGCTAACATTGTAAGGCCCCGTAACACGAGTGATTAGCTAAAAGCCGGTAGAGTGTGAATAGTACTATTGGTCTGACAAACCCAACTGGTCCGGCATGGATTTGCTGATGTTTCCCAGCCAGTTGCACATGTCTATTTTGTTGTTATTTATTTTTGCTATGTAATGTTAGGCATAGCGGTTTGGGGCAGGTTCGTGGGCGGAGTATGCCATGAGTTTGTATGTGGATAGTCAGAGGTTTCACTTGTGGGCTCAGCATAATTACATCGCTAATATATGATATTTATAATGATTTGTCACTGTTTATTTAAATTAGTGAAACTCACCAACTATTCGTAGTTGACCCGTTTTCTTTACATGCTTTCTAGGTACCCCCAAACTGGATTAATTGCAACATGCCTGACGATGCGTGCTTTTTTTTGTGGAAGCTTAATGATTTTTTTTGTATTAAATATGTTAATGTAATGTTGGTAAAACTTATGTGCTAACGCCTAGACGGTAACTAAACTCGGAACAATGTAATGTGGTGTAAATTAATGTAGTGGTGTTTTCTTTATAAGCAATGCTGTTGATATCAGACATGTCTGTTTCATCCCGTTTACGTTTCCGCTGCGGTTACGGGGTGTTACAGAACTTGGTATCAGAGCCATTGGTTATAAAGAATTAGGATGTCTTTAAAAGATACCTAAAATATAACCAGATCTGGATGAACTTGGATGGACTTGGATGGACAAGTGAGTTATCATGGTCCGGAACATAATAACAGACTTGTCCGCACGAGGGAATTCAGGGGAAGTCACGGGGAACTTTAATAGGTAAAATCGGCAACATATGTGTAAGTATATGATAATATTTTTATGTGACAAAGTTGTATAAGTATGTGTATATTAATTATGATTTACATTATGGAAGGAACTATATGTTTGCTAACTTGTGTACAGGTAAGGATGTCGAGATCACGAAGTCTGTCAGTGGAGGAGGACCCGGAGGAGATCAGTTCTGGGACTCTAGGAGCTTACGCCTAGTATCCAGCACTGAGCCTAGTGAGACTAGCCGTAGGAGTGCTAGCATGTCCTCCCCTACTAGGGTTGCCAGATCCCCCACCCCACCCGCACCACAGGCCACCCCTACCCCTCCCAGACCCGGATCCCGCCTCACGGCGCGGATCAGTGTCCCCTATGTCCCACCTACCTCTACCCCACCCAGACCTACTTTCCACAGGGGCGAGTCCTCCCGCCCCCAGCCCGAGCATGTGCCTCCACCCGTGTGGGGGTACCCCTAGGCTGGAGAGGGATGAGCGTCCCTCCTCCGAGGTTGCATGGCTCCGAGTGCTCACCGAGCAGGTGGTTGAGCACACCATCGCCTTGACGGTGGGGATCCAGAGGAGGAGACACTTGGCGGACTGCGTACTGGACAGCCAGTACGCGATTGGCCAGCTGAGTAGGGAGGGCGCATACTCCCAGTGGATGATTGACCGGATGGAGACACGGATCCGGGGTTTGCTGGCGGTGTTGGTGGTGATGGTGGCAGTGTTGGTGTGGTTGGTATACCACCATGCTTAGTTATGTTAGGGTGGTAGTAGTCAGGGTCCGCTTTTTGATACTTTGTGTAAGCAGTTAGTGGCGATGCTAACATAGAGTGAATCTTGGGTAGTTATAGTACAGCCACTAGCCCATAGGGGGTCTCTTTTGGGGATATCATTGTAGATACTTTTGGTGTATCATTTAAGCACTGACCCATAGCGGGTTATGTCGAAATGATGCCGATGTAGGACTGATGTATGAAAACTCAATCTATGTGATGATGTTTATGTAATATGTACTGCTGTTTATTAATGAATGGAATGTGTGTTGTGTATCGAGATTGAAATTTGTATTAATTATATGTATTTTTCTTAATGTTGTGTAGAATGGCACCAAAACGGTCAGCTCGAATGTCAGAAGTGGATGTGAATCGTCTGATTGCTCGACAGTTAGAGGCGGCGATACCGGATATAGTATCGCGCATCACCGCCAGTATTAACAATACGACCAATCCAGACCCTGCGAGCAATCAAACGACCACCAATAATGATGGGGAACAAAATGTTAACCCTCCACCGAACGGTAACCCGATTCCGAGTAATGACGCACCGCCTAGGGTGGTCGTTACAGACAGTAATGGCCCTATACCTAGTGTAGAAACGAACCGCACTGAACCGACTCTTGCAACAAAGGGATGTTCAATCAAAGATTTTATGTTGTGCAAGCCCCTAGAATTTAGCGGGTCTGAGGGACCAAATGGGTTGGTTAAGTGGATTGAGAAAATAGAGTCTGTTGTGAACATCAGCAACTGCCCTGAGGATTACGTTGTTAAGTATGCTACCTGCACGTTCACGGACCATGCCTTGACATGGTGGAACACAGTAGTGCAAACTCGCGGTCAGGCAGCGACAAACCGCATGACCTGGGCAGAGCTCAAGGCCCTTGTACTGGAACATTTCTGCCCGAAAAACGAACTGTAGAAGTTAGAAAACGAATTGTGGAACCTGGAGATGCATGGGGCAGACCACTTGGGTTATACGAACCGATTTAATGAATTGTCGCGATTGGTGCCATGGTTGGTCACCCCAGAGTCAAAGAGGGTTGAGCGTTATATATGGGGACTAACTCCAGTAGTAAGGAGTATAGTCAACTCTGGGGGACACAAGACGTTTGAGGGTGCGGTGACGCAAGCTGGTATCATCACATACGATTTCGTGAGGAGTGGTCACTGAAGGTGGCAGGAGAGTCTGTTGGGGAAAGCGGGGTACGTATGACAATAGGTCCAGGAGAAGCAGCAAAATAAACGTGCTCGGCCCGCTGCCCAGAACTACGCCATGACTAGTTCAGGCGGTAGGCAGGAATCGCAGAAAGGGACGTTCCCTAAGTGTGGGAAATGCGGTTACCAGCATGGTGGCGAGTGCAAGGGGGTAGTGTGTCACCGGTGTGGCAGGAATGGGCACTACGCACCGAGTTGTAGGACAAACCTAAACAATCTGAACCGACAACCGCAACCTATCCGTGCGCAGCCACCTAGGACCCAACCAGTCCGACAGCAAAACCCACAAGGAAACCAAATGATGACCACCAGCCGTGCTTGCTTTGAATGCGGCAGCACAGATCACTTCAAGAGATAGTGTCCGAAACTGAACCAGGGAGGAAATGGGAGGCAAACTGTGGGTCAAGCGTCGTCGTCCAATCCGGCGAGAGGCCGAGCGTTTGTGATGGGGGCGAACGAAGCACGCCAGGACCCCATCGTAGTGACAGGTACATTCCTCGTCTCTGATCATTACGCTTCTGTATTATTTGATACGGGCGCCGATAAAAGTTTTGTCTCCGTTAAGTTCCTATCGATAGCAAACCTTTCGATTAGTGAAACCATAGAAACTTATATCGTAGAAGTCGCTAACGGTAAAACCATGATAGTTAATCAGATAGTTCGGAATTGCCCATTTATTCTGAACGATCAATCCTTCTTCATTGACTTATTACCGGTAGAATTAGGTAGTTTTGACGTAATAGTGGGAATGGATTGGTTAGCACGTAACAAAGTGGAAATAAACTGTGAAAAGAAAATCGTCAAGATCCGGGTGTCGGATGACGAAGAGGTGTTAGTGCAAGGAGAGAAGTTGGGCACAATGATACCATTTATATCCCACCTCAAGGTGTTAAAATATATACGCCAGGGATGCGTGGCGTATCTAGCGAGCTTGATGGCCACAGATTCTGAGGAGAAACGGGTGGATGATATCCCGGTGGTACGCGAATTTCCACAAGTTTTCCCAGAAGAACTTCCTGGATTACCGCCAACCCGACAGGTCGAATTCAGAATCGATTTAATACCTCAAGCTGGCCCTGTTGCTAAAGCACCCTACCGACTTGCACCGTCCGAGATGCAAGAATTATCCAATCAGTTGCAAGAATTGTTGGATAAAGGATTTATACGTCCTAGTCATTCCCCGTGGGGTGCACCTGTATTATTCGTGAAAAAGAAGGACGGGAGCCTTAGAATGTGCATTGATTACAGGGAGTTGAACAAGTTAACAATTAAAAATAGGTACCCTCTTCCCCGAATTGATGATCTGTTTGACCAGCTGCAAGGTGCGAGCTATTTCTCAAAAATCGATCTTAGATCGGGATACCATCAGGTTAGAATTCAGGAAGAAGATATCCCAAAAACCGCATTCCGGACTCGCTACGGCCATTACGAGTTCTTAGTTATGCCTTTCGGACTAACAAATGCGCCGGCAGTGTTCATGGACCTCATGAATCGAGTCTGTAAACCCTACCTCGACAAATTCGTCATCGTGTTTATTGACGATATTTTGATCTACTCGAAAAGTAAAGAAGAGCACGAGCAACACCTAAGAATAATTTTAGAGCTTCTGAATCAGGAAAAGTTGTATGCAAAATTCTCCAAGTGTAACTTCTGGTTACAAGAAGTACAATTCCTCGGTCACGTTGTAAACCATCAAGGGATACACGTTGATCCGAGTAAGGTTGAAGCAATTAAGAATTGGCAAGCGCCTAAATCGCCAAAGGAAATCCGCCAATTCTTAGGCTTAGCTGGATATTATCGTCGATTTATAGAGAACTTTTCCAGCATCGCCCAACCTTTAACTCTCCTGACTCAAAAGGATCGAAAGTATGAATGGGGAGAAGAGCAGGAGACGGCGTTTCAAACGTTAAAGCAAAAATTGTGCCAAGCGCCGATTTTAAGTCTCCCCGATGGAGACGATGGTTTTGTCGCGTATTGTGACGCATCGCGTAGAGGGTTAGGATGCGTGTTGATGCAGAATAATAAGGTTATAGCCTATGCTTCTCGACAGTTGAAAGTACACGAGAAAAATTACACTACTCACGACTTAGAACTGGGAGTGGTTATCTTCGCACTTAAAATCTGGAGACATTATCTCTACGGTACGAAGTGCACCATCTTCACCGATCATAAAAGTTTGCAGCACATATTCGATCAGAAAGAACTGAATATGAGGCAACGAAGATGGGTCGAGTTGTTAAGCGATTATGACTGTGACATCCGTTATCACCCCGGCAAGGCTAACGTCGTAGCCGATGCCTTGAGTAGGAAAGATCGGGTTAAGCCATTGCGAGTGCGAGCACTGGGGATGATAGTCCAGTCAAATCTTTCGGACCTGATTCGAGTCGCTCAACATGAGGCGTTGAAAGAGGAACAATTGGAAAAGGAGGGACTTTACGGCGATGAGAAGAATTTCGAACAGCGCGTGGACGACATTCTCTATTTCAAAAATCGGGTTTGGATCCCGACCCTCCATGACCTTCATGAATTAATCATGGACGAAGCGCATAGATCGAAATATTCCGTACATCCGGGATCGGATAAGATGTACAAGGATGTGAAGGAGTTCTACTGGTGGCCGGGTATGAAAAAGGATATAGCAACGTATGTCGGTAAGTGTGCGACTTGTGCGAGAGTTAAGGCGGAGCACCAGAAACCCTCGGGGATGTTACAACAACCGGAAATTCCCGAGTGGAAGTGGGAGCAAATCACGATGGATTTTGTGACACATCTCCCTAAGACGTCCCGAGGACATGATGCAATTTGGGTAATCGTGGATCGATTAACCAAATCGGCACATTTTATCCCGATTAGGAATAATTATAACACTGAGAGACTTGCGCAGATTTATATAAATGAAATTGTGTCTCGTCATGGGATACCCACCTCAATCATCTCCGATCGGGATAGCCATTAATCTTTGGCAAGCTGTGCAAGAAGCGCTGGGAACGCGTATTGATCTAAGCACAGCTTACCACCCTCAGACCGATGGTCAGTCTGAGAGGACCATCCAAACCCTGGAGGATTTGCTTCGTGCATGCGTACTGGATTTTAAGGGAAATTGGGATCAACATCTCCCACTCGTTGAATTTTCCTATAATAACAGCTACCATAGCAGTATAAAGGCAGCGCCTTACGAAGCATTGTATGGTCGGAAGTGCCGATCACCACTCTGCTGGACTGAAGTGGGCGACGCTCAGGTTATTAGATCAGACCTGGTCCAGGAAACGACCAGCAAAATCCTTGAAATTAGGAACAATCTGAAGGCCGCGCGGGATCGGCAGAAGAGTTATGCCGATACCCGTAGAAAACCGTTGTCGTTTGAGAAAGGTGATAAAGTGTATTTGAAGGTATCACCTTGGAAGGGTGTAGTCAGATTTGGAAAGGCGGGGAAGTTAGCCCCGAGATATATTGGACCATTCAATATTACTGCAAAAATCGGTCCCGTAGCATACCGATTAGAACTACCCGATGAACTGAGTGCAGTTCACAACGTGTTTCACGTATCGAACTTGAAAAGATGTCTGGCGGATGAGACATCGGTGTTACCTTTAGAGGGTGTCCAAATAACTGATAAGCTCAATTTCGTAGAGGAACCCATAGAAATAGTAGACTGGAAAATCAGGCAACTTAGACACAATAAGATTTCGTTGGTCAAAGTTAGATGGAATTCGCAACGAGGCCCAGAATATACATGGGAACGAAAGGACGAATTTCGGAAGAAATACCCCTACCTATTTCCTCAAAAGGAAGTAGTCGACGCGTAAAATTTCGAGGACGAAATTTTTTTTACGGGGGGAGAATGTAACGATTCCGGCAAAATCAGGTATACCCTAACCGGTATATACTATTTATGTGTTATTTAATAATGAATATATGAACTATAATGCATTTATACGAGTATGTATGATTCATAGTACGGATTATACTCGATTATACAGTTAATCGTATTGGAAATACGACTAACTGATTAACGGTTATTGAAACCCGAACGAATCAAGGATTACATTATAGACGAGATATATGATATTTAGTGATGTTTACGAAGTATTAAAGCTTCGGGATAAGTGAATTAAAGCACAGAAAATGAATTTTCGATTTAATGGTACGTCGGTACGTTAAACGAAACCTTTAATACCAAACCGAGCAAGAGACGATCGATCAAGCCGAAAAAGATGCGCAATTATTAATAATATGATGTTTTAAGTTAATAAAAGTCATGGTTTAAGTTTTTTAAAGTTTTTAAATTGGTTTTATATAAATTTCATTTTTAAGACGAAAACGACCGTTTTAGCCTCGTTTTAAGTTAAATTAAACATTTAACCGAAAAACGAACTGAACCAGATTATCCAAAACATTATCCGGATTTCCAAAATCTACATGAGTGGCTAGAAATGGAAAGGTGGGTCCCACCCCACCTCCCCTCTTTGGTCCGATCGGCTTGGGGGTATAACCCCTAGCCTTTGTTATTTTTTTTTTGTAAACAACATTTCAACATTCATCAATTCTATCCACATTATGAACTAAAAACCCGGATTTGTAGCAAGAAAAGCAAGGTAAAAATCGAGTCATTATGTTTTCATCTTCTTTTCTTGAGTTTATTTGCAAGAAAATGAGGTTCCAAGTAAAAAAGGGTGAAAACCCGAGATGGAAACCGATTCTTGCATGATCAAGTGATGTATACGGGTTATACAAGGGATCTTGGTCCAAGAAAGGAGTTAAACGAACCGAAAACGAATTTTTACGGTTTAAATCTTTGTTTTTAAATCATAACCGAACCCATGAAAGAAATGGCTTGATTGTGGGTGTAACTTGCTTGGTGTGGTGTTATTGTGCTTGTAGGTGTTGTATCTAGTTGATAACAAAGGCTAGAAAGCAAGATCCTTGCGATTTGAAGCTAAAAACACAAGGTAGTTCGGTTTTTGTATGGTGTATGTGTTTTGGACAGATTGTGGAACATTTAGAGTTAGGCTACGAAATTTCACAGAGATGATCTACACATGAAAATATGAGATCTGTGAAAATTTGGTAATTTTTGGACAAAGGATGCATATTTGGTGAATTTAATGCTTGGTTTTGGCTAAAAATGGTGAAAAATATTTAAATATCATGATAAATTCTGGAAAATTCCAGATAAGCTTTTTATAACATGTAAAAGTCACACACAAAATTTTAGGTCAGTTGGAGAAGTCTAAGTAGGCTTTTCGGTTAAACGAGTTCTAGGGTTTTCTAGCTCGGTTTTAGTGAAAATGGCATGTAAAAAGAGATTTTGGTTCCGGAAAAATTACAGGGGACCATGTGGATGGCAGGGGTCATCCAGGAAAAATTTGGGATTTTTCTAAGGTCGTTTGGTATTTACGACATATTTAGTGTTTTAATGGTGTTTAAAAATAGATAAATAAATTTTAAATATACAAATTAATTCTGGAAATATTTTTATAAAATTCCCCACTGTCAAAAAGTGGTTTGTGCAAAATTTCAAGATCCGAGATTAAACGGATAATTATTTGTGCTAAAAAGAAAATAAAAACAAACTTTTAAAGTTTAAAACGCGTAAACCGGTAAGGTTCGCCTAAACGCGCTGACTGGTGTATAAAAACCCTAAAATTGAACTGTTTTCATATAACTGAGTTAAACAGGTAAAAATAAATCATCCGAAAATAATTCGGATGATTTGAGTAATTTTATCCGATTTAACAGTTTCCGGTACACTAAAGACGGAAACGGGTCCCGCGGCCAATCGGGGCGTCTAAGCCGAGCTCTAATTTCACAACTTTAATTAAATTATCAGTCAACAACTATTTTCGGGTCGTGTGTGACCAAACTCATTTTTGGAACGTAAAAACGGATAACCGTGCTAGGCACGCAAAACGGGGAAAACAAACTAATAGTAATTTTAACTATTGAACTCTAAATGATATCACAATCTGAGTCCGGAGAAGTGTTTTTGGGTTAACATTGCCCCCGGAACGGATACAGTACTGGGTTAACAGTGTCTCCAGATGTACCGGTTAACACGGTTAAAGTTATATTAATAGTGATTGTATAGTAACGAACTTAGGGATCGTATTACAGATCCGGATTAGTAGCTGCGTACTGTGTTACCTACTTGCTTGCGAAAGGTGAGTTTCACGAGCCCCTTTTTCTGAATTGTTTTTAAATATTTTCTCGGGGCGGGAAGCATGTTACTATTAAAATGTTTAAGTACATACTGAACGCATGGATTTGCGTGTATTTATATATATATCTTATTGTACGGGAATCGTACGGAAATGTACAAAGATGGTAATTGTCTGAGTTGCTAACATTGTAAGGCCCCGTAACACGAGTGATTAGCTAAAAGCCGGTAGAGTGTGAATAGTACTATTGGTCTGACAAACCCAACTGGTCCGGCATGGATTTGCTGATGTTTCCCAGCCAGTTGCACATGTCTATTTTGTTGTTATTTATTTTTGCTATGTAAAGTTAGGCATAGCGGTTTGGGGCAGGTTCGTGGGCGGAGTATGCCACGAGGTTGTATGTGGATAGTCAGAGGTTTCACTTGTGGGCTCAGCATAATTACATCGCTAATATATGATATTTATAATGATTTGTCACTGTTTATTTAAATTAGTGAAACTCACCAACTATTCGTAGTTACCCGTTTTCTTTACATGCTTTCTAGGTACCCCCAAACTGGATTAATTGCAACATGCCTGACGATGCGTGCTTTTTTTTGTGGAAGCTTAATGATTTTTTTTGTATTAAATATGTTAATGTAATGTTGGTAAAACTTATGTGCTAACGCCTAGACGGTAACTAAACTCGGAACAATGTAATATGGTGTAAATTAATGTAGTGGTGTTTTCTTTATAAGCAATGCTGTTGATATCAGACGTGTCTGTTGCATCCCGTTTACGTTTCCGCTGCGGTTACGGGGTGTTACATGAACAAAGGGAAAGCCGTCGGGATTGATCTCCCATAAGTGTAGGGAGAGGGGTTAAAGGGTTGACAGGTTACACTTGGACCAGCTTCAAAAAGAGAAGCAGCCGGTCGTGAGCTGGTTGGAGGGGAAGGTGGACGTCCGAGCGACAATGAGGACTCCGATTCGTCATAATCCAGCCTGATTCTTGTCCCCTTTTCTCTTTCTTGGCTCACGTGTTGGTTAAGGAGATGCCTTAGTTGCAAGAAATGTCGTGATACCCCTTCCATAGTTAAGTCGACACGTTCTAGGGTGTTTGTGACTCCTGCATGAGGAGAAGGAACTCCGTATCGCGAAGGGTTTGGAGTTCGAAAAGGTGAAAAATCGAGGAACAAAGGTCCCGTCGAAATTCCTCCCGGAGTTGAAAAAATCGAGGTCGTCGCCAGAGTTTCTTGACCGACCCTTGGTGTCGGTGTTCTTGACACTTGATTAACTTCTACAGGAGATCCACCTTCTGACATGGTGATGGAACTACACTACTGGTCTTTATGATAAAGTAAGCGGCGTAGCCCCACGGTGGGCGCCAACTTGTTGCTACAACAAAGATAAGACCAATGATAGTTAATAGACTGGTTAGGCTAAGAGGCTTCAAGGTTTCAGGTTAGCCTAATGCAGGTCATGGTGTCCCTCTACGTTTGCAAAATGTAGAAGGAGGTTCACTAGTTAGTTGTTCGTTGTTATAGCTCACCGAGGATCAAGAACCATGATGTTTGGACTCAGTTTTCGGATGATGTTCTTGGTGAAGCTATGAAGTTATTGAAGTAAGAAAGAAATAAGATATAAGCATATTTCTCAAGGAAGAAGAGGAGATTGGGGAGATGGTGTTATCTGCCCAAATCTATTGTGTTTATGTTTAAGGCTAAGTTATCTATTTATATGAAGAAGATCTAAGCCTTTTAGTCCAGTTAACTAAACTAGTTAGCCTCTTGTTTGCATAGAGAGTTGACATTTATGGGCGGGAAGGCTTGGACCGTTGGTCCATAGCTTAAAATAATAATACTTTATCTGAGTATGTACTTTGGTCAGAGGAGAACAGTGATTTGACATCGTACTGTAGCACGTGGGTACTTGTTTATATAAGTTTGGGCGGGAAATGAAGCTTTTAACATTTTAACCCTTTTAACGTTAACGTGTTTCAGCCATTTTATTATTTCCTTGGGCTACCCCCGTCATCAGCCCCCCAAGTCAGAGGTTTTTGAGGAGTATGGTCAAGGGCTTCTGACTTTTGCACATGTTTTATTTATTGCTTAAAGGCTTCAAGGCTTGAAGGCCCCGAAGCTTTGTTCAGTTTTGGTTATTTTTTGAATTATTGATGTGACAGTTTATGTGATTGTAACTGTCAGATTGCGGTTTCCAATAACCGCTTTTCATTAATAGTTATTAACTAAATAACTATTCACTTTCTTCCATATTTGTTTAACACTTTCCACCATTAACAATTTCAAGTTTTCTTCGATCCATTACCAGGTTAGTCTCGATCCTTCATCTTTTTTTCGAAATTATGGTTGCCAAAAAGGATCTTCCGATCAGTTTTTCCCGATTGACCCTAGAGGAGGTCGAATCGTTTTGTATTGAATGGGGGATAGAGTTAAAATACAAGCCGATTGCTCCGCCGGTCGACTCTTCCATTGATCGTTGTCCGGCGGGTTTTATCGCTTTATATTGCCGTCATTTCGAATTTTCTAACCTCCGATACCCTTTTTCGGTTTTTGTTCTTAATGTTTTGGAGTATTATCGTATATCATTTGGCCAAATACATCCGTTAGGGCTTGCTAGGGTTCTGCTCTTTGAAGTTTTGTGTAGAGCCCTAGGTTATGACCCTTTGGCCGTTTCTTTCGCTTAGCGAAAAATGGTGATTGGTATACGTTCGAGCATACCAAGGTTGATGTATGTTTGGTTTCCTCGGCGGTTACGACCCTCGGTTCTTGGAAGGACCGGTTTTTCTTTGTTTCTGATTCTATCCTTCCGTTTAAACCCGTTTGGAGACAACCCGAAACCGTTCTAAATGAACCGGAGCCGGCCGAATCTGAGTTAAACGAAGCCTTTTTGAAATCCATTAGAACATGTCCTTCGCGTCTTTGCCCTCTCCCCGAACATCTTCATGTTTTGTTCGGAATTAGCAAACTCTGGGATAAGCCTAATCGGGATCCCGTGCTTATGAGGGATAATAAGGGTATGCATTTGTTCTTCCCGCTTTTGCTTCATCTTGTTGATATATTTATTAACGGATTTCTTTTGTGTTTGCAGTTATGTCTGCTTTGGACTTCCTAAAGAGTGATGACACTTCCGACGTTGCTTTTACTGATGTTGCAGCCGTTGTTGGAGAGGATTCGGTTGTTCGAGGGAAAGAGGGTCGATTTGAGGATGCTGAGTATGCTGGGGTTGCCAATGTTAAAGGGTTCCCCAAGACCGTTGTTCCACTCGTCGTTCTACATGACGTTTGCTGAAGTCTGTTGCTACCTCATCCTCTCATGAGCCAGTTGAGGTTAGTGATGACATTCAAGCCTCTGAAGACCAGGGTCCGACTATGGAGGTTGAGAAGGAACAGGAGTTGGTGGTTTCTAAGAAGAAGAGGCCGACTGGTAAGAAGGTTGAGATGCCAGTCGTTCTAGGGTTGGACGGGAATGCCGTTTATGTTCCGGAATGGAGTGTTAGGGTTGGGGATTCTTTCAAGGATCCTGAAGTTTGTGCCGATGCTTTAGCCCACTTTGCTCCTTCGGGGGTTCGTGATACTATCTCCAAGATGGAAGGTGACTCCTTGTTATCCAGGTTGATATTGAACTCCTGTAACGTTTCTGCCCTTTTGGCGGAAGGTGTCACCCGCTTTAGGAAAGGGATGGAGGAGTATGAGGATTTCATGAAGACGAAGGAGAAGATGAAGGCCTCTATGGCGGCCATGAAGAAAGATGTTGAAGGTTTTTCTGAGAAGGAGAATGTGTATGTGAAACGGATTGACGAGTTGTCTCGTGGCCATGAGATTGAGATGGCAGGGTTGAAGAAAGCCTTGGAGGCTGATAGGGCCAAGTTGAATGTTGACCGTGAAGCTTTTGAGATGCAAAAGAGAGCTTTCGAGATGAAGAAGGAAGGATTGAAAGCTTCGGTTACTCAGACTTCTGAAGATAACAAGTGGTTGATCGAGCATGGGTTTTAGCAGGTTGTATCCTATTTGCTTCATTCTAAGGAGTTTAACTCGGTGCTGGGTGATGTTTACACGAAGCTGCTAGGTCATGGAAAGCATTTGGGTTTCATTGCAGGCTTCCATCATCACGAAACCAGTCAGCCTATGGAGCAGTCTCCTTTGTTCAACCCTGAAGCCTACAAGCTTTTCACCAGTTCAGTTCACGTGATGGAGAGGCTTACTTACCCTTATGTGGGTGCAGTTTCATCTTGCTATGGTAAGCCACTTTCGGTTTTGCAGGGTTTGAAACCAGCCGGCCTTGATGAGAAGGTTGCCAAAGAGTTCATTGAGTCTTTGTCGAAGAAACATTCTCGTTCTGGTGATAGTGAAGAGACCTTATCTGGGGGAAGCGACGGGTCTCATGTGGCAAGCCTCGAAGGCTCGGCTATTGCTGATGTTGTCCCACAAGTCAAGAAGTCCAAGAAGGCTAAAGGTGGTAAGGCTAGTACCTCAAAGCCTGTTTCTGATGTCTGAACACTTTTATTCGTAGCTTTCTTAGCACCTTAAAACAATGTTATGTAATGCTTAAACAATGTAGGTTTGGTATGGAACTCTTAAAGTTCCTGCCTTGTGGTTGTGTTTGGCCTTTACGGCCTTTGAACATTTTCTTGGGAATCCATGTGGTTTCCTTGTTTTAGCCTTAATCGGCTTATTATGTATGGATGCTATTTAGTTTATGGCCTTAGAATGACCTTGTTTATGAACCTATGATGTTCTATGTATTTATGTGTTGATTGCTTGTCTTGTTAGTTTGATGTGATTTTAGCTAACTTTTCCTTAAGAAGTTTTAGTGCTGCAGTCACTTTTAGCTTCAAGGCTTCGTTAGGTAAAAATCACATGGTGGCTATCCTTTATATCACTACTTGGTGTATGTTTTTTTTTGTTTTCGTAAACTGTTTTGAAGTTTAAGGAACGAATTGGTGTAGGCTGTTCAGACCTGTCTATGAGACAAGTTTTGGTTGAAAAAATTTTCTAAGTCTCATGGAGTCGAATTGATATAGGTACTCACCCCTTATATAGGTCCATTTAACCCTTGAACCTATTGAGCGATGTGGCCTGGGAGCTCATCCCCTTACACGGCCCTTGCCATGGAGTTTCTTGCTAGGTTCTCAACCTGATTATAGGATAGTAAAGACAAGTTATGACAAAAGTTTATCATTCATTCAAGAGGTTGTTGTTTCACAAAAAGGGGATAATAAGCTTCCATTTTTTGCTTGTACTTAGCCTCCTGTATTTCGGCTTGATCACGAATTTCTTCGAGGAGTTGCAAATTCAACATGGTCTCATTGTTGTTTGCTTCGAGATCCATGTTGAGTGTTCTTTGAGTCACAACTCCAACTTCGGCCGGGATTACAGCTTCCGATCCGAACACTAGGCTGTAAGGTGTTCGTTTGTGGCTTGTTTTTCGGTTGTTCTTATTGCCCATAGAACGTTTGGGAGCTCTTCAAGCCAGTTGTTGTCATGCCTTCCCAACCTTGTTTTGATTCCTTCAACGATGGTTCTGTTTGTTCTTTCAACTTGGCCGTTGGATTGTGGGTATGCGACTGAGCTGAATACTTGAGTGATTCTGAATTCTTTGCACCATGTGCTGAAAGGCTTCTCAGTAAATTGTTTCCCATTATCCGTGACCAATACCCCTGGCAGCCCATAACGGCAAATGATGGTTTCCCTCACGAAGTCAATGACTTGTTTGCCCGTTATTTTTGCAAGTGGTTTGACTTCAGGCCACTTGGCAAAGTAGTCGACGGCTACTAGCAAGAATTTTACCCCACCTTTGGCCGGTGGGAATGGACCAACAATATTCATTCCCCATTTGTGAAATGGACAAGCCGAGGAGATGGGGACTAGATCGTGTTTAGGGCTTTTGGGAACCGGTGCATGAATTTGACAGGCTTCACACTTCTTGAGTTGTTCCGTTACATCTCGGTGCATGGTAGGCCAGAAGTATCCAAGGTTCATCAGTTTTGCAACCACCGTTCTTGGCCCAAAATGAGCTCCACATATACCCTCGTGAACCTCTTTGATCAGATATTGGCTTTGTTCGGGTCCTACACATCTCAGTAGTGGTGCAAGGTAAGCCTTTTTATAAAGTGTTTCTCCTTGTAACACATACTGCCTGGATTTGATTCGAACCCTTTCAGCCTCAGTCTGGTCCAAAGGTAACTCGCCATTCTTGAGGAACCTTTCTATGGGAGTCATCCAATTGGGACCTTCTTCAGTGATTACATCTTTAACCTCCAGTTCTTGTATTTAAGGAGTCTTCAGCACCTCCACCAGTACTTTCTTGGTGAGGTGTGCAAAAGTGAGAGATGCTAGTTTGCTCAGGGCATCGGCTCTTTTGTTTTGTGATCTTGGGACTTGTTTGATGGTGCATTCTTGAAACGTGGTCATTAACCCTTTTGCCTTTTCACGGTATTTCTACATGTTGGGCTCTTTGGCTACATAGCTGTCATTGACTTGACTTGAAACAAGCAACGAGTCTGTGAAGACTTGTAGCTTTTGGATCTTCATTTCTTTGGCAATCTTCAGACCAGTAATCAATGCCTCGTACTCAGCTTCGTTGTTGGTGGTCTGAAATTCAAGTCGAAGAGCATATGTAAATTCTAACCCTTGAGGGTTGATTAAAACGAGCCCAGCTCCTGACCCTTCAATGCTGGAAGCTCCATCGGTAAAAAGCTTCCAGGCTTCAAGGTCAGAAGGTTCAGTGGCAGTTGTGTGTATTTCAGGAATGACTTGTTTTGGGATTTCTACAATGAAGTCCGCCAAGACTTGGGCTTTGATAGCTTTCCTTGGGACATAGGTGATGTTATGTTCACCTAGCTCCACATCCCATTTGGCCAATCGGCCTGAATTTTCTGGTTTTTCAAGCACACTTTTGATGGGTTGGTCAGTGACCACTTGTATAGGGTGTGCTTGAAAGTACCTTCGAAGCCTTCTGGCCGTTTGAATTAAGGCCAGAGCAAGTTTTTCCAGAGGAGGATATTTGACCTCTGCCAGTTTTAGTGTTTTACTAAAGAAATAAACGGGTACCTGAACTTTGTCTCGTTCGATGGTTAGAACCGCGCTTAATGCTTCTTCAGCAACAGAGAGATAGACAGAGATCAATTCTCCCGTTTCAGGGGCTGAAATAGTTGGAAGTGAAGCCAAGTGTTGCTTCATTTGGTTGAAGGCTTCTTCTGCTTCTTCCGCTTCTTCCGTCCACCTGAAATCTTTCTTGTCGGTGCAACCCTTTAGTGTTTTGAAAAAGGGTAGGGACTTCTCGGCAAGCTTGGAGGTAAAACGTTTCAAGGCTGCAAGCCTTCCATTTAGACTTTCCACTTCTTTTTTGCTTTGTGGAGATTTGGTTTCGAGAACAGCCCTGATTTGGTTAGGATTAGCTTTTATACTTTGTTTTCCCACAATGTGTCCCAAAAACTTGCCTTCTTCGAACCCGAATGAGCACTTTCCCTAGTTAAGCTTCATATTGATCTTTCTCAAGTTTTGGAAGGTTTCTAGTATGTCTTCGAGCATTTGATGCTCGGTTTTGCTTTTGATTACTAGATCATTAACATAAGCTTCCAAGTTTTTGCTAATTTGGCTAGCAAATGCTTTATCGATTAAACGTTGGTAGGTTGCACCTGCGTTTCGTAGGCCGAAGGGCATCTTTTGGTAACAGAAAATACCCTTGTCCGTGTGGAAAGCGGTTTTTTCCTCGTCTTCCACTTTCATGAGAATCTGATGGTAACCCTTGTAAGCGTCGAGAAAACACTTAAAGGGATGGCCGGTTAGAGAGTCAACCTTGAGGTCCATCTCGGGTAAGGGATAGCAATCCTTCGGACATGCTTTGTTTAAGTCTTTGAAGTCGATGCACATCCTCCAAGATTGGTCAGGCTTTCGAACCATGACCGGATTAGCCACCTAAGATTGGTACTTGACCTCACATAGGATCCCGGCTTGTACAAGCTTTTCAACCTCTTGGCATGCTGCCAAGCTTCTTTCTGGAGCTAGGCTCCGTTTCTTTTGGACAACAGGCTTAACATCGGGAGGTATTTTCAGCTCATGTTCTGCAATGCTTCGAGGGATGCCTGTCATGTCTTCCGGGCACCAAGCAAAAACGTCGTTGTGGTTCATCAACAGCTTTTCAAGGTGTGAAAGTGTTTCTTTGGAGAGGCTTGTGTTTACCCGTACCTTTTGTTCAGGGTACTTGGGGTTTATGATTAAGCCTTGTTCTTCGTCTTTGCTTTTAGAGCTTTCCCCTTCAACCGCGTAAACCTCTTGGGTAGGTTGAAGGGTTGCAATTCCCATGTTGGTGGGAAACTTTACAGCACCTTGACCAACCGAGACAGCCATGTTGAATACACATTGCCCTGGCCTTTCTATGATTATATCATAGCTGGAAGGTGTGTTGATAACTATAAAAGTAAGTGGTTTGGTTTTCTTCATCTTGCCTTCACTAAAACAGACATCAAGGGTTAGCTGGCCTAAAGGCTTCAAGGGTACGTCGGCGATACCTTTTATAGATGAATCTGAGGGTTGAAGCCTTGAACGCTCTTCCTTGCTCAGCCGGTTGAAGAATCTTTCATACATGATCTCTGTGGCCGCCCCTGTGTCGATGTAGGCTTTGCTTGTTTGGAGTGTTCCCACGTTTGCTTCCACCGTTAGAGGGTTTGAGAGTAAGTTATCTTGAGGCGGTGGGAAGCAAATGCATTGAAGCTCCCTAGCTTCCAAGCGTTGTCGTTTGTGGGGAATACCTTGGTCTATATTCACCATATTTACTTCTTTGCTTTTTCTTTCAGCCATTTTGTCTTTGATCCCTTTCACCAAATGAGCTAATTCTCCAGACTTAACGACTTCCTCAATTCTTCTCTCGAGTTGAAAGCAATCGTTCGTGTGGTGACCTTTTTCATCGTGAAACTCACAGAACTGAGTGGAGTTTTCGTTCTTCTTGCTCTTAGGCAAGGGTCGAGGAGGTCGGAAGTTGTGTTTTACTTCTTCAGTGGCAAGGATCTCCTGAGGGGTTTTGGTTAAGGCTGTGAAGTTCACAGTCTTTTCCCTGCTTGGAGGGTTCCGACCTTCAGACCTTTGTTGATCTGAGCTCCTTGGATATTTATCATAGGGATTGTAGTTCCCTCTCTTTCGGTTGGGGCTGTTGCCTCGCCAACTAGGAGCTCTTTTTCGTTGCTCTTTAAAATCAACGGCCTCCTTTCCTCGAATATGTGCCTCGGCTCGTTCAAGAGATTCTTCAAGGGTTTTAGGCAGGCACTTGTTAAAGTCCCTTGTGAGGTGCTTGGAGGTGATGGCGTTCATGAAGCCTGCCACCCTCATTTTTTCATCAGCCCCCACATATTGTAACCCTTCTTTCTTGTACCTTTCGATGAAGTCTCGAAGGTTTTCATCATCTTTTTGTTTTATCTGAAAAATGACCGTGGCGTCCTTGACGTACCTTCTTTGTTGTGAGAAGTGGGCCAAGAAGCCCTTGCTCAGATCGTCGAAGCTTCGAACGCTTTGAGCAGGAAGGTCGTTGAACCATATTCTTGCCGATCCGACTAACGTTTGCATGAACATCAAGCAACACTCAGCATGGGACCATTTTTCAATTCTGGCTGCCCCAGTGAAGACCTGGAGGTGGTCTTCGGGATCTTCAGTCCCATCATACGTTTTTATATGGGGTGGCATCTTGATTTTTGTTTGGAAGTCATAATCGGCGATTTGTTGGGAGAAGCATGATAGGTTACCGGGCTTGTAAGGCTTTGCAAGATCTTCATCTAGCCTCACAGCAGGATTATGACTTTTTGTCCCTTGGTGAGTACCCAGCGCTTGGTTGATGAGCCGGGTCCACGGGAAGTGTGCCATCATTTGAGCCATCATTTGAGGCATCAGGTTAAAGCCTTGAAGGCTTTCAGGTGTTGCTGCTGTTTGGTTTGCTCCCATGGAAGTGCTCATCACTGCACTTCGAGCCAAGGGCAAGACCGACATGGCCTGCTCCCACGTAGTGGCTGTAAGAGGAGCATTTGAAGCTGGTGACCGCCATATTTGGTCGAGAGTGGTCTCGTGCCCAAGGGGTCGTGAGGTGAACAAAGGGAAAGCCGTCGGGATTGATCTCCCATAAGTGTAGGGAGAGGGGTTAAATGGTTGACAGGTTACACTTGGACCAGCTTCAAAAAGAGAAGCAGCCGGTCGTGAGCTGGTTGGAGGGGAAGATGGACGTCCGAGCGACAATGAGGGCTCCGATTCGTCATAATCCAGCCTGATTCTTATCCCCTTTTCTCTTTCTTGGCTCACGTGTTGGTTAAGGAGATGCCTTAGTTGCAAGAAATGTCGTGATACCCCTTCCATAGTCAAGTCGACACGTTCTGGGGTGTTTGTGACTCCTGCATGAGGAGAAGGAACTCCGGATCGCGAAGGGGTTGGAGTTCGAAAAGGTGAAAAATCGAGGAACAAAGGTCCCGTCGAAGTTCCTCCCGGAGTTGAAAAAATCGAGTTCGTCGCCGGAGTTTCTTGACCGACCCTTGGTGTCGGTGTTCTTGACACTTGATTAACTTCTACAGGAGATCCACCTTCTGACATAGTGATGGAGCTACACTACTGGTCTTTATGATAAAGTAAGCGGCGTAGCCCCACGGTGGGTGCCAACTTGTTGCTACAATAAAGATAAAACCAATGATAGTGAATGGACTGGTTAGGCTAAGAGGCTTCAAGGGTTCAGGTTAGCCTAACGCAGGTCGTGGTGTCCCTCTACGTTTGCAAAACGTAGAAGGAGGTTCACTAGTTAGTTGTTCGTTGTTATAGTTCACCGAGGATCAAGAACCGTGATGTTTGGACTCGGTTTTAGGATGATGTTCTTGGTGAAGCTATGAAGTTATTGAAGTAAGAAAGAAATAAGCTATAAGCATATTTCTCAAGGAAGAAGAGGAGATTAGGGAGATGGTGTTATCTGCCCAAATCTGTTGTGTTTATGTTCAAGGCTAAGTTATCTATTTATATGAAGAAGATCTAAGCCTTTTAGTCCAGTTAACTAAACTAATTAGCCTCTTGTTTACATAGAGAGTTGACCTTTATGGGCGGGAAGGCTTGGACCGCTGGTCCATAGCTTAAAATAATAATACTTTATCTGAGTATGTACTTTGGTCAGAGGAGAACAGTGATTTGACATCGTACTGTAGCACGTGGGTACTTGTTTATATAAGTTTGGGCGGGAAACGAAGCTTTTAACCTTTTAACCCTTTTAGCGTTAACGTGTTTCAGCCATTTTATTATTTTCTTGGGCTACCCCCGTCATCAGGTTTGTTTTCTTTTTTCCCTTTGTCCTCTTCCACCTAGAGGCTAGGATGCAAAAGAGGAAAACACCTTATTAAAAATGTTTTTATAATTAACTATATGACTAACTAATCATAATATTTCATGCATTATGATTACATGGACGTGTTTAATTATTTAATCATTCTATTATAACAAATCACACATATTCAAGTAATTTGATGACTTTTTTTTATATTATATAATCCATCAATGATAAGTTAGCATGCTAACATCATTTTCACTAGATCATTTTTATCTAGTTTTTGTGAGTTTCAAACGCACTGCTTATTTATTTGTGTTTCGTTAAAACGAAGGAAATTTAATGCCTGACATACATATATCTGAAAAAATGAATATATTATTGTTGGGAATTTACTTGACCTGATAACAAAGCGAATGTAACTAAATGGAAATGAGTGACAACGTTATGGATTGTAGTATTTAATCTTCCAAAAAGTAGGTTGTTAGTGATCCGACAAAACAATGATATATTATCTTCTAGACCTATGTGATGTTAATTTCTCCTCTAATTTCCTATTCCTCTTTTGTACTATCCGACTCTAAACAATATTATGGAATTAGAGAATAATAGAAAGTAGAAAAATAACAATAGAGTAGAAATGACTTTATTAGTTTTAGCAACGGACTGTAGTGATATGATGTGCTAATTAAGATATATAATATTATTGGCATTCTAGTCTTGGCCTGGGATGGTAAAGGGTCTTGCCTCTTGCCTTTGAAAGTGAAGACCGTTATAGATTTTCTTGTGGTATGGTTTAGGAGTATGAGTAGATAACTTTGTGTGTAGCTGTTAAAAAGAAAGAGAGAAAACAAGATATATAATATTATTATATAAAGTATTCTTTTAATTATGAGAGACTTTACTTACATAACATCCCTTGAATATCAATTACTTTATAAGATTATACCTTACTACGAAGAGAGAGATTAATAAAGGGGAAAACTTAAGCAAGTTTTTCAACAAAGATAATAAGGTATGCTTAAGCAAGCAAGTTTTTCAACACTAGAATGTTGAAGTCCAAAAAAGCGTATATAAGTTACCACTAAGTTCTGACTTGGGCTAGTCAAATTTAGGCCCAACCGTAGTGGGCCTAACATGAGTGGTTTCGGCCCAATATGACAGCAGCTCATCAAGTCCCCTAGTCTAACATGACGTAGTGCTATTCTATCGGACTTAGTTTGTTGTCTTTGGTGAATAGTCGTGCATAAATTACTAGTATGTTACTAATGTGGTACCTTTGTCGTGTTAACTGATACTTGGTATTCATGGCCCTGGTGTGTGCTCTTTTGGTCCGAGTCACCGAGTGAGCCATTATCCGGGCCACTTTAGTCCAGACCTTGATTTCTTCCTTCCATCCCAGAATGTCGATATCATCATTTTATAATGATGTCAACATCCAGATCACTCTTTTTGCAAAACCTTATCATCAAGAGTCTGATAATGCTTTTGTATAATAACCATTTAAACATTAGTAAATTAGGTTTGTAATATAATTACCGTGTTAAGTGATATGTCAGTCATATGCAAGTTGTGGAGCAATAAACTTATACCTTGAATCTTGATCTTCTACTTGTTTATTTAACGCTAGCATAATGATTTTGATAATTAATCGAATACGTGACAAGAAACTCTCTGTTTATTAATGCATTCTATATGTGTAGTATGTACATAAATAGAAGAAACCTCTTTATGATATAAATTGTTTGATTCAATATTATGAATGTTTAATTTCTTTTTTCAATTTTAAACACATAATGCAAGTCAACTTAAATTGAGGTTTTTTGGGTGGATATGTTAGCTACACCAAACCAACTAAATTTTTACTAAAATCCAGTTTTAACAATACCTCCTTTTTCATTTCAGTATCTATCTGTTGGACATCTTATTGACATGAATCAAATCCACTGGTTCAAGTAACAAGAATCCATTTACGGTTTTGACTTCTAGTCCAGCTCTTGATAATGTATTTCGCCGTATCCATTTGATAAACTCACGAATTCAAGTAAACACTCACGATTACTTTTATTCTTTTCACGTAACACAAATAATAACCTGCAAATTCTATGACAAAAACCTTCTTTTGGCGCGCTTTCTATCATTCAACAGATCCACCAATTAAGGAAGCGGTTTAGGAACCGGAACATGCATACTCCTATACAACTTCCTTATGTTCTCACCAACTCCCTTTGGTGAACACACGGTAGCGTGTTTCACCGTCCCTTCTTTCTGCTTGTTTGACTTTGACTCGTGTTGACCTTCACACATATCGTTGGTCAGCTGAACTTCAACATCTTCATCCAAATATGACATTTCTGGTTTGACCAACTCTTCATAAACAAAGGTAGAATTGTCAAGTCCGAGCCTTGCTCTTCCAAACGTCACGGTTGAATCTTTGACTTGTGTAGTCACGGTCAAGATTTCTTTCTCACTAAAAACTTCTATTTCACTTTGACTTATGTTGACCTCATGCACATTTTCATTCACAAGCGGACCCTCGGGATCAATATCTAGAAGCTTCCAGAGAGGATCATCAGGAGCTAAACGACCATACGAGCAGTGCCTTTTCACATAACCAAGCTCCATGGCCCAACACTCGGGGGTGGTTGGGACCACCCATCGAGGTGCAAGTAATTGTAGGGCCCACTCAAGTTCGTCTCGAGACGAATGCATTGAATAACACACATGCCATATCCCAAATTGATCCCTTCTCGCTTCTTTAAACCGGTCAGTTTTCCGTCTTTTAGTTTCTAACAAAACATCCTCATGGACGTACCATTGGGCTGAAGGCCGTATAATAAGCGGTTCAGGCTGAAAATGGGCACGGGCCTCGGCTAGTTTTGCTTCTGCTCGTTTGGAGAGTTTTGGGAAAGCATCAAAAAGATGGAACCTTGAGGACGGGTCTTGAGAAATAATATCAGGTACAGTTAGAGATAGAGATTGGAAACATACAGGGTTGTTTTGTTTATCAACAAAGATTTTTGAACCAAACGTTTGACACACGTTAACAAGTATTTCTTCCTGACCGAGAAGGTCACATGTTAGGTACACCACACGAGCTTCCGGATGATTCCATATGCAATGATGACCTGCATTAGCAGAAACAGTTTAGATAACTACATTATTACCAATAATAATCTAATTTTTTAACACAATAGTTTTGGAAGTTGCATACACTAAAAAATACTCTGGGTGATTTTCGAACCGTATAACCTGTATCCTTTTTAGCTATTTTTACCTTTTATTTTGACCCATTTGATCCATTAAAGATAGAGCATAACCCACCTGCAGCATCTACTGTTAAATGATATCTTTCACCTTCATGTCACACAAAAATACTCTGGGGATGTGCATGGGCCAGTTTTGTGCCCAAACCCTTCGGTTTTTGAGTTTTGAAAACCGTTCCGTTTTGTTTTTTTTTGGTATTCAGTTTTCACATAGGTTTGGTTTGATTCGTTCGTTTTCGCTTTTGCCATTTGAGCTTGACTTGTTTAGGCCGAATATAAAATTGGCCCAAAATAATGAATTTTAGCATGACACTTTGGTCCTAAATTTTTTTGTTGATAACTGTTTTACACAGTTGGATACAAAATTTTGGGGCTACACTATTTATCTATCTCTTATAAATAAATTAAAATTAACATTCAAAGATAAAAATAATAATCCATAAATGCTATAACAAAGTAGGGTTTTTTTCCAGGTTTTTATGAGTTTGGTTAAGTTATAAAAGCCTGTTCTGTACTTCAGTTATGTTGGTTATTTCAGTTACATGTAAGTTATTTTGGTTTCATTCTTAATGATAAAATACTCTCTCCTGTATCTTGTCACATGCACGAATTTGGAATTTTGATCGACTTATGCATAAAAAATAAGTCTGACTTTATAATATAGAAAAGACAAGCAGGAGACAGAAGACTACCTGGCGTATTGCAACATGTTTGCTAGGCATTTTTGAAGAAAATGTCCCGAATGTGCAGTCCAAGAAAACATAATCCAGTGGACACTTTGGTTGTTTGGATACTTTGCCTAAATATTTCTCTGGTAATCTTTGCAAGCACTCGAGTGTAAGTCTGCAGTCTCCTGTGTGCAGAATATTACCAAACGCACCTTCAAACAAGAACATGACTGCACCTGCACGTTGCAAATGTTAGGTATAGATCAGAGAAACAACGCAGCAAAATCACACTATCTTACACACACGCGCGCGAGAGCAAATAAACAGAACACAAATATGTAATGTTGTTTGGTGATACGGACTTCATTTGCAGGTTTATTTCGTGTAATGTTATTAGGAAAAGTAATAGTTTTCCACTTCTGCATATTCACCCCACAATCTCTTCATTAGTATAGCAAGCATGTTCATGGTTTCTCTCCTATACGTAATCACGGTTTTGAATTAAGAAAATTAAACAAAAAAACTGGAACAAAGTTATCATCTTCTTTATCTTATTCTTGGGAGTGTTTGCCTAAATCCTAATAAAAGGCTAAATCTATCAGGATATTGACCATCTCGAATCGGTCTTTATCATTTGGTCAAGGTGACCTACGTCCACTGGCTGCAACCAGGGTTTTCTTTATTATGCCCAGTTAAGATTACAATTACAGTATACAAGAATATAAGTAAACAAGGACTATGGTTTCTAGCTTGGTGGCTAAAAAACTAAATATGGGCCTAATAATTAAATGATATAACCAGACCCGGCAGCCGTTCTTGTCACCCAACTTAATCCAAGCCAAAAGGCTTCACCAATCCTAACACACTAATAGGCAGATAGTTGATATATAAAGATGTTTCTTTGCCACTAAACCTTCTTAATTTGTGAATTTCAGCTAACATAATAAACCCTAACACCTGCCACAAAGAATTCAAATTTATGAAGTAATTTGAATTCAGAATCAATTGCCAGGGCAGTGATTAGCATCAAAAGCAGTAACAGTAAAACTTTCCACCGGATCATCAACAACAACCGACTGACCGACTTCGATATCGACAAACAACGACTCGTCAAGCTGCAAACAAACACAAAAAAATAATAAAAACCCCATAAAACCAACAAAACACACAATTCAAAATAAAATGAATGAGAGTGAGGGTTTTGGCGTAAATCGGAAACGAAGAGTGAGTGGTGATCCCTTGAGAATGGTCTTTGTGTGCGTGGGTGAGGAAATGGTGTTTCTTTCGGTTTGAAGACGGTGAGAATATAAGTTTTTGGAATTGTGCGGTTTTGTGTCAATTCGAATTGTGAATTGTGAATTGTGAATTGTGAATTGGAATTAGAGGGAAAATTTGGGATTTTGATGGATGGTTATGGGGGTATAAATATGTTTACAGAAAAACTTCCTCTGAAAGTTTCGGGATATTTATTTTAAACTAATATATAATTTATTTTTTTATAAAATATACTAACACCAGATATGGATGACGGGTTTGAGACATATTTTGGGCGTGTATTGATTGGTTGGGTCTGGTATCGGGTTAAAATTAAACTAAAAATTGAAATGTTTTTATAAATTGTTTTGTTTCGATTGTTTGGTGTTTGATTTGGATTTGGTTTTGGGTTTTTTGGTTTATGGTATTTGGGCTTGACAATTTTGAAACAAGAAAAATATGTTGATAAAAAATTAATTAATTTGGGTCTAAATATTTTTTTTACTTAATATTTAGTTGATTATAATCAATTTATCCATTTGGGCTAAAAATTTTATACTATATATCTATACTATATATAATATAAGGGGTGATGGACCTCTTAAATTTTAAAAGGTACCTCTTTTGTTGCATATTGTACAAACGTCAATGCATATAATTTTAAGAATATATGGGTAAAATAGTCTTTGACTATTTAAAAGTAATATACAATAATGGTCCTTCAACTACAATAAAGTTTTGTTAATATATTAAATAGTTACATATTTCCTCCTATTTATTAACCAACTATCCCACGACATTTTAACGGCCGTAACTATTTCACACGTTAATATTTTTTCTAAAAAAATACACCATAAAAACGAGCATTTTATTATTTTTAATTTGAGTATGGTATTGTTATAGTTTATTAATTTTTAAAAAAACTAATATGTTACATGATTAACGGTTATTACCGGCAATGGCTCGGACATGTACGACTAATGGTGTTGAAACGGTTTAAGGTTGAAACAGGTTAATTTAGTTAATGTTAAGATGAGTTTAGATCGAAAGGGTTCTTGTCAAAACGGGCATTGGGTTAACACATTTTCGGGTTGGAACATGTCCGTCAAAAAAGATTGGGTTAAAAGTAGTTTATTTGAAATTATTGTACATTTCATCTTTGCTTCTTGCTTGTCGCCACCTGTTATGCGCGTTCAAGCATCAGTTACGTGGATGACATTGTTTATACATACCGAGTTGCTTGCGTATAGGCATTAAGTGGCGCGCTTATTGGCACCGGTTACACACCTAATGTCACGTTAAATGCATACCACCGTCGGGTTACGCATGTGCGTACCGTTACGAGGTTACAAACGTACTAACACTGGTTGCGTTTGTGCGTACACCGCTGCATCGCGCGAGCAACTGGCTAGTTATAGGAAACATACTAGTACGGTACCAATTTAATATTAGCATATTTGGTCCTTGTAACTTTAAATGATACGTTTTTTTTCTTTCTGATCATGTTTGTATTCTAATCCATTCAGCTTTGGATAAGAAATTTTTGAATCCTTTTAATATGTTTGGTTTCTTCTTCTTTGAATCCTTTTAATATGTTTGGTTTCTTCTTCTTCTTCAAACATTATGTACAAGCAATAACAAAAACACTAAGACATCGTTTTGAATGGTAAATTAGTATTATATTTTGTTAATTATAATTTTCAACTAATTAAATTATGAAATGTTATGATACAACGTAAACTTTATGTGATTTTTGAATATACCCTGTAACCTGTACTTTTATCTACGTTAATATACCCTGTAACATGTTTTTTATCTACGTTTCAAATCGAGCTGATACCAAACAAATGCCCGCTGCGAAGCGCGGTGGAATCAACTAGTTTAAATTAAACTATATATTATACTATTATAAATTACTTAGCATTTAAAATAAAATTTATAAATCTATAAGTTCGGTTCGGTTTTATTTACACACAAAACCAAAACCAAACCGAAAGTTCGGTTTTACAAAAACATACAATCAAATCGTTGGTTGTTGTTTCGGTTTGGTTTTTTAGGTTTTGGATCGATGTTTTCAGCTTCATGCACCACCCAAACAAGCATGGTTAATCCTAGTCTTATATCGGGCGTCTCATACTCGGTCCAGTACTCGCTACAAAATTATCATGGTAGTTATTCGTTCAAGCATACCCGCGAGTGTCGTGTATACCAATTAGTTTGTTAAAATATCATATTATTTTTTTCTTTAAATTCTAATCTTTATATGATGAATAACTTCATCTTTAGATAACTAAAACGTACTACAATATTACGAACATTAGATATCAAGATATTCACAAAAATGTTTGAACCATGTTTATTTCACTTTACCATCTATTATCACTTGTGAATAATGTATGTATACAAGTAATGTGCTTAATAAATACCAAATGAAAACATCCATAACATTAAACACATAAAAAGTGTAACAATGACTCTAATTGAAATGACATGAGAGCGCTTCCAAGGGACTAAACTTGTACCGTATACCCGATCCCTCCGGTAACCCTTTTCACCTGCCTACATTTATGCCTCAATTGCCATTTATTCTCTTTCCTATAACACACTTTAAATAAATATCATCCTTTTATCCAACTCACATATACAAATGGAAGATGGCAGGCAAGGAAAAAGATCCCTAGAAACCCACCACAATGACAACAACAATAACAATAACACCAACAACAAAGAACAAGACCGGTTCTTGCCAATAGCAAATGTCGGTCGCATCATGAAAAAGGTGATCCCGCCAAACGGGAAAATCTCAAAAGAAGCAAAAGAAACCGTTCAAGAATGCGTGTCCGAATTCATTAGCTTTATTACCGGGGAAGCCTCGGATAAATGCCAACAAGAGAAACGAAAGACGATCAACGGTGATGATATTATTTGGGCCATCACGACTTTAGGGTTCGAGGAATACGTGGACCCGCTCAAACAGTATCTTCTAAAGTATAGAGAGTTGGAAGGGGATAAGGTTAATAATAATGTGCCTAAGCAACATCATTGCATTGAACAACCGCATAACGCGTTACCTTTTGAAAATGTTTATTCTTCTTCTGCCGCAAGTATAATGTCGCAGCCCCCGTTTATAATGGGTCCTGATCAACAGTTCGGTCTGCCGTTTTCACCAAGTTCAATTCAGACACAAATGCATAATCAACAAGAAAGCATTGATTCGGTTGGACATTGGTAAATGGATGTTATTCTTTCATAAAACGTATCTGTAACTATGAGTTTTCTTTATTTGTTTTGAGTATACATTGGAATATTTCTACCACTTGCATAATGGGTCAGGAAGGACCGAGCCAAACGGGTTTGCCACAAACATTTTCTTTTGAAGTTTAAATAAGTAATGTGTTGACACCGTGTTGTATGCGACGAGCATAAGAACGACAACTAAAATAGTACTCTACTTATTTACGAATGCAAATTTAGAAGGTTACAAGCATTTGAACACTAGTCACTTTCAAGTTTCAACCCAATATTAAATTACCATATTTCTAGTGTATTATATTAATGAGACATAAACTCTGAGTGTATAGCACTGCATTAGCGTATTGAACGATTGTACTGGTGAACAAATGATCTGGAATTTAGTGAACAACTGTGATTGACTGATTGAAACAGTCTGCTTGATAGAACTCAGCACGGTATAATTGATCATTTGTGCAAAAGCAACCTGCTATTGTATTATTGGTGATTAGTGAAGAAGTTTGATTGAAATAACTATATCTACAATATTGATGCAATGATAAAAGTGTTTTTTTTAAACATAAGCAAACTAATCAAGCTAGATCATAAAACTACATAGACAAAAGAAAATACAAGTTATTTTTATTATGCTAGGTATATATATCACGACTTTTATGCTATAAAATCATAAAGAAAAATCACCGAGATAGTCATATGATCAACATAAATTACGTTTGACTTTTAAAATTGCCAAAATAGCCTTGACTTTGTGCTCTTGCTCAATCATTCATCTCATTCGTCAACCCCTATACCTAATGCACCATTATTTTCCTTCTCATACGCCATATGGTGCAACAGATCACCTCTCGCGCCGGTGTTGGTTGGCTACAAAAATCTCCTACGCCAAAAATATTAAGTGGTAATTTAACAAGTGTCATTGCTATTTTGATAGCTTTTTTTAATCAGAATGGCTATTAAGGTGATTTGCATGACTTTGTTGGAACTTCATATTATACAAAAGTCCAATACATTTAGATTGTTGCCCGACTGCCTCTATGATTGAATATGCACACCACACTGAAATATTAAAAGCCTAAAAGTATTTAAATATTGTAACTTTTTAACCGAAACAACTTGACAGAATGGTAGAAAAGCATACCCTTTATAACGGCATATGCATATTTAAACTATTTTTGTCCCATTGAGTTTCTTAATAGGGTTTTAATGAGACAATAGAACCGATCACGCAGTATCAATTAAGATTGCTTCTAAAGAACCAAGTCAACATTGTCTAGCAGTATAGTGTTGATATTGACATATTGTATAACTAGCTTTTGAACCCGTGTATTACACGGGATTTGTTAAATTATAAAAATAAAAAGATTCATTATCTGAATGAATGAATAAAATTATAGGTAAAAAGAATATAAAATATATAGTACAAATAATAAGAAGTCTAGAATCTCAAATTTGCAATTCGATTTTTTTTATATACAACATTTGCAAAAATTGTTTTGACCAATTACCCGTGGATAACTATGATAATAAGATGAGAGATTAAAAAAATTGAGGAGAAATTTTAACCCAGTTCTCATTATTGTTTTTCCCATGACCCATTGATAGGTAGATGAGAAATTAGAGAATTAGAAATGAAATTATAACCCATTTGTCAAAATTATTTTGACCCATGACCAATAGATAATCAGGATGAATGAGATGTAAGATTAGAGAATTAGAAAGGAAATTATAACCCATTTGCCAATATGGTTTTGCTTCATAACCCATAGATATGTATGAATGAGAAGATAGATTATGCTAAGAATGAATGTGGGATTGCCACATCATCATCATTATTTTCTTTTATTAGTATAGTTAGATTAGATATTTCATCCGTCCTATTAAAATTGTCAATATTTTCTTTTTTATTTGTCTCATTATAAATATCCACCTTTAAAAATTATTAGCTAATTTTCAACTTTACCTTTAAACACCCACAACTAACATTAATAGCCAATATTGATTGACCTAATTTCCAATGGCATTATTGTCATTTGGTAAACAAAAAGACAATCACTCAATCTATCTTGAACTTTGTGTTTTTCAAACATGACACTTTTAATGTGATGGAGGGAGTATAAAGCATTCCCGACTTCATTTACCGAAAGAATGGAAATGAGAGGAAAACAAAGTTTTTCATTTCCATTCTACTATTTTCTTTTCCTTTCCCTTTCACCCGGAAACAAACACTTTCCTTCCCTTTTACTCTTCAAACATCCTCCTTTCCTTTCTTTTGTTAATGAATCTATGGAACACCCTTTTTGTTATTTTCTTCCATTTCCTTCCACCCAAAAAACTCAAGAACACAACTCTTTTGTTCTTTCCATCCATTTCCTTTTCTTTCTTTATGTTCCAGAGTCTCATTAAACGAAAGAAAGGAAAGGAAATGAAGAGAAAGAAGAGGAGTGTTGTGTTCCCGAGTTTCATAAAAGGAAAGAAAGGAAAAGAAACAATAAAATGTGTGTTCCCGAGTTTCATAAAGGAAAGAAAAGAAAAGAAAAGAAAGGAAAAACAAGGCAAATGAAAGGTAAATTAGATGGGTTTATTTTCTTTCCAAATTGAAAAGAATTGGATGGAAAGGAAAGGAAAAACAAGAGGGAAGAAAGTGAAAATGAAAAGAAAGGAAATGAAATGATTCTTTTCCTTTCTCTTCTTAACTCAACTCGGGAAAGTGATACTCAGGAGCACAAACTGTAGGCACATAGGGCGATCTCGATGTATACATGCTTTTAAGCTATGTGCCTATGTGTAGTGGAGAAGCTACAAAATGTGGGTTTTTGTTTTAGGAGTGTAATGGTGTTGTAGCCCATATATATATATATATGGGATGGTTATTTTGAGAACCATGGTAAGTTTTAAAAACTTTAAGAACTCAATTTTGAGCCACACATTTAATTAAATGATATAAAATATGTGACTGAGATTAAATTTAATTAAAAAATGAAGCAGAAGAGAGAATAAATATTTTTGATAAGTACACAAGTTTAAACGTTAGTTACACATGTGTAAAAAGTCGATTCGGTGTGTAAAAAAATACCGTAATTTTTGGTACATCACTTACACTATCGTATTACACATGTATAAAAAAATTCGAAAAAAAAATTGTTACGTTGAGTTCTTTCGAGTTCTTAAAACTCAAAGTGGTTCTAAAAAGAAATCAATTATATATATATATATCACACATTTGAATATAATAATAATAAAAAAAAAAGAAAGGAAAAGCAACAAATATTTCTCGCCTTCACCTCACCCCTCTCGCAAAAAAAATCGCCCCTTTATTGCATGAGGATGGTGTATATCAAAGAAATCACCTCTCAAATTCGCCCCGCTACACATGACTTTAGGGTGTGAAGTGTGAACTCGATATGTTATCCAACAAAAAAGAGCACCGAGATGTTGTAGAAGTCAAGATAGACCGTATACACGTGCTGAGCCTTTCAGGCACCCGAACAGTCAATTTTTTTAATCAATACTAATTTTCTTTTTTTTTCCTGCAAGAGTATAATAATATTTGTGTGGTGACCGGAGTAGAGAATAGAATATAATCCTAAACATAAATGTCATCGTAAATTCAACCATCAAATCATCAAAGTCAAACCCTACAGAGGAGATGATTCCAGTAGAAGAAGCTCTGCGGATAGTGCTGGACGCATCTAATCGGTTGACGATGCTCTCGGCAAGGTCTTGGCTGAAGACATTCGAGCTCCCGATCCTCTTCCTCCTTATCCTGCTTCCATCAAGGTCCTTTACATCATATTAATCAATTCAAAACCTAATATCTGTTATCCATTTAGTATACTCATAGAAAACAGTTAACAGTCAAACATTAAGTCAAAAGTATACATTTAATTTAACGCTCAAATGTCAAACTTATTATTATTATTATCCTAACTACTGTTAAGCCGAAAAATATCGGATATCGTTGGAATATTGGTAATTTTAATATCATGTAAAATTCATATATTTATAGCAATCTAACATTAATAATTCAGCATCCTCTCGTGCCATTAACAAATTAGCATTTTGCAACTTGCAAAACACTAACAATCGTCTTAGCAAGTAGGAACTCATTAAGACTTAAAACGCTAACACTGAACACTAAAAATTGATAACTAAGACTTAAAACACTGATATCGGAAATATCGGTGATATATCGGCCAATATTATCGGTACCGATATTTTACCAATGGACTGATATATCGGCGATATCGACTGCATGGTTATTATCTTATGTTAATTTGCTGGATGGATATGCTGTTATTGCTGCAGATGGACCTGGTGAGTATCCTGTTATTACTGAATCAAGAGCCGGGAATGACGGTCTTGATGTCACGGTCACTCCTGGAACTGTTGCATATGTTACAACTGGAGGTGAACCTTTATATCTCTATTTATGTCTCAAGTAATAATAGATAATCGTCTTTTGTATATTACCAAGTGGTGTTATAAATGTGTTCTGCTCTCTCAGGGCCTATACCTGATGGAGCTGATGCAGTTGTGCAAGTGGAGGATACTGAACTAGTACAAAGTGAACCAAAACGCGTACGCATTTTGGTAAAAGTTAACAAGGGAGTTGATATTCGTCCTGTGGTAATAAGTTCGTTTGTTTTTTAGAGTATCTTAAATAGCTTTGCATTCAAATATGCTCATGTGTATAAAGTTGGTCATTGTAACATTGTTTCATAGGGATGTGACATAAGCAAAGGTGATACGGTTCTGAAAGCCGAAGAGCTACTTGGTGCTGCAGAAATTGGGCTACTTGCAACAGTCGGTGTTTTAACAGTGAAGGTATTATCAGTTCTTAAAATAGTTGATCACTTTTATATGCAATGATACAATGAAAACATGCAGGTATATCCTACCCCAACTATTGCTATACTTTCCACAGGAGATGAGTTGGTGGAGCCAACTTGCAAGTCTCTAAACCGTGGTCAGGTACTGCATATATTTATATACGCGAAAGCGAAAACTAAATTAAACTGAGTTTATATGTATGGAGTACATTTTTAAGGAAATGATATGCATTAGCACCTCCTTATATTTGTTGGTGGCTTGATGCGATCACTGCGTTTTTCATTCATAATCAGTTGTTATGAATGAAGTAACTGTGTAGAAATTTAACAGTTTGCAGTAGGGCTGTTCGAAAAACTCATGGCTCGCTTGCAGTCGAGCTTTTGATGAGCCTGGCTCGAGCTCAAGTGCTCAACATTTCATCTCGGTAAGATATTTGAGCTGGCTCGGCTCGTTTACAGCCTTAGTTTACAGTGCCTGATTTTGTGGCACAGACCGTACACCACATCTATGTTTGCCTAGACTTTAGATATATCATGTCATGTGTGAATTGTGTCTGCTAATCTTACATGTTGATGGGTTTCCTATATTAGATCCGGGACTCAAACAGGGCAATGATTGTTGCTGCTGCAACACAGCACAAGTGCAAAATTGTTGACCTTGGTATTGCCCGTGATGATGAGGATGAAATCCGGGCAGTTTTGGATAAAGCATTGGCAGCCGACATTGATATTCTTCTCACTTCTGGAGGTGTTTCTATGGGAGACCGTGATTTTGTCAAACCTTATCTCCAAAATAGAGGCCAAGTCTACTTTGACAAGGTTAACTATGCGAATTTGTTTTTGCTTCATCTTATGTATCTTTGTTTTATTTCGTGTTGAATTTTTCTTTTTTTAATTGGTTGGGTCGGGTTAACCAGCAAATAATCTTTTTGTTCATTGCTGAATCTATATATTTTTTTAATTGTTGATTCAGTAATTATCATTACAAATCATTGCAATCTGAATCTTTAAATAAAACAATTTTGAGGTCTTTATGCCCTCAAAAAGTTTTTGAGCTACTTTCATCCTGTTTGACATGTTACTCTTTTAGCTATATCATTATTTTAAGTTGACCCGTATAAGATAGAACACATACAAATCGATCCATTCTTGATTACACCTAGGGGTGTAAATTAGCCGAGCCCGCGCTCGGCTCGTTTAACTAACACTAGCTATGCTCGGCTCGGCTTGCTTATTATTTATTATTCAATTCATATACATTTAAAATTGTTTTTTATATATTTTTAATTATTATTAATATATTAAATAAAATCTGCATAAACAATAGGCTCGTTTAGGCTCGCGAGCCAGCTCAAGCTCAACAAGTGAAGCTTGGGCTCAGGATCGTTTATTAAAGTTTGAACAAGCTTATTTTTGGCTCGGGATTGAGCTCATATAAGCTCAGCTTGATTCGAGCTTTTAGTGAGCCAATCTTAAGTAGCCCACGAGTGCCTTGGCTCACTTACCTTTTTTTCTCGAAGAATCAGTTGGGCTGGCGTCTTATGAAGTTTAAAAAGTAATAAACGGGTGTAAGCGTGAACCATTATGGATGCAGGTTATCATGAAGCCCGGAAAGCCTCTTACATTCGCAGAACTCACAACTCAATCAAGAGAGAAGATGAAAAAGGTTCTTGCATTTGGGTTACCTGGAAATCCAGTCAGCTGTTTGGTCTGTTTCAATGTCTTTGTCATTCCATCAATTCGTAATCTTTCTGGATGGAATAAACCACATCTTCCAAGGTGTTTTTCCTACCT
This sequence comes from Bidens hawaiensis, assembly GCF_021521415.1. NCBI lineage: Eukaryota > Viridiplantae > Streptophyta > Magnoliopsida > Asterales > Asteraceae > Bidens > Bidens hawaiensis. Next base: position 431,671 of record NW_027492598.1, read on the forward strand.
ATTTAACTTAATATCACGTGTGTAACATTGAACACTATTAGTTTAGCATCTGATTACAAAATCTTTTGTTTAATGGTTGCAGAGTACATGCTTACCTTAAACATTCCATTAAGACAGACTCGGCCCGTAAAGAGTTTCATCGTGCCATTATCAAATGGGAGAATGATGCTGGATTGGGATTTCCTGGGTACTGCCTTTAGTGTGTTTTTGAAGTAGTATGGGTGGTCAGTAGAGGTGGAAATTTTGACCCGTTTAATAAGGAATGGCTCATACTAGTTTTGTTTTATCTCTAATGGGTCAAACAGGTAAAATTTTATAAAGGAAACAAGTCAAATGGGTCAAATATAAATAAGCTAACTAGAAAGGAAAAAAGATCAAACGGGTCAAATATGAATAAGTTAGCTAAATAGGAAAAAAGTTAAACGGGTCAAATACAAGTGTAGCTCTGATGCATTAAACCGCCTATATTGTTGTATTGAAAAATAGATTATTAATGAAATAATATATTCTTGCAACCACAATTGACACACTAGTTACTTGTAAAAACTTGAAATTTGGATGAAAAGTGCTCCTGGTCAATCTAACCTGTTTTTCCACCTCTACTTTTATGTCTGATATATTAGTTGGTCAATTAGAAATTAATAATAGTATTAGTTTTCTCTGTTTTTTCACATCTGCAGATTTGTAGCCGAGAGTACAGGTCATCAAATGAGTAGTCGGCTTCTAAGTATGAAGTCTGCAAACGCACTGTTAGAATTACCAGTATCAGGAAAAAAAAATACCCTCCGGGGCTCCCTTACCAGCAATTATAATTTCTGATATTGTCGGGATTGCACCGCTGAATAATTTATCATCTTCAAAACCAGATATTGTTACACAAAATACAACGCCCGTGAAGTTACCTGATACGCCATATAAAGTTGCTATTCTTACGGTCAGTGATACTGTTGCATCTGGTGCAGGACCCGATCGAAGGTATTTTACACTTTCTTGATCCCGGGCCTGTAAACGACCAGCGAACATAAATGAATACCAACAAGAAAACAATGTTCGTTTAATTGTTTGTGTATTTGTAATTAACATGTAAAGGCTCCATTCGTGTTTATTTAAAAGCCTGCTTGAATCTAGTTATATAACAACTATTTCATAATTTCATGTAATATCGCAGTGGTCCAAGAGGGGTTTCTGTTGTGAACTCTGCATCTGAAAAATTAGGAGGCGTGATGGTAGCTGCAACAGCTGTGGTTCCGGATGATATATCTAATATCAAGGAGATATTGGAGAGATGGAGTGATGTTGAAAAAATGGATCTGATTTTAACGCTCGGTAATCTTTCTTATTATTTGTTTTTTCTGTTTTATTACTAATTTAATTGTAATACTTTCATTGTACGTATAATTTTATTCTTTCTAATAACTTGTAATATTTCAGTTTTTCAAAAGTTCTAAACGCATAGTTTTGTTTAAAAAAGTTTAGCCGACGGATGTAAATTTGATTAAAAACGAGTTTCGTTCAATGAAGCATAAATTTTGTTTACGAGATAAAAAAATACTTTATTTGGAAACAACTCGTTTTTCATTAAATTTACACCGAATGCAAAGAAATAAAACAAAACTCTGTATTTAGATATTATGAAAACTCAATATTACAATTTGTTAGAGAAAAATCAGATTATATGTATAATGAAGTATTCTTTTTTAGAAATTTGAAAGTTGCTCCCCCCTCCAACTAGTTGGTTAAACTTGCTTTCTACCCCAGAGAATTACCTACTTTGATGATTACTTCCAAAAACTACCTGCAAATACACATGGTTTTTGTAAATCACCTATAAGTACAAAACATTCATCTATTCAACACAAATTGTTTTCTACCTGATCCCATTTGTTGCCAGGGTATTAGTGTGGGCGTGAGTTTTCCCGTAATGATTCTTGAAAAACAATTTTTTTCTCTTTATATTTATTTAATGAGTTTTAATAATAGGTGGTACCGGCTTCACCCCTAGGGACGTTACACCCGAAGCAACAAAAGCTGTGATAGAAAAGGAAACCCCGGGACTTCTACATGTAATGATGCATGAAAGCCTTAAGGTATTTTTATTACTACACATTTTGTAATTCTATCATAACATTTATGTTGAAAAGATCCATTGAACATCTGGAAATAATAATAACCAGGTTACACAATTTGCAATGCTTTCGCGTGCTGCAGCTGGAGTACGTGGATCAACACTAGTAAGGGATTTTATCCAATTGTTGCATTTTGATGATAGCAATAAAATATCATATTTATTCGACGCAGATACATAATATTGAATATACCTATTTTTTAAATTTATGACATTTATACCCTTCCTTAAAACATACACTAGGATAAAGAGAAGGGTATTACAGTCATTATAAATTGTATTTAATGAAATGATTAATTATCATATTTATTTGACATAAATTCATAATATCAAATATACCCTTTTTTTAATTTATGATATATATAGTTTTATACCATTTCGCCCTGCTTGTGGTGCGCACATATAATGTATATATGTGTGAACTCTCGGCTGGGCAAAAGTGAAATTGCACTAATTTTGACATTATTTTACTAATCTCGTGAAAATAACGTTAAAAGTGGTGGAAGGTTAATCAAGCATTATGTGGTGGCGTTGATAGCCAAAAGACAAGGGTACATGCATCAATCGGCGGTGTCCAGATGGTTGAGTGTGCCTTAAGTCCAAGGCTTGATGCAAAACTACTATCGAGCCGGGGGTCTCACCGGAAGTAGCCTTTCTATTCATATAGGGTAGAGGTAAGGTTGTCCACATCTTACCCTCCTCAGACCCTACCATAACTTTGCTATTGGTGGGATATACTGAGTACGATGATGATGATGATAGTTTTATACCATTCCCTTAAAACTTCCACCCGGGTACATGAGTTAGGAGTGTAAGGAGAAAGAGAAGGGTATACCAGTCATATTGAAATGGGTAAATTATCATATTTATCCAACATAAATTTTGGAATATCAAATATACCCATTTTTAATTTGACACTTGTACCATTCCCTTAAAACTTCCATTTGACAATGAGAGTTTGGAGAGTAAGGAGAAAGACAACGGTGTAAGTCATTGTAAATTCTATTTAATGAAATGAACAAATATGAAATTCTAAAGTACTTTGGGTGTAGTATCTGATATTGGCTAATTGATTTTTTTGGTTGGGTAACTATGATATTATACAAGTTTTTAGCTTTACATATGAAATTTGCCCACTCTTTTAATGATGCTATTAAAATTTGTTAGATTATCAATATGCCTGGGAATCCAAATGCAGTTGGTGAGTGTATGGAGGCACTGCTTCCGGCATTAAAGCATGCTTTGAAGCAAGTAAAAGGGGATAAAAGAGAGAAACATCCTCGTCATGTTCCTCACGCACAAGCAGATCCAAAGGACGTATGGGAACATAGTTATCAGGCTGCTCATAATGATGCTAAAGAACCGCGTGCTTCTAAGCACACATGTGATTGCACATAAGTGTTGTATGGAAATGTTATTTTTACAAAATAATAAAGTTGAATTTGGCTCGGTTATCGAACCATATGCTTGTTAAAATGCAAAATGGACACTGAAGTAAGCAAATGAAATTTTAATCTGCTGCTAAAATAACCCATTTAACAGGTAAAGGTGTTGACAATGGTTTTGGCAATTTGTTTCATGTGGAAGAAACATTTGCATAAAACTTTGTGACATCCTAAACTTTTGATATATTATAATACCTTGTATTCTAACAATAAATGTGGAACTCCCATTTGATGTGTGTAAATATACATTTGATTCAAAACTTACTGGTTGTCGGGACCAAAATGTTAGTAAATGTGAAAAAGGTGCTAACTGAATAGGTTAACCTAATTGAGTTGCTCAAAGCGAATACAGTCAATATATTTATTCTTGTAAAGTGCATCATCCTTAATTCCTTAACCTAGACACTAATAGCTAAAAAGATAAAAACACTTTTAAGCATAAATGAGTCAACATATTCATTAAAACAAAACCATTTAATAAGCGTGTTGCGTTTGGGTTGACCCATTTAATAAAAGGGTTGTGCTAGGGTTGAACAATTTAGGTTATACTACTCAATCCAAAATTAAATTATTTCCATGTCGTGTTCAAATCGTGTCGGGAATTGATGTCCTACTAAACACCTAACTTTTGGGTTCAAATTTAAATTGAACACATTTGAAGGACTATTTATGTCAATTTTGCATTTCTGAACCCTAGTTTGGGGCGTTCACGGTTGGTTAACGGGCAAGGGCACCTTCGGGTATGTTCACCCGGTTTGAGTTTGCCATACGGGCCTACGGCTACACCACCCCTAACAATTCGGGTAGGGGTTGAGACATGTTTAATTAGTAACTAGTAACTGATGTGTGTGAGAGAGAGAGAGAGAAGGGAGAGAGAGAGAACTTTAAAATAGTTTAGGGTATTTGAAAATGAACGATGTCATTAAAGATGGGTTTATAGGGTAGTTTAAGGTAGTTGGTGGGTAAAAATGAGAGAAGAGTGCAAGATTATCAATCACATATGACAGTTGTAGCTGAGGCCTGAGAATTCGTGTTTAGTTGGGTCCATTAAAGCAGATTTCGAGTCTCCCCTTGAAGAACTCATACGTCTCCCAAGTACAACAGCCTAAGCAGTATGTACCAACTACAGACGTACCGCTGGAGATAGTTTACGTGGCAGAGGAATCACCGAGTAAGATAGTTTTCTAGTGGTAAAGAAAGAAATCAATAATGAAATTTTTATGAGTAAGATAAAACTGTCATTTGATTTAGGGTATGTTAATGTAAATTTAAATAAAAATGGTGAGCCTGAGTCAAAATCTCGTGATGACTCGTTGCAATACTTAAAAGAGTCAACCAAAACATACATGTAATTCTTGGCATAATTCATCACATATCGACATGGTTTTAGCCAAAATCAAAACATTCATTTGATTTATGACGAACCACGTTACTTTGTCACAAACCTCTCAAGTGAATGACCTATGCCAATTCTTCATAAGAAAATCATGATGACGCGTAAATGTTTTTGATATGATGGCGTATACTAAATTGTATTTGAAAAATGGTATATAACGTATAATGTAAGTGGCGTTTATCAAAACATTTTAAGTAACGAAGTTCCTACTTTAAATCGTTGCATAAAATTAAACCAAGCTTTATTAAGCCATCTTGTAATGTCATTAATTGGGTGACACGGTAATTTTAACATCACATATATTAATATGTGGATGTTGAACGAGTCGTCGATTTTAAGCTATCCTTTATTTTATTAGCCATTTGAGTTTTATTTTATATTATAAAACTTAATTTTGTGACACTTTAAAAATCACTATTTATAAAACTATAAACTTTAGAGAAAGACATGAAGATGATGAAAAAGCAAAATAAAGCAAATCTTCAAATAAAAGATGAATATAGAGATCATATACTGAATGCTCTTAGAATAATCACTTTCTCTAAATTCTCTTCTTGCAAGTCTTGTAAAACTCGATCCACTCGACAACTATTCACTACTTGGAATCTTTCCAATGCCCTTTTCTCCAACTCGACCCATATTACTTGTACTCGGGTCTAGGTAGTCAACTTGGACCCACTCAAAAATTACTCGAATCTAGTCGGTGATCAACTCGCAACAACTTGATGATTACTTAGAACCACTTGACTATTACTCGAAGCCACTCGACGATTACTCAGATGACGACTTTGATCATGCGTCAGTTTGATTGATATTAATAGCAATCAACTTACAATAGCTGACAATGACATATATATGATCTCCAAAAATTCAACTTTTGGTCAGAGTACTCACCTACCTAGTTGACCGACCTGGTAGCGGCTAACGACTTCTAAAACCATGCTTCTTATCATCGTATTTTTCATTTTAACCACATCACATGTCATATTGCACACAAATTGTGTTACTAAAAAGGTGTGCCGATTTTATTACTACACACAATACTAAAACCACCTCAGCCTAAAATACGCATGTCACATGTCAAAAACTGAGAATTTGAACAAGTAAAAGGCTTTAATGAACAAACAAATCCATACTATCTTTAAACTCTAATTACAACCAAAAACTGCATTTTACAGACAAAAATATGGTCTCTGGTTTAGAAAATAATCCCAGAAAATAAAAGGGTTCCAAAGAGCCAACACAAGAACAAACAAGGATCAGCCTGCCATGCCAGTACAAGTAACCCTCACAACATACTGCTGTGCTATATACTATGACCACCGTTCAAAAACACTTCTAGCCAAGAGCGCTAACAAAGGCACTATTATCTCTATACGCTACTTGAAGCTCCCGACCACGCCTCCTTCGTAAAAAAAATCTGATTACTTGCTCTCGTTTTACTTGCTCTCCCAGAACTAGATAAGCTACTGAGAACCAACTTTAGGAGATTTGGAGGTCCCACCTTTTACTTCATTTGTTGAATTATTTCTTCTGCCTCTATTTCGCTTTGATTTTAGCTCCTGAAATTGAAAAGTTCAATGAATGTTAAAAGTGTAAATGAATAAAATTTACGATATATAATAAAGCAATTAAGAAGGTAAATAACCTGTTCATAGTAGTATAGACCATCATTTATGGCAGAAGCAAGCTCGTTAGAAAATGGTTTGGTTTCATCTACAGAACCTTTACTTCCTCGAGCATTCCTATTATTTTGCTGTTGAAATAAACGGTATCTTTTCATTAATTAATCATAATAAACAAAATTAAAACATTTATTAAATATCAAACTTACTTGCGTAACAATCACGAGCCTCTCAACTGCTTGATCATTGACAACCAGCTCATCATCTTCATCATCCACCCTAGGTCAAGTCAAGTCCAAAAGTAAAATAACAAAACATGGCATGCAAGCTTTGTAACAAATTAAACAAAAGTAAAAAAAAAAAAATAAACATTAGCATACTTTAAGCAAGTGCCTCATGTGGTACCTTGTTTTAGAAGACTGATCCTTGTGTTCAAGCTCAAGCTCCTCATCAAACATGAACGTACTTGCAAAGTCATCACAAACTTTATCTATATTTTCACCAGAAGCATCTTTCTTAAAAGAATCAACTTTATTGTTCTTTTCAGATTGTTTTGTCGAATGCTCTTCATTAGAAGAAGACTTGTTCCCTACAGAAGCTGGAAGCCACTTTGACCAATCTTCACGCTTCCTTATTTTCTCACCCTGTAAAACAATAGTGGGCCCCACTAGCACGAACATCAGCAACTCGCATTATAACTGAACAAAATTAATGTAAATGGAGATACCAAACCTGCACTTCAAGAGTACTAGAGCTCTGTAAGGCGTCAATAATAAGTGGTAGATCAGTACTCATACTTTTAACCTGCACCACGTAAAAATAAAACACAACCAAATTTTAAAATTAGTCAAACTCAAAACTATATAAATTTATTTTAAAAAAACACAAAATAAAGCATACCCTTTTGAAGTCTGCAATAGTGGATATTGGAACCCATCCTTGGTCATCCATCAAAGAAATCAAATACCGATCATTTTGCAGATTCTGATCACTGTGAAAACCAAGAAATAATTCAGATACGAACGCAGAAATGCGATATTGAATCTGTATCCTCTTCTTTTGAATTACTCACCTGAAATAATATTCAATTTGGTTTCTAAGGCCAACTCTCAGGGCTTGTGCCTGTGCAGGTAACATGGGAACTGCAGAGCCCGGCTGATGTGGAACCGCAAATGGCGGAGGTGGGACCCTAACAGGATATGGAGGCATAGCAGGAAGATAGACAATAGAACCCGGAGGACCTGACAAGTAGTTATTGCAGCCATGTCATTATTACTGAAGAAACTTCAAAATTGAAAAAGATTAGAATTTAAAGAAAAGGAAACAAGTCAAATGGATTGCTTCGGGTTCTCATAGATGGGTCAAATAACAAAAGTTGGCTAAAAAGAAAACTAGTCGACCCGCATGATTGGGCCAATCGGGTTGAAAGTTTCTTTTAGTATATACTCAATGCATACAGCCTATTGAATTGTATTATTCAAAGAGATAATATTGTATTGTGTAATCATTTATACCGAAACCCATTTTAACCATTAACCAAGCCACCCATCTAGTCACCTACTTTCACTCATAACCTTTTTCACATAAAGGTTGTACTTTGTAATACTTTTTTTATTAAAAGACAAATAGCGTTTTCGATTCATCCCAAGCACTTGACCCGCATTGAAAAATGGCCCACTTTAACCATTACCAAACCCGCACATCTAGTCGCCTACTTCCACTCGTAACCTTCTTTTTCATAAATATTGTATTTTTTTTAATCAATTTTTAGTAAAAAAAAAGGAACAAAAAAATGTTGTTAGTTCATTTCAACCCAACCTGACCAGTATTGAGAAACAGCCCGTTTTGACTCTTACCACAGTGTTTTTGATTCATCCCAAACATCCTAATCTGTATTAAAAACGGCCCGCTTTAACCATTACCAAACCCACCCATCTAGTCACCCACTTCCACTCATAGCCTTTTTTTCCATAAATATTATTGTATCCTGTAATCATTTTTCATTAAAAAAAGGAACAAAAAATATGTTTTCGGTTCATCCCAACCCGACCTGACCAGTATTGAAAAACAGCCTGTTTTGAATCCTACCAAATGTGTTTTCAATTCATCCCAACCAGTCTAACCCATATTAGAAAATTGCATGTTTTAATCATTACCCAACCCGCCCATCTAGTAACCAACTTTCACTCGTAACCTTTCTAAATATCGTATCTTGTGATCATATTTCAATAATAAAAGAGCAAAAAGCATTTTCAGTTCATCACAACACGACCTGACCCGTACTGAAAAATGACTCATTTCAACATAAACCCCTTTTAACCGTTACCAAAACCGCCCATCTACTTTCACTCGTAATTTTAATCTCTCAAAATCACCTGGAAAAACAGGGCCACCCATAAATCCAGCTGGCGGGCCAAAAAAAGGAGGTCTTATAAAGGGTCTCGGCCCAGCATTTTGAAGCCCATCATTATTCTCTTTGGGGCCCAACGGTTTCTGATTTTCTTGCATATTAGGTCTTCTGTTAGCAAACTCGACACCATAATTATTAGGATTGCCTCTTGGTGTAGCTGTAACGGTCCCACTTGCAGGAGCAAATGGCCCGACAGCTGGCGGGTAAGCGTACCCATGGACAGGAACATGAGCGGGCCACGGTGCCATGCCGCCATAAACAGGCGGCATTGGTGGCTGATGAAAAGGTAACGGTCCATGAAAAGATGGTGCCGTGTTCGGGTTATGTTTGTTGACAGTTTTATGTTGGCGGAATGGTTGCTTAGAAGGAAAATTATTATTCCCGCGCCCGTGTGTCTTTGACGCGTCGGTGGATGCCTGAGAAAAATAAATTTAAACAAAAATACAAACAGATTTAGTAACATGATTAATAACATTAATAATAAAGATAGAAAAAAAGGTAACTTTGCAGAATAGTAACCGACTTTTTTAAACGACCCACTATCAACGTCTCTTAACTTTTATTAGGTGTTCCGATCTTGCATATACAAATCTTGATTATTGAATTTTTTTTTTTCAATTTGCCTTTATTTGAACAATTATGAAACTTTGTTATAACTTAATGAATTGTAATCTTCACTATTACCTCCTACTTCAAGTTAACTGGAAAAAAAACAATCACAATACAAAAATCAAGATTCTTATGTGTTTAATTTAATTACTTCATTTACAAAAAAAAATTACACAAGAATGAGTTAAGTGGAACTTGGTTACTAAAACAAGCGACATTGTTTTCCACAAGTCAAGATATGGTCCAACAAAACTATCGATATATGAGGCTGCAAAAAAGGTCACGCATTGATCTCACCAACCACATAAAAAATAAAATAAAAATCAAATTAAACATTTCAATCTCCCCATATTACAGCCAGTTTATATATCTTCAAAATCAAACTTTGATCAATCACTTAATAACAATAATAAATTAATAACCTTGGACAAAACCCCCAATTTGATAACTGACTAGAAGCAGAACATACATTAACATGTTAGGTATTCAAAATAATAAGCTAATGATTAAAGAAAGTGAATAAAAAGAAATAAAAACCTGGGTTTGTTTAGGAGAAGAAGTAGTGAGTGAATCAGCGGCGGCGGAAGGGGATTTTAAGGCGGAGAGGGCCGGCCAAGAATCAGCGGGCGGAGCAATCACCGGCGGCGGAGTTGACGACGGAGTGGGTGTGGTCTTCCATGGTGATTTGGGAGCAGGGTCTTTGAGATTATTATTATTATTATTATCATCAGCCATCAACACCATTAATGAATTAACTGAACTAGTAGTAGAAGTAGTTAAAAAGAAAGAAAGAATGTTGATTGATTTTGATGAGAAATAAAGAAAGTAAGAAAGAGTAAAAGGGAGGTATAACTTGGAAAACCTTTTTTTTTTAATGTTCTATGCTCTATTATACCTTTTTGTATGAAAAATAAAAGGATATATTTTCAATTCCAAGTTTTGTGATTTTCCTTATCTTTTAGATCTCTGTTAACTAGAGGTCCGAAACAAATGCGTAGACCCAGGTTGATATAAAATGGTTTTGATAGGTTTTTGTTGAAGCCACCATTTTGTTGGAATTTGTGCATCCCTTTGAAGGGTAGAGGATTAAGTGCGTAAAACAATGTGAATTAGTTGGTTTGTCTGATATGAATTACTATTTTCGTGAATAAAATCACAAAGCTAAAACGAAAACATGGGGATTTGCTCTTTTTATTATTAGTTTTGTAATTAAAACCACTCGGTGATGACTAGAAGAACAACTTCACAACATATAATTATATATAAGCCAGTTTGACTAATTAATTCTAGTTTAAGTTGTCGATTTGATCAATCTAAACTCAACTTTGCACACCTAGCAGAAGTTAGTGTCACACGGTAGCCTACTAAGGCTTTGTGTGGCACCCTTTCGTTACCATTTAGGGTCAGCCATTCTCACTCGCTTAAGATTTGGGTCACTATTTTTGTTATATCATGAACTCATTATGGAAATAGCCTAAATTCAAACTAAATGGAAACATGAAGTGTAAACACTTTTGGTGCACATCTTTATTATGGCTCACTACAAAACATACGTTGGAGGGGACGGTTTAGTAAATTTGCGTAGTTAACCATAAACTAAGTAGATGTGATTTTTAGCAATTAGTATGTCACATTAATGTAAGGCCCCGTTACCGGTGCCCTACATTGGACGTTGGATTTACTCATAAACAAAATATCAGAGTTAATTAAAACTTTCGCGGAATATAAATCTTTCATTAAACATTACATATTAATTCATAAACATGTCTTAAACAAACATTCTTGTCTTTAAAAATGAAACATTAATTATAAAACATCATGAGTCTTCAGAAGTCAGTCTCTTATTCATCTGCCATGTGCCCCGCTCAAGGTAGCTGCCTCATTCTACTAACATGCGTGCATACTAAAAGTCAGCTACGCTGAGTGAGTTCTAGTTAATCAGGTAACATACAATACATTCACATACTTATACATGCGCGTCTGAAGATACATATTATATAGCTAGCTTACCTTTTCTTTCATACATACATAACTACATTCTTTCTTTCGTTCTTTCCTTTCTTTCATACAATTACATTAAACCTTACTTTACATAATTCTACGTTTTAAAGAGCATTACGCCCTACTACCTCGAGTATTAATAGGGCCCGGTTCCCTTTTTGCCTCGAGTATTAGTAGGGCTTGGTTCCCTTTTTGCCTCGAGTATTAGTTGGGCTCGGTTCCCTTTCTGCCTTGAGAATTATCAGGGCTCGGTTCCCTTTCTGCCTCGAGAATTATTAGGGTTCGGTTCCCTTTCTTCCATACCACCATATACCATACCTTTCTATACATTCATAAATATAACTTTCATACATATACACATCATTCATACATTATAAACAACAATCATGTCTTTAAACTATCACCTGGCGGTACTTGCAATATCTGAAGATCGTTCACGCACCATCAAGCATTCATTCGTACATAAATCAAATAAGGCATACACTTACCACTTAAGATAAGTGTATTAATACATCGAGTACGCACACAGCCCCGAAAACATAACAAGGAATGGGGCTAGAAACTCACCTGGATCCTGTTACGCTTGCCGTTAACGGTTAATCCCTTCTTTAACTCGGCTAACTGTACATTAATTATATGTATCAATACTTGTCCTAATCACATTATTCATATTTCAGCCCAAAATAGCTAAGTCTGGTCTATTCTAATGGCTTTATAAGGTATTGCATTCATAAGCATGGCTTTGTATTCTAATACTTCCTGTGTTTGAATAGACATTTTATATTAGAATACAAAATATGTTCGAATATGATATACTTGTAACATTCTCCTGTCTTTCCTTGTTGTATTCAAATGGAGTTACTAGAATATAATTGCACTCGAACCATATGATATTCAAAGGACGTATAGGTATGCAGACACACAATGTATTCTAATACATGGTGTATTCGTATTCATTAGTGTATCCGAATACATCAGTGTATTCGAATGGCCTGTAGGCATATTGTATTCAAATGAGCTGCATTGTATTCGAACGGCCTTTGCTAAGTATTGCATTGTATGCGAATCCCATGTATTCGAGTATACGTATTGTATGCAAATGCATGTTGCAATCGAATTCATCATATACGAATGGCCTGTATCATGCACCCTTATATTCGAGTAAACACTTAAACACAAAGGAATTGTATGCCAATTTAGATGTATTCGAATACCATATATATATATATATTAGAATGGCATGCCTTTGTATTCTTTTCTCCTCGGACTTTCCTTCGTTCTATTCGGGCCAAGAGGGGTTCGAATACATCCTTTCTTTTCTCCTTTCTTTCTTTCTAATCGAACCATATGGGGTTCGAACATACCCACTGTGCTATTGCCCTTACTTTTATTATTGTTATTATCATGCACGTTTTATCATTTGTGTACTCCAACATTTAAACCCTTTTTATATTATATCATCCCATAAACGTTCTCATAACCCATATATCCATAAAGCTTGCACCTTCATGGGTTAAAACGTTCTTAGGCTAAATCTAGGGTTCCTCATACGAGCCGTATATACCATCGTGTTTATCTAGTCCATTTTTATCATCAAGTTCATATTTTATGATACATCTAAACCCGATTTGCTCTAGGGTTAAGTTTTAGGGCAAACCGTCCATAAAAACGAAACCTTTATATGTAAAGAACATACATTTATGCGTTTTTAGGCTATGGTTAGCTTTGATATGCAACAATAATCTTGTATATTGCTTGTATATCCAAAATCTAGCTCGGTTTTGGTCTTGAATCCTTCTTCTTGGTCACGACCGTATGTGAGGAGGTGTATGTGTGTGTTTTAGAGCGTGTAGGGAACTTGGAATGTAAGAAATTAGGGTTTTAGGGTTTTAGGGAGGTTTAAGGGAGTATTTATACTCTCTTAAACCATGGACCTAGGCCCATCACCACCCTTTAGTCCATCTTTTAATAATCCAAGTCCATACTCCTTTGTTATATTCAATCTTAGTTAAATATTAACACACATTTAACAAACATAAATTCCTTTATTTATTATTATAAAATTTAGGATGCTACAATTAAGGATGATTTTACCAAAGTTGCACGGGTATCGAGAAATAGTTATGCACGGTGGAACACATGGACGGGGACCTAATCAACAAACGTGTTAAGATTGCTGGATTGGAGGAACACGTTGATTAATTGGAACATGAACTTGGGATAATGGAATCTGAAGGGTATGAAGTGGTGAAAGTGATCGTCTCGTGTAGTATTTGAACTCTTTCTTATTTTGATATTTATGTTGAATGTTTGGATTTGATTTTAGAGTTTTGGTTGTGATTTTAAGACACGTGATGATACATGATAGGGGATAGGTGGAACACGAGAAGCATGGTAAACGACTAATTGCACTTGATCAATGTTATTAATATTGGTTTTTGATTTTAAATATGAGTCTTATACTTCTTCGGTTGTCTTTTATATTTTATTATTATCATTATTATTAAAAAATAACTTACGAACTAGTTTAAAAGGTTTATGTTTATCCTTTAGCTATTTGTATTTGACTAGGAGGATATTCCTGATCTTGATATGTAAATGGTTAATGTATTCGTTATTAAAGTTAGATGAATGAAAAATAACCTTCTCTGATATTAACTTTTTCATGGTATCAGAGCAGGGGATTTTTTAAAACTAGAAACCCGATTGCTCTTAAACAACATCATCATGGTTGGAGATGATGAAATGCCCAGTTGCAACATGAGTAATCACAAAATTATTAATCCATTTCACCCTACTATATGCATGCTTCCGATTATCCCAAAAAATGCAAGTAAACGACCTACTAACTGATGCAAACTACAGCGATTGGTGCCAAGAGATGACGAATTTTTTATTCGCCAAAAACAAGATGGGTTTCGTAGACGATTCTATTCAAAAACCCAATCCAACTAAAGATAAGTAAATGGTGTGGTTTCGTTGTGATGCTATGATCAAGGGACGGTTGACTACTATCATGGAGAAAATCATTTGAGGTAGTGTTAAATATGCTAATACCTCCCTTGAAATCTAGTGGGACTTAAGAGAACTTGGGAAAGGAAGCGCACCGAGAGCCTACAAAATAAAGCAGTCTCTTACCATGACCAGACAAGACGATTCTCCCGTCTATACCTATTACACAAAATTGTGTTCCATATGGGGCGAGATCCATACGGTCTTACCCACACCACGCTGCACCTGCGGGAATTGTTTGTGTGATGTCGGTAAAAAGATGAAAGGATTTATGAGAGAGTAGCTGTATTGTAGCATCCTAAAAAATTTCATACCAATTTTGACAATTTAGGAAGTTGTGGGACCAGTTAGTCATCTAGTTAAAATATAAATATAAAACTCATGAAGCGACACATATCCGATGACTAATCGAATGAAATCGACATGTGTCTGATGACTAATAGGATGAAATCAACATGTGTCCGATAACTAATCAAATGGAATGACATGTGTCGCCACAAGTCGACTGAAAGGACATGTGTCATCACATGGATGAATGGTGGCGAGCGACGGTCCAACCGAGGGTATGAGTGAACAACTATAAATTAACGGTCATGGGATGCTAATTTGTGACATACCGAACACCAAACCACTCTCACTTTCTAGAAGTTTGTGCCATCGAGTTGGAATCCGGCTTATTGCATACAAATCAACTATAAATTAAACGCTTTGACAAAAATGCAAATCAAGAGGACTTTAAACGGGTTATAAGGGGGTTAGGTGTAATGGTAAGGAATGGAAATATTGAAAGTAGCTCAGGCGATCCGATCCGGCTTATTATATAAAAAGTAAGTAAACAATGAAATAAACAACTATATACACCACTAACTTCTTCTTCTTCTTCTTCTTCTTCTTCTTCTTCTTCTTCTTCTCAACAATGCAATACTTTGAACAATGAATCTCAGTTTTTTTTAACTAATAAACATAATACTACATACTTCATAACAATTACTAAGCAACAATACATTTACAAGAAATAACCTATTAAACCAGATCGTCTCGTAAATGTAACAACGGGGTTGATTGCTAAAAGAAATAAGTCCAATAATGGCTTCTAACGGACCAACCCACCGCCCCTCTCATTAACCACGCTCATATGTATAATGTATGAGGCCCAACCCCCAAAACCCACACTCGCACTCATCCAGACGAGGCTTTAACCTAATTGTATCTATCACTTTTGCACTCATCCAAGCTAAGGTCTCAAAATGCATTGATCGCACAAGTTCTAACGAAGAATATCACATCTCTCACCATTCTTCACTCTCTCAATACACATGTCACACCCCGATCTTAGGGCCTAGGCATGTGACCACAAGTTGGTACCTGTTTTGTAAATACATCAGAGTTGCGGTTTATAGCGGAAGTCTTTAAAATATTATTATATTAAAAACTTATTAAACTCTCGGGTTTAAATACCAGTTGGATGTTTCAAATACAATTCTTTAGAAAACATAACTTTTTTAATATTTTCAAAGAAAATATCTGAGCCATCAGATAGCATCTAATGACTATAACTCCAATCTTCTATTCCTTCTTGCTTGTCTGTTCTAACCTTTCTTGTTTCCATGTTACATGGGTGGGAAAATACGTTAGCACAAAGCTGGTGAATAACGCTGGCTCTAAAAATATCTTTTCAATACCTTTGTGAAACCAACAATAATACCTTTGTGACTACTCATTAGGCACCCAACTAAATTGGGATCAAATTACCCTAAGTACCATGTACAATTAATTATATACACAATATCATTTCTCTGAACAGTCCCGTAGACCTTCAGAGGCATGTTGATGATATGCATGGCCTCGGGGAACTCCGAGTCACCATGTATGTTTGGATCTAGACACATGTATACTCTTAATCAGAGTGTCCGTTTCTTATTATTGTACACAAAGTTTTAAGGATTCGTAAATCCTATGCAAACATTCTGACTCAATATAAAAGGTTTGGGGCGTATTCACCTTTTCTGTTTATAATCAGTTTCTGATACTGATTCCTGGTTTCTGATTCCTTCTTCTTGTTTTGTTACCTCGGACCTATAGTACAAGAATAACCTTTATACAAATAACTAGATCATCGATCTAGCTTCAGACTATTAGTCTGTTTTTGTATAGCGTTAACCTTGATAAAAACATATGTTTATTCAAAACATTTGGACCTTTAGTCCATTTCTTTATTTACCAATTATAGGCTACGTTTCTTCTTCAGGAAGAAACGTCTATACTGAGTTTCTTCTTCAAGAAGAACATTGATCAAACTATATTATTTGAATATTATATTTCTTAATCATAAAGAAATACTATTTTAACTATAACCTTTGCTTAAGAAAAGTTACATGGCTCTTAATCATAATCAAGGTTCGGCTATACATCCAACTATGGTCTAAGCCATTTATAATAATAATATAATAACTTAGGCAGAACCCCTTACCTCGCACGGGTATCCGGAGTTAGATATTCCTAAGTTTATACGAGCAGCACTTCTACTCTATATGCACGCTTATTGAGGCGTTCTTGATCAACCCTTCTTGGCACGCAAATCGAGACAACGTTCGGGTGTCTCGCTGGGTCGTGCACGTACTTTGAGACAGAATGTCGGGTTATTTGGCTGGCACGCACTTCGAGGAAACGTCGGTATTTGGCACGGAACGATACTCGGAACGCAAAACGATAGGGAGAGAGAGAGAGATTTCTAGAGAGAGTGTGGGAGGTGTGTGGAGAATGTCGTGAGCCTCCTTATTTATAGTTAATTTTGGATCCCATCGCGGTACGCGATGGATCCTACTTCTCCCGCCGTCGCGTACCGCGACGGCTCCTTTCCTGAAGTCACGCCACGTGTCGCCACGTGGCCTGACACGTTTGCCACATGGTCTGACACGTTCTGCCATGTGTCATGCCCTGCCGCCACGTGTCACCTGGTGTGACACGTGTGTGATGCGTCATCACGGCCCATCGTGGTACGCGATGGCCGTCTCCTTGGACTCATCGCGTAGCGCGATGGGTTCCTGGATATTATTTTTCACTTTTGGTCCTTTATCTTTGATAGCTTTTCATGTCTAGGTCTAATTCTCGTTATCGTGCGAAGTGCAAAGTGCGCCATCAAAGCGCTACATTGCGCCCAACGCCCTTCGGCGTCGCCTTCGCCATCGCCATCGCCATCGCCCTCACCCGAGCCCGAGCTCGTGCGTGTCGGGTGCTACGCACCCTCCGCTAGGACCACTTGGTGCATGATATTCATAAAAGAATATTAAGGTAGCTTATCCATGAGGCTTTCTGGGTTATCTTTCTTACTCCCGACTCGTAGTCACCGAGCGGTTTTCATGTCTTTTAGCTATTAAGGTAGCTTATCCATGAGGCCCTCGATGTACCAAGTCTTGTCTCGTCCCTCCAAAGGACCTTATTTCGTACCATTTAACACTATCGTCTAAGGTGACATTTTATCATAACACAAATAACCATTCACAACCAAACTCAATATATTACACATCATAGATAAGCATAAAATTCAAACCTTAACACAAAACAAGTTCTTAAGCAAACGCAATTAAAACTCATAAAACTATTGCATAAGCAATTATTCCTTCATTCGGTGCTCCTCTCTGCAGTTTTCCTAAATCTTTACCCTTTCGCACCTCCCGCCTCTGGTTCCTTGCAATCCCTTGCCATGTGATCAGCTTTTCCGCATTAGAAGCATTTCGGACGGTCAGGGCATTCTCGAGAGTAATGCCCACTTTTCCCACACCGATAGCACCTATCTGTCCCAGTCTTGCATTCCCCCCCGGTGCACTTGCCCACACGTCTCACATGCATCCTTGTTTCCAACCTTAGCCTTTCTCTCATTAGTTGTTGTCATCACATCGCCAGACCGCTTAGCAGGAGTAGCCCATTTCTTCTCCTTCTTTTCCTCCACCACCACCATATCGTCCACAACCAGGTCATCATAAACCACTTCTGCAAGTTCGACAGCAGAGTCAAAAGTAGCAGGTTTATTTGCCCTGACTATCGTGCGGACTTTTTGTGGCAATCCCCTCACATAACATTTGATTCTCTTAGCCTCAGTGTCCACCATATCAGGCACCAACCTGGACAGTCGGTTGAATTAGGTGGTATACTCACGATGCGTCATCTCACCGGCCTTCAAATTCAGGAACTTCATCTCCGCTCTTTCAACTTCGGCATCAGCACAGAACCTCTTCATCACCAACTTTTTCAGATCTTTCCACTTCATCGCCTCGATCTCCTCTGGACCCTTCCTTTGCTTGACTGTCTCCCACCAGTACATTGCTTCGTCACCGAATGATTGGGTAGCATTACCCACAGCTTGGTCGGGACGAAACTCGCTAATACGGATAATCTTGTCCATAGAGGTTATCCATTGGAGGGTAGCGATGGTGTCTTCTAAACCAGTTAGCTCCAGCGGGTCACATCCTTTGAAGGACTTGTAGTTGCAACCACCTCGGCCCCTCTTCATATCATCCACTTTCACAGATCTTACAACACTCGAAGCCTCCCTCTCTCCTTAGTCATCCTTCCTACCATCACCTTCCTCCCTCTCAGCGGTTCCTTCTCGGCCTCTAGCAGACTTATTGGGATTCCAGTTCTTCACAGCAGCTGTTACAGCCTGAACGATAGCTGCTTGAATTAAGGGATCGAGTTGAACCCCTTCATTGTTATTAAGGTTTCCTCCAGTTGCACTTCCTTCTTCTCCCGTGATAGAAGCTGCCTCCACAGAAGGTTGTCAGACCGCACGTGGCCTACCACGACGTCCAGTGCGACCTCACGCTCCAGCAACTGCCCTAGATCCAGCCATCGTATTCTGGAAAGGAAAACACAAACGTCATCACCCAAGGAACTATTTAGTACAAGGATAGTAAGGCTAACAGGTAATAACAGTGGCCAACTGTGATTAGCTGATCACGTTACTTTTCGTGTCCTATACACTTCCTCTTATGAGTCTATTTGTGTTGATTCTACTCTAAACAGTTATTCAATCGAAAAATCAATTAATCCTATCCCTAAAATTCACATATCCTTACTTTAGCAATTAAGCCAATATTAACATACATATTTAACCATACACTTTACCTTTACTGAGCTTGCTTGAGTGACACATGGCTATCTTGAACTGGCATCTTCTTTCTTTTCTTACTTAAATCCCATTCTCTGTTCGAGTCTAAGCATTTAGGATGCTTAAATCTCTCGAACTTTGCTCTGATACCAACTTGTAAGGCCCCGTTACCGGTAGCCCTACTTTGGTGTTGGATTTACTCATAAACGCAGTTCTAAAAACCAGAGTTAATTAAAAACTTTCGCGGAATAATAAAATAGTCAACCATTCGTTACAGTTATCCATAGTTTGTTTTTTTTAAACATAACACAAAATAGAGTAATAACACTTCATAACAAAATCTTCAGATGTCAGCTTCATCCAACCCTGCCACGTGTCCTCCTCAAGCGAACTGCCTCATTCTACTCACCTGCGTGCATACTAAAAGTCAGCTACGCTGAGTGAGTTCTAGTTAATCAGGTAACGTACATTACATACACATATCATCCATACGTACATATTCGAATATACATATCCATACTTAACCAGTTACCTTTCTATCATACATACATACATACTACCACTTACCTCAGTACACCGAGAGTATGTTCATAGTCCACCGTCTATACCTATACTCAAGGTCGTGAACACGAAAAAGGTCCGCAGTCCTTACCTATGCTCACCATTTATGGTACGTGCAAGGTCCGCAGTCCTTCCCTATACCATCCTACATTAACAACACGTACAAGGTCCACAGTCCCTCCCTATGTTGCAAACCTAACTCATAGCACGTACGAGGTCCACAGCCCTCCCCTATGCTACCACAACACAATTACCAAAGTATAAGGTCCACAGTCCTTTCCTATGCTGACTCCTATCTGAAGTACGTATAAGGTCCACAGTCCTTAACTACGTTCTCATCTATCATCTATAACACGTATAAGGCCCACAGTCATTAACTACGCCATCACATGCCAAGTCTAAGCCCAACGGAAGTTAGAGGGATTTGCCATCCTAACTTACTGCGTCAGACGTATAACTCACATACCATTCCTGTACCTGCATACACTTACTTCGCATATACAATAATTACATCATATCATAAGAACACTCTAGGCGTTCTTCACATCATTCATTTAACAATCATACTCCTTGTCGGTACGTGCAATATCCGAAGATCGTTTACGCCCCGACAAGCATTCGTTCATAACGATCATACATCATCCATATATAACATTCATATCTTTATTTGCAACCTGACAGTACGCGCAATATCCGAAGATCGTTCGCGTACCGACAAGAAATCATTCATATCTATCACATATATCACATATGGCATACACTTATCACTTAAAATAAATGTATTAACAAACATATCGAGTATGCACACAGCCCCGAAAACATAACAAGGAATGGGGCTAGAAACTCACCTGAATCCTGTTGCGCTCGTCGATAGTAGTTAATCCTTTCTTTAGCTGACACGGCTAACTGTATAACGATTACACATATCAATTAACTATTACTATCCATATCGCGTTTCTAGTATATTTACAACCCTCAATGAACGGGGGTTCGGGGGCAGTGCCTCTGACAGCGGGGTTCTAGGGGCGGAAACCCCTAGCAGGGTCCAAGGGGCAGAGCCCCTGGCTGGGGTCGAGCTGCCAGGTCAGCTTGGGAAAAATTTTATTTACATTAACCGTCTTAACACATTTTCTATTAGGATTTTAATTTATTTCCTAATTCGGTAACTCATTCCTCATAATGAATTAAGTTTGATTCGCTATCTGATTCGTTACCGAACTTTACTTAAGCGAACTTAGATATAAGCGAACTTAGATATAGCGATCTTGACATTAGGCGAACTTGACATACGGCGAAGTTTTCATCAGGCGAACTTAGCTGGAGCGAAGTTGTCCAGCTGCAGCTACTGTTCGTTCTTAATCCACCCATAATCACCTTCGCTTCTTAACCAATTAACTCGATTTAGGTATCAATGAACTCGGAATCATAGCTCCTACAAACCCTAGGTTTCCAATCAGCCAAACATTCACGTTTCAGGGGTGCGATTTAAGCATCTATAGTACGGGTTTCCTTAGGTTAACAATTAACTTATCAAACGTTAATCAATTCCAGTAAGTTTGGCCTCGTTGGATTCGTTTTTACCATAATAAAACAGATCTATAATTTCTAGACTAAATCCGAACTTAAACGAACAAGTTCTCGATATAAACGTACCGTAAATGAGTCGAACTACGAACACGAGCTGGTCTTTGATGTTGCTTTGGTTCGTCACGGCGATCTAGCACCAACAAGCTCGGGTTCTCGTCTCCGGATCTTGGCTCGGGTTAGAGGATAATGGTTGTGTGTGTTTATCAAGGTGTAGGCTATGGTGTAGAGATAATAATGGAAAGGATTAGGGTTTAAGGGGTATTTATACTACCTTAAGCCCATGGACCTAAGACCCATCTTTCCTTATTGGTCCATATTTAATTCCATCTAACTAGCCCACTTGAACCATCTTGTTATTTTACTATTTCTCTACCAATTCAAGTAAACGTTCCCCTTCATAAATAAATAATATATATAATATTATTCTTAGAAATTTCGGGATGTTACACTACTAATTATGTAACAACTCGAATTTCTCTAAATAATATTTTATTCGTTGACCCGACCCGTTTTCGCGGATATTTATCAACAAAAATATCGCATTTATCGAGTAATTATTAATTTATTTTAATTGATTGTTATATTTATTTATTAAATATAAATTTACTTTGAAAGATATACATTTTTAACCCCAAACTATACTTTAATATATTTTTGTTTCCACACCTTATCTTGAGGGACTAAACTGCATTATCTGGTATTTATAATATTATAATCCATTTAACCCAATAACCCAAATCCATTAACCCGTATACCCAAACCCATTTAATTTGCTTGTAGCATAACTTCGTCCAAATTAGGGAATTAATTAGTGCATATGAGTCTTAATTCTATATTCGGCCTACCAACATTTGTAATTAGGAACTCAAGATCAAACGTGGTACGAATAACCGTCCTAACCTTTAAATCAAAATACATTATAATCGTTATCATAATTCAATTCAAGTTGCAGAATCAGTCCTCATAGCCTCGCCAATAATACCCATATGGTTAATCTAGTTTTTGTTACATGCAAGTATCGTTTTTAATCGGGTTTTCTGTCGTCCGTTCATCGAGCAATTCACCATCGTTTAATTATCAAATAAGGCAATTAATATATTGTTTGAGTCCGTTTTTATCATCTGATCATAGCCCTAAGCTAATTGAGACGAACAAGAAGCAGATTGGCCGATTGTTTGTTCTAGAGCTGATTGTATGTTGGGTCTGTGTATCTGTGTTTAAGTATTAATCAATTCATGATATAATCAACTAACCCCCTAGCTCAGTTGGGTAGGTGGGTGGGTGTTAAGACCTGGTGTGGCTGGGGGCGCGAGGTTCAAACCACCCTCAACCCGTAATTTTAGCTTTTTTTCTTTAATCCATTTAATTCATAGTATATTAACATAGTTAAGTTATTTAATCTGTATTACAAACATTATATATATAATAACTAATTCATATTTTGTTAAAAACCGATATGTTAACTAGTCACGTTTCCGAACCTTAATTAAATACCATATATGTATGTATATTTATATATATATGTGTGTGTGTGTATATATGTACATGTATTAGATATTAAAATATGTTAAAGGATTTAAAATACTTAAAACGGGTTTTGATTTAAAATATATATTTAAAAAATTCATCTCATTTAGTCGCATATTAAAAACATAGTTTACATATTTTAAAAAGATCATATTTTATATAAATATTATTATTTATTATTTGTTATCTATTATTTATAATATTAATATAAAAGAAAGCTTTATTATTAATTAAAATGTATATAAATACATTAAACATTAATAGTTTAAAATAAATATTTAAATCGAATCTCTTTATATAAATTATGAAATCTCTATAAATATGTATTTAAGTATCTTTATTTATTATATATAATTAAAAATCATATTAGTTATGATAAAACATTAATAAATAAAAGTGATATTAAAATAATAAATTTATAGAAATTGAATGCTAAATATTTTCGGCAAGAACACTCGATCATCAAATCTCGAATCTCTATCTAGTTCTGTTTCGTTATCCAATCCATACTTATATTCCTCAATTATTGTTACTTATGATTTCTCGTCGGTATTTTCCCGAGAAGCTTGATCTACCTTTATATCTTAACGAAACATATCTCTTGCTTAATTTCTAAGGTGAGTAATCACTCCCCTTTTGTAACAACTCGGGTTTTCAAACTTATACTTTTACCCGACTCGGCTCAATGCTCGGGTTATTCTATAAAAATATTTCGTTATCGAGAATATTGCTATTTAAATTAATTATATATTATGTTTTTACAACTTACACATTTGGGCAATTTTAACCCAAAACTTATACTTTTACCCTAATGTGTTTCCATCTGTTTTCCTCAGGGACTAAAATGCAAATATAATATAATATAATTACATTACCCAGATTTTTGCATCCCTTTGACCCATACCCATGAACCAAACCCGTATTCACTTGGGTTTTCTTGAACCCGAATTCAATAATCTTTAACTTGGACCTCAATTATCGTTGTTATTATGTAATTGATTTTGGAAATCGTCTAATAATAGTATATCCGGCCTAACCAACAATTTATATCAGTTAATTGTATCAATTAGTGATCCGTATTTCCTTTTTACTTAAACCGTCAATCATTTAACCCATGATACACGAAATCGTTTGTTATAATGCAATTAAATGTATAGATTCATTCCCTATATTGTAGCCGACAATTCCCCCATATTTAATTAGATTGAAATAAACGTTTATAACTCTTTCATACACCATAAGCACCGACCCTAACCCTAGATTTGTTTTAACAGTAAGCATCCATATAAATTCAATTAAACCTTTCCACACCTTCCTCATTGCAGTGCCAACTAAAGCCCCCTATTTAATTTTGTTATCACAGCTGTTTTGATGGTGGCTTGATCTCGTTAATGGCCGGCCCTGTTCTTCATTAATACCCACCCCGATCGCGTTTTGAGGTAATTGATTATAGTTTTGTATTCGCGAATGTCCGATTAACAATAGCCCTAACATGAAACTGATCAACAATCACGAATTAAATCGATTGATTGTTGTTAGGGTTCATACCCAAACCTTGTTTAATCTGCTTCTGTATATAATTAATGCAAATCAGTTTTAGTCGCGCATCACTGGTAGCCCAGTTGGTTAAACACCATGTATCACAGGGGCAGGTCGCGGGTTCGATCCCTACACCCTTGATTTTTAGTTGTTGTTGATTATTTTTCTTTTTAAACATTCAATAATCATATTAATAATAATAATTAATTAAAACCATTTTTAATGAAAACCGACATATTAATCGATTTCTTTTCCAAATCTTGGCTAAATCATATATATATGTATATGTATGCGTATATGTATATGTATATGTATATGTATATGTATATGTATATGTATATGTATATGTATATGTAATAGTAGTTAAATTGTTAAAGTTTTATAATAAATGTATGAATATAAAAAAATGGTTTTTATTAATATATATATTTATCACGTAATTAACATATTCAAATATGTTTATAAGCTTAAGTATTTTATAAACAATTTTATTTATATAAGTATTATTATCTATTATTTATTATTTACAATAATTAAAAAAGCTTTATTAATAATAAAATATTATAAAATACTTTTAAACGAATTTATAAAACTAATAATTTTAAGATGTGTTTTACTTATATAAACAAACTAAATATTTTACATAATATATCTTTATATATATTATTAAATAAGGGTATAATATTAACTAAACAAGAATGATAATTATCGAGCTGTCATAATCGATCTAGTTTATTAACTTA
The DNA here is from genome assembly GCF_021521415.1 of Bidens hawaiensis. Lineage (NCBI taxonomy): Eukaryota > Viridiplantae > Streptophyta > Magnoliopsida > Asterales > Asteraceae > Bidens > Bidens hawaiensis. The sequence continues at coordinate 457,358 of NW_027492598.1, forward strand.
GTGTATCCTCGTATTCTTTTTCCTTTATAGGCCTTATCGTCAACGCGTAATCCTCAGTTGTTATTCTTGATATTCTAATTTACCCTTGTTCGTCTATTGAGGTGAGTACCACATTCCCCTATTTTACCGCTTTCAATGTTTTGGGGACATATGCGTAAATAATATTTCTTATACATACTTATACTCAAAACTGCAACTTTGTCTTATGTGTTAACAACTTATACCTTACTTGCTTATGTGCTTATTTTCTTTGTATGCTTTCGCATTCGGAGAGGTCCAACATAATCTCAGTCTAGTATGATCATACGCCAGTCATTAGCCTTTGTGCTTTTCGACATCTCAGTTATACTTGCTCATTTGGTTATTTTGTTATTCTCATATGACTTGTTGCAGCTACATATTTTTTATACTACACTATATGTACACTTAAACTGGTGTGTTGCTCACTCAACATGTGTTGTTGACAAAATTCTATTTTATACGCATATGCAGGTTGGTGAAGACTTAGTGAAGACTTTAGTTAGAAGAATATTTTAATCAAGAAGTATAAAATTTGTATTGTTGTATAAATTATGTACTTGTTTGTATTTTGATGTATTTGATAATTGAATAAAATTAATAGATACTGTCATTTAAATATTGCATGATAGTACCTTGAAAGCTGTGAGCAATCAGTCCGCCCCGACATTTCCGCTGTAGGTTGGGGTGTGACACCTTTTTACTTATTTTAAATCATTTTGGGGATATATGCGTATTTACAGTATTTATCTATTATCTAATATTCAAAAACCGCAACTGTTTAACCCTTGTATGCATGTCAGTTCATGCCTAACTTCTATTTGTTTATTTGCTTTGTTTGAACGCATTTTGGTGATGTTCCTCTTTACAGTACGATTATACGACTATCTTCGGCAACCGATGTCCATTTATATGACAACGCTTTAGTCCTTGCTTGGTAACCAATGTCTATTTATATGGAATTGGTTGAGCCCTTTCTTTATGGTTTGATTGATTGTTTATATGCTATGGTTTAACTGTTTATTCTCACATGAACAATTTGCATCTTTCTTTATATATTATATATTGTTATTGTTGTGTCTTAAACTGGTGTTTTACTCACTCAACATGTGTTGTTGACAAACCTTTCTATTTTATACGCATATGTAGGTTATTGTTTGAACTAGTTGCAAGATTTGGGGAAGACTTAGTGAAGAATTTAAGTTAGAAAACTTTTAATCAAGATCATTTGCATATGCAGATTATTCTTTGAACTAGTTGCAAGATTTGGTGATGACTTAGTGAAGCATTTAAGTTAGAAAAGTTTTAATCAAGATCATTGGTAATGTAAATTGTATTGTTGTATGATTATGAATTTTGTACTTTGTACTTGAATTATTTGAATCATTTAACCGAATTAAATAGATATTGTCACTTTTAAATATTGCATTATAGTACCTTGAGAGTTGTGAGCAATCAGCTCACGCCCCGACATTTCTGCCTTAAGTTGGGGTGTGACAAATTGAAACTCCACTTCTTTCCATGAAAAAACCCGTATTGTCCTCGACACAGTGTCGAAAAGAAATCCATAAGAATTTTCCCACACTTGGTTTTTGCTAAAATGATATGCTTAAAATACTATTAATAACAAACAAACTAGAAATTATAATGCAAAATAAAAAATAAAAATATACAAAATGTACAATAACCACCTTTTTGAAACTTTTATGACATTCAAGTTGGGTGACTGGCCCACTCCCGGCAACCTTCTCGTTATAAGCACGCTCTTTTTAAGCAACTGTTGCCAGTCTTCCGGCAAACCAGGGTCAGACCCAAACCTCCTTATCCTCCACCCTGGATCATTTAGGTTAGGTGGATGTCTCACTTTCGTCTTCATTGGTCGGCCATCTTTTCTGCCACATTCTCACTCTATTTATGCTCAATTTCTTTCTTCTCAACTAACCTGTCAATCACAAAGCACTCCACTTTAATGTGATCCTTGCTCAAGGATACACATTTGTTAACAAAATCCGCCTCCAGGCTTTCCTTGTCAACAATAGGGTCTGTAGTTTTTTCAAATAATAATAGTAGTTTATCACGATTCCAAATTTAGTTCCCAGTGTCCCCTTAGCACAATCAATCACTGAAAGTGAAGTGGCAAGGAAGGGTCTACCCAATATGACTGTGGGTTGCATGTTAGTTACATTTTTAGCATAATCAAGTACTAGAAGTCAACTGGGTAACAAAAATCCTCCACATGTACCATCACTTATATATCATGCCCTGAGGATGCGTATGGGTTTGATCCGCTAAAACCATGGTGGTGTTTACTTTATGAAGCAGACCGAACTCATATTGATCATATAAACTATCGGGCATGATACTAACACAAGCGCCAAGATCTAGCAGTGCCCGATAAGTTTTAAATTCACCAATTTGGATTGATAAAAAGGGCACTCCTGGGTCTTGAAGTTTACTCAGGATAGTATTATTATCAGCCCTCTCATCCTTTATTTTGGTAATTTATCATTTAAACATTTATCACAAGAACAATTTTCACAAAAAGATGTTTCATTCGGTTTTAGTTCAGAGTTATTTTGAAAAAAAATTTCATACTTACCCACATTTTCAATCTCATCACTAATATTCTCCACCCCCCCCCCCCCCTCAAAAAATTGTGGTGTTGGATCAATTTGAACACTAGAAATTCCAAAATTAGGTAAAATACTTACCGCATTGATATGCATGTTGTTCCCCTTTCTTTAAGCTCGAGATGTAGTGTTGCGGGTTTGTTGTGGAGTCACTTGGTAAATTGACCTTTGTTTTTCTTCAAATTCGCCACATCAGTTGCAAGTTGACCCATTTGAGTTGTCAAATACTGAATGGCTTTGTCACAGACTTCTTCTTTTTGCATGCGCACTTCATCAAGTTGATTCCTCTTTTGCATGCCTTATTGCATCATCTTAAGCATATCCATGACTTCATTCCCACTTGAAGAACTTTGAACCGAAGACCCACTAAAACCAATTCCCGTTTGTTGAAATTGACATTGGATGCCTTGATTCTTGTATTGTTGGCGTGGAACATAATTTTCTTGATTCTCTTGGAAATTCGGATTGGATTGAGTAGCCGGATTCCCATAACAAAAATTTGGATGATTTCTCAACCCGGGGTGATAAGTGTTTGAGTTTATGTTGTAATTTCTACCACCCCCTTGACCTAGAATCACATTCACTTCCTCCACTTGTTTTTGTCCCACCATACACACATCCGCTGCATGACCCAATTCATTACAATTAGTACAAACATCAATTACTTGATTCGTGGTTTGTACTCCTCCATCTTCTACGACGTGTACGTGCGGTCTTCCAATTGTCGGCCTTGCTCTTCATGCAGTTTGAGCCATTCTTTTTGATGTGACAGAAATTTGCTCCAAAAACGCCCAATCATCTTCCTCATATTTAGTACCAAATGTACCATTTGTAATTGACATCAAATCCCGCTCATGTTCCGTGTTCAACATCTCATGAAAAGCATTCAACAACTCCCAAAGAGCAATACCATGGTGAGGACGATTCTTGATCATCATGTTAAACCGTTCAAATGCTTCATGAAACATCTCACCCAATTGTTGTTGAAAAGTTCTCAAACTCCTTCTTGTATCATTAGTCTTTTAAGCCATGTAAAACTCTTCCAAAATTCTTTGTTGCATATCTGCCCAAGTATAAATTAATGCGGAAGGCAATGTGTAAAACCATCTTTTTGCCTAATCTTCCAAAGAAAATTGAAAAAGCACCAATTTAACCTCATCCGCCAAAAAACCTTGACCCCCAATCGTGTTGCAAATGGAGTCACACGCCTACAAATGAAAATAAGGTTCTTTCGTTGCTAAACCTTTATACATTGGTAGAATTTGGAGCACATTGGTTCTAACTTTAAATTTTCTTCCTTGTTGATTTTGAGGAATAACCACCGGATACAAATTATTAGTGATGACCGGTCGAAAGTGAGCCTCAATTCCCCTTACCATTTCTCTTGCATGCCTTCTTAGTACCCCCAATGGTACTCTTGGTTTGGCCTATTTGCCTATACATGGGCCTTGGAGGTGCATATTGTTGAAATTGTGGTTGGGGAATTTGTTGTTGAAATTTTGCTCTTGTTGCCATTTTGGAGGAACTTGTTGTTATATAACCGGTGATGGTTGAACTTGTTTTTGAACAACCGGTGGTGGTTGTCTATTAAATTATTGAACTAGCTCTGTTTGTTGCCTTTGAGCATATGCAAAATTCCATTGATTCATCCTTTGATTTCCATCACCTCCCGTGAAATAACCTTCCACTTCATAACCCTCGAACTCCCTTTCAAACCCATCACCATAAACATCACCTTGTATTCTTGAAGATTGCATAAAAGGCGGTGGTTGATATTGGAAACTTGATTGTGGTTGTTGAAAAATTGGAGTGGTATGCACTATAGGTGGTTCTTGTTGGTATGGAGGGGTTGGTATTGTTGGGATGATGATGGATAAATGATGTGGTCTAAAATATACATATTATTATATAAGTATTTCCTATACTTTGAGCATTTTTGAGTTAGACTTTTATTGTATATTATATTTAATTGGTTCATATGTGAGTTTTTATGGTCCTAAGAGATAATGAGATAAAAATTGGGTACTTTTACTAAACTTAAAACTAACACTATTAACCTTTATTGATTTTTATTAATCATGTTTTTTTAACTCAAAGTTAATATTACAAATTTTTAAACGAATTTAAGTGTACACAATTTGGAGACCATGTTTCCTATAAAATAACTATATCTTACGTTATGGTGAAAACATATTTAATTTTAAATCATGAATTATTATATCCGGTGTATATTTGTGGGCTATGTAAAGAAAGAAAAGAAAGAAAGAGAAATCGAGTGTTAAAAAGCCCTTATGAATTGGTTTGAGGTTCTAGAAAGAAATATTACAAAGGCCCATGTGAATATGCATTTAACCGACTCCATTCCAACATATAAATGATGAGGTCGGCTTATCGAAGCTTGTTTTTTTTGGTGAGGAAAACCCTACGGACGAAAGACAGAAATCAACGCAAGGACAAAGAAGAATATTATAAAGAAAAAAAGAAAGCCTTTGGTTCAAGTGGAGATCGTTTGGTTTAACACCTACTCAACCAAGCATCAACATAGTTTGGTTTGAATTTATTATTTTAATTATGAGCTTGGTTGTTGAACTTAATTATTTTAGTTTCTTTGATTTTAAGATGTTAGGCTAAACTTATTAGACTGCCTATGTCGTGATGAACCATTGTTCGGTTTGATTTTGTTTGGATTTTGTTTCGTTATAGATTTTATGTTATAAGTAAATTGTTGAGTTTGATTTAATTGATGCGTGTGATTGCTTGGTTTTGTTTACTTGGATTTATTGTTTCACATTGCCCTTGTTGATTGTTTCATAGGATAGGGTTTTGTTAGGTCATTTACTGTGTGTTCTTGACTAGTTTGTGATTAATATCAATTAAAATCATAGAAACAATAAAATCAATTAAACAGATAAAAGTGAGCTGCTAGTCTAAAAAGCTGTAAGGTGATAGGCTATTGATAGATCTTTGCTTGTCGGGATTGCTAGATTTAGTTCTTCGTAAGGAGTCCGTCTAGATTTGATTGTCAGCTTAGTCTATTAAATTAATTGAGTCTGCTTTGCTATCTTTGAATTCCGCGATGTAAGGTAGGTTTTCGTCATAAAGATACTTAAACATAAACTATTAAATAACCGTAAGGAAGTTTAATTCATAAAACTGGTGAGTCTTAAAAATTGTTAGAAATCGATAGGCGTCTTCTTGAAGTTCAAGGGTCCTGTTCGGGTTTTCTGTCAAGGGTCTATTTTATGATCCCGGTTCCATAACTTGAGTTTTCCATTTGATTAATAACCGTAACTTTGGGGATTCTGGCCTAGGTAGTTATCTTTATCATCTGAATCAATCTAAGTTTTCTTAATTGTTTATTAGTTAAAGTAATTAGGATTAAGGTTATTATTAATTAATTAATTAGTTTTAAGGTTATGATTATGTTTTATTATTATTATTATTATTATATTTATTAGGTTTAGGGTTTTAAAATTTTATTATTAGTTTAATAATTAGTTAACTAAAGTAATCATTAGTTAGTTATTATCAGAGTTTTAATTAATTAGTATTAAATTCCCCCTCAAATATTATTAATAAATAGTCGTGTCTTGTAGTTGAGTCTAATTTGCTAGTTTCGTAATTTAAAGAGTCTCGTGGGTTCTATATCTGGACTTACTTAGCTTTACTAGAATCGATCGGTTCACTTGCCGGTTAGTAGTTTAAGTTAAGTTTAAGGGCCTGGAGTATTACTTAGTGTCTAGATTAGTATAATTTTAGTTAATAATTATTTGACTACTTTTAGCTCATCAACCAAAACTTGATGTGCTGAAATGGCCCAAGTATAAATCTTTGTTTCCTAAGTATCCCCGGCAACGGCGCCAAAAACTTGATGTGCTGAAACGGTCTATTAAAAAACTTAACCTAACCTAGACACTCTAGTTTTAAATTTATAAATCTAGACTATCCTAATGCTAGACCACTAGACAGACAAGTGTACCTATCAACTGTAGTAAAGCCTAACGAAGTCCGGATGTCGAACCCACAGGACACTAGCGACACCTAAACTAGACTCTGACTTAACTAAACTTAATAAATTTAATTGATTTTTTTGTGTTTTTTATTATTAAATATAAACTAAATAATACTTAAACTAAAACCAACACCAAAAATAGACACGAACAAATAAGGGTGGAACTCAAGTAGGGGAAATAACAACCTAGGCAAGGAATCCCACTAGTCAACTTTAAACTTTCGGAATTGGATTTATGATTGGTACCGTATTCTAAAAATATGAAATTTAAGGAATAAATAAAGTACGCTAGATCTCCTCCCGGTCTCACCAACAATACCTAAGAACCTTATATATCATGTAAGCTCAACGGTTTAATGGTTCGGATCACCTCCCAGTCTCACCTTACCTAACAATGCTAAGTTACCCAAAGATTAAATCACCTCCCGGTCTCTCTAATCACAAAACACCCTAAGGCGTAAGGGGTATTTTTATTAAACTTGGTTATAAATCGGATCTGTAACAATCTAAAGGAATCTAGGGTAACTCACTCCCGTGCAATCACTACCCAAACCCGCAAAAGACCAAAACAGACAACACTTAACTACCTCCCGGTCTCTCAAGTGGCAGAATACAAGGAATCTCTAAATTCTCAATTACCGTTCCTATGGAATACGTTAACTATATACCATAAACTAGTTACAAACACACAGTAAGTAACCTAATATGCATCCATACATGAAATACATTCACAAAGACACATATGGAACAATAAATTGATAATAAATGAATATCAAATACGCATATTGATCACAACCAAATAAAATAAAAACTTTACCAAAACATCAATCAAATAATAATAATCCAAAACCGAAAATAATACGAGTCTAACAAGTATTCATCCAAACCCAGGCAGTATAAAAGGTTAGCCAATCATAATTACGAATGAAACAAAAATAAAATATAGATCACGGTTCATCGTAAAAGAAATAAATATGATTGAGCTACTAGCCTGTGAGCTTAAATTAATTGAGCTGTGTGGTAGCTTGCTTCTTTAATTCACTTTTTGAATTGCCGTGACTTATGTAGACGTGCGTGCTTGCTTTGACGTGCTTGAGTGCTTGTTGAATTCTTGGCCGTGGAATATTTGACCTCCTGGAGCTTACGACACAGCAGGGGCGCCCTCCTTTTTGCTTCCCCCAATAATAATCAATCTTTTTTTCTTTTTATAGTGCTCTCCACCGACTTCATAACAAAATTAATAATCCAGCCCACGTTTTGAACAATAGCTGACGAGCCCAATGTCTATTTGTTGATGCATGATAATTTCATTATGGTGGGCCACGCTTTCCATGTAGTTACTATACACAAATTCAAAGATTAAGTTAATATAAAAATATTGCTCGTATTTTATAATCAACTTGTGATTTGCAAGATATTTTCTTTTTGAAACTGATGTGTATAATAACAATAATAATAATCTTGTAATCTATACAATATATTCGACCATTTACTCGTTGATCTTAACGAAAATACTATGTTTTAGCTCGTTGTCTCTCAAAACCTTTAAACTCATATATAAACCAATTAATAATTATATTCAATAGAAACATGGCTCAAAAGTATTTAAAAGTGAAGAAAATATATATATATATATATATATATATATATATAATTTAGCCCATATCAGAAATATTACAAAGGCCCATGTGAATAAGAATTTAACCGACTCCATTCCAACATATAAATGATGAGGTCGGCTGATTGAAGCTGGTTTTTTTTTGGTGAGGAAAACCCTACGGACGAAAGACAGAAATCAACGCAAGGACAAAGACGAATATTATAAAGAAAAAAAGAAAGCCTTTGGTTCAAGTGGAGATGGTTTGGGTTTAACACCTACTCAACTAAACATCAACATAGTTCGGTTTGAATTTATTATTTTAATTATGAGCTTGGTTGTTGAACTTAATTATTTTAGTTTCTTTGATTTTAAAATGTTAGGCTAAACTTATTAGACTGCCTATGTCGTGATGAACCATTGTTCGGTTTGATTTTGTTTGGATTTCGTTTCGTTATAGATTTTATGTTATAAGTAAATTGTTGAGTTTGATTTAATTGATGCGTGTGATTGCTTGGTTTTGTTTACTTGGATTTATTGTTTCACATTGCCCTTGTTGATTGTTTCATAGGATAGGGTTTTGTTAGGTCATTTACTGTGTGTTCTTGACTAGTTTGTGATTAATATCGATTAAAATCATAGAAACAATAAAATTAATTAAACAGATAAAAGTGAGCTGCTAGTCTAAAAAGCTGTAAGGTGATAGGCTATTGATAGATCTTTGCTTGTCGGGATTGCTAGATTTAGTTCTTCGTAAGGAGTCCGTCTAGATTTGATTGTCAGCTTAGTCTATTATATTAATTGAGTCTGCTTTGCTATCTTTGAATTCCGCGCTGTAAGGTAGGTTTTCGTCATAAAGATACTTAAACATAAACTATTAAATAACCGTAAGGAAGTTTAATTCATAAAACTGGTGAGTCTTAAAAATTGTTAGAAATCCATAGGCGTCTTCTTAAAGTTCAAGGGTCCTGTTCGGGTTTTCTGTCAAGGGTCTATTTTATGATCCCGGTTCCATAACTTGAGTTTTCCAGTTGATTAATAACCGTAACTTTAGGGATTCTGGCCTAGGTAGTTATCTTTATCATTTGAATCAATCTAAGTTTTCTTAATTGTTTATTAGTTAAAGTAATTAGGATTAAGGTTATTATTAATTAATTAATTAGTTTTAAGGTTATGATTATGTTTTATTATTATTCTAATATTCATTAGGTTTAGGGTTTTCAAATTTTATTATTAGTTTAATAATTAGTTAATTAAAGTAATCATTAGTTAGTTATTATCAGAGTTTTAATTAATTAGTATTAAATTCCCCCTCAAATATTATTAATAAATAGTCGTGTCTTGTAGTTGAGTCTAATTTGCTAGTTTCGTAATTTAAAGAGTCTCGTGGGTTCTATATCTGGACTTACTTAGCTGTACTAGAATCGATCGGTTCACTTGCCGGTTAGTAGTTTAAGTTAAGTTTAAGGGCCTGGAGTATTACTTAGTGTCTAGATTAGTATAATTTTAGTTAATACTTATTTGACTACTTTTAGCTCATCAACCAAAACTTGATGTCCTGAAACGGCCCAAGTATAAATCTTTGTTTCCTAAGTATCCCCGGCAACGGCGCCAAAAACTTGATGTGCTGAAACGGTCTATTAAAAAACTTAACCTAACCTAGACACTCTAGTTTTAAATTTATAAATCTAGACTATCCTAATGCTAGACCACTAGACAGACAAGTGTACCTATCAACTGTAGTAAAGCCTAACGAAGTCCGGATGTCGAACCCACAGGACACTAGCGACACCTAAACTAGATGTTGGTGCATAAATGTCAGTAGTTCATAGTCTAGAGTCTGTAATCGAGTCTGTAATGTTATTTATGTTTTTGTTTAAAGCGAAGTTGTTAACAAGTTCGCTTAGGCGAACTTGTTGAACAAGCGAAGTTATGGACAACTTCGCCTGAACATATCAGGCGAAGTTGTCGTGTATATAAAGTCTTAGGTTACGTCTTTGATAAGTAGTTCGTGAGGAGTTCAGTGAATCGTGTGATAGTTGTTAGCAGTTTTGGTTAACGAGTCTGTAATAGTGATATCGTATCACGTGTTCGGTTATCAATATAACGTGTTCGTTTATTGTATCGTGTTTGTTTGATTTGCTTTCTACACTCGTAACGATCTACGCAGGGATTCCGCACCTGAGTAGAACGCGATATCTCGTGTGATCCGTCCAGGGAACCTACAATTGGTATCAGAGCGTTTGCTCGATTGTGTGGTTCGGGATATTCACGCGGGTGTAGAAATCGTCCCGTTTCGACTATTCGCGGGACGTGTTTTTGGTGTTTTTGATCATTCTTACCTCCTACCATCGTGTTCAAGCCTTTACACCATCAAAAACCTCGTTAAAATCCGATTTACAGATCTGCAGAAACTTCGTGTTCATCAGGCGAAGTTGCCGTCACTGTGCGTAGGGTTTCGGCGAAGATATAAGGTTAAGCGAAGTTATCCACAACTTCGCCTACCTTCTCAAGTTCGCTTAACTCAAGCGAAGTTCTCTACAACTTCGCCTACCTCTTAAGTTCGCTTACCTCAAGCGAAGTTAAGAATCAGCGAAGTTAATCAGCAGTGTTATCAGCGAAGTTCTTCAGCGAAGTTCTCTACAACTTCGCCTACTTCAAGCGAAGTTATCCGTAACTTCGCCTACTGGACTTAAAAAAAAAAAAAAAAAAAACTTTTAACTTTTCAGGTTTCTTACTTTCGGGAAAGATGTCGTCGATCAACATCTCTGAGTTAGTGAAGATGGAAGTTGAAGCAGGGTCGGCTACCAAGGCCCCAAGATTGCTGAAGGGAACCGATTTCGTTGCATGGAAGGATCGGTTCATACAGTACGTCAAATACCAGGATGCGAAGATGTGGGTATGCATCCAGGATGGGTATATTCCACCAATTATGGAGTATGAAGGTCGTGACCAAATCAAGAAGTATAGTAAAATGGAAGAAGAAGAGAAAAAGATGTATGAGGCCGAGAGCAAGGCTCATGCTGCTATTACTATGGCTCTTCCACAAGAGATCCTTCATACGTTTAGAAAGTACACATCAGCAAGAGAGCTTTGGGAAGCTCTTGAGAGCAGATTTGAAGGGAATGTAGGAATCCGGGCTTCAAAGATAAAATTGCTCAAAACCCAGTTCTCAGTCTTCAAGTATTTGAAGAATGAATCTTTAGATGATATTATCACTCGATACTACCATCTGATGACTGAATGAGCAACTATTCCATTTCCTACCGAGAAGAAGAAATAGTTGAGAAGCTTCTAGATGCTCTCCCACCAAAATGGGAGATGTACACTGTGCTGATGAGGGAAGACAAAGACTTTCCCACATATGATCTAGAAACGGCAGTCAACAAGCTCAGAACCTTTGAGCTTAACATGGCCAGAAAAGAGACCTCTATGGATCAGGTTCAAGATCCAGGTATGTATGGAGCTAAAGTCAACACTAGCTCAGGATCGAAGACTGAATCGGCTGCCTACTACACAAAGGGAGAGTCGGGCCCCAACTCATCTCATGAGGGGCATGTGTCAGTTAACACAAATGGGGATGTTTGCTATGTAGCAGCTGGATCGAGTGGTTCTCAACCCCAGGTAAGCAAGAGTAGTTGCTCTTCAAGTGTTCCCAGCAACAACTACTCCAAGATGCCTATGAGTGTCAAGTCTGCTGAAGAGCAGTTTGGTCTCTATGCTTCTTTTATCGCTTCCTATGAGAACTATGTTCAAGGGAAGATTGTTGATCCAGCTATGTTGGATGAAGATTACGATCAGATTGATACTGACGATATGGAAGAAATGGATCTACAATGGCTGATGGCCATGATTGTGAGGAGGGTGAAAAGGTTTATGAATAAGACCGGTAGAAAGTTTGTCGGAGGAAGACCAGGGTTCGACAAGTCAAAGGTGAGATGCTACAATTGTCAACAAAACGGTCACTTTGAAAAGGAGTGTAGGAATGAGCGTGTAGAACGTGGTCAAGGAAAGTCTACACAGCATAATGAGGGAAGAAAAGATTATAGTGCCATGATTTCCAGAGGAGATGGTGAATACAACTGGAACCTGCTTTCTAAAGAAACTTTTGAGCAGGCAAATTTGGCAAAGGTTGAAACTGAAGAAAGTGAGAGGGCTACCAAAGAAGAAAAAGCTCTTATGGCAGATGATAATGACCAGCTCTCCGAGGTATGTTCTAAACCTATATGTTCAAAATGTGAGAACTTGTCTGAGCAACTAGCAACCATAACTGATCAGTATGTTAGGTTGGATGCTGAATTTAAAACCATAAAAGAAGATCATCACTTTATTAAATCAAGAGAAAATAATTATAAAATTAAAATAAAAGCTTGTGAAAAAGATGTTAAAAGTTTAAAAACTAAACTTGCTGAAAAAATTGAAGTGATTGATTTAAGTTATGAGGTTTTGGAAGAAAAGACCAAACTAATTGCTGAGAGAGAAAAACAGATTGCTGACCACCAGGTGAAAGTGGTGGAACTGAATCGAAAACTGGAGCAGTTTAGAAATTCCTCTGCTATACTTGATCACCTTGTTAGTGATCAAGGTTCCTCAGTCAAGAAAGGAGGAATCGGTTATCATGAGGTTCCACCACCGTACAATCACAATTACACTTTTAACCCTAGTATTCAGAAATCTGTTGACTTTGAGGTTGCTCAGACAGTGCCAATTAAAGTAACCATTAAAGAACCAAATGTTAGTAGAGGCGAAACAAGTTCGCCTGTTTCAAGTGTTGATATTTCTGATCAAAGTCCAGTCTCATCAGATTCGGATAAGTCATCCGAGTCTGGTAAGGCAAAAGAGGAGGTTGTGTTACCCAAGAGTGGAGAAAAAGATAAAACGAATAAAAAGAGTACTCCACTAAACCCGTACGTCCCACCTTATGTGAGACGAACGGGCAGTAATATAGCCTCGACATCTAAAACACCTGTTGATAAAAAGGTTGAACATAGGTGTTGTTTTAGATGTAATCAATTAGGACATCTTGTTGCAAATTGCCCTCTGAAGCAGCGATTCAGAGGTGTAAGGCCTACTAAAGCTGAGAATAGACCTAATAGTAATTATTATGCTCCTAAAAATGAAAACCACTTAAAATTCAAAAATGTGAATAATTGAGGTTTTCATAGAAACAAATCTCAGTTTTACACTTCTAATAACCAAACCACAAGCTATAATACTTTCAATTCTCAAAGGTTTGGAAGCCTTACAATCAATCTTCAATAAGATATCCTAATGGGACTTACAGGAGTTATCGAGATACTAACTTTGGAAAGCCAAAGTTTGGGATGTATAGATCCAAGACCAATTGGTCTTGGGTCCCTAAATTCTAATCTTTTGCTTTATTGTGCAGGAACAGTTGAACAGGGCTGCCAACAATCTTTGGGTTGTAGATAGCGGCTGTTCCCGGCACATGACGGGTAACAAATACTTGTTACACGATTTGAAACCTGTTCAAGGAGGGAGAGTAAGCTTTGCCGGAGAAAGTGGAGGCAATATTACTGGAAGGGGAACGGTGTCGAACGGAAAGATGACATTGGAGAATGTTAACTTTGTAGAAGAATTGAAATACAATCTGCTAAGTGTGTCACAGATTTGTGATAAGGAGTACACCGTTCATTTTACAAAGAACGAGGCGATTGTGTTGAAACCAGGTTTTCAGATACCTAAGGAGTGGATTTTGATGAAGGCTCCACGTGAAAGAAATACGTACACTATGGATATGAGATCAACTGAAATGGCCACGGCAGAATCATGCCTTATGACAAAAGCGAGTGAAACAGAGTCCGAATTATGGCATAGGAGAATGGGGCACATTCATCTTCGGAAGATGAACCACATTGTCAGGAATGGGCTTGTGCTGGGCGTTCCCTTGAAAAATTTCAATTTTGAAGATAAATGTATAGCGTGCAAGAAGGGAAAGCAGCACAAGAAATCCCATCTCACCAAGAAAGTCAATTCAATTGCCAGTACTCTGGAGTTGCTTCACATGGATCTCTTCGGTCCTGTGAACGCAAAAAGTCTTGGAGGAACTTCTTATTGCTTGGTGATCACTGATGACTACTCACGATATTCGTGGGTGTATTTCCTGAAATCAAAAGACGAAACGGCTCAGATGGTGAAGAATTTGATTACCAAAGTTGAGAACGTAATGGATAAAAGGGTTAAGTTCATCAGGAGTGACAATGGAACGGAGTTCAAGAATTTTGAGATGGAGATCTTCTGCCTTCAGAGAGGGATTGAACACCAATACAGCGCTCCGTATACACCGCAACAGAATGGAGTGGCTGAAAGGAAGAACAGAACGTTAATTGAAGGAGCCAGAACTATGCTGGCTGATTCGAAGCTTCCTGTGGTGTTTTGGGCTGAAGCTGTTGCTACAGCTTGTTATGTTCTGAATAGGGTCTTAACTGTTAAAAGACTTGGTAAAACGTGTTATGAGCTTATGCATGGGAGAAAGCCCAACTTGAGTGGTCTTGAACCATTCGGGTCCCCGTGTTCGATTTTGAAGACAAATTCTAAATTTGGTGAAGTAGCCGATGAAGGAATCTTAGTCGGTTATGTTGTTGGGACTCCCAACAGACGCATCTTCAATACATCGACCAGCAAGGTTGAGGTGGTGTGTAACACCGATATCACAAGTTACCAACCGCCAAAACCAAGCAACGGACCTGCTGAGTTTTTCGACTATGTTAAACTTTTTAAGTCTTTTAACATACCGTATTTGGATATTGCTGAAGAAGAAGAGAGAGTTGCTACGAAGATGATCCTTGATGAGGAAGAAGACCTATTGCAAAGACAGCTGATCGATAAATGTCAACCTTCCTCATCAAATGCTGTCGATACCCCTGCTACCTCGACTGAAGAAGAATTTTTCAATCCATTTCAATCTCAGCATGAAACAACCATAGACGAGCTCTCTTCTAACTTGGAAGACAATTTGCATGTCGGTTCTGTTCCGACCACGAGAATTCATAAAGATCACCCTTTGGAGAATGTGATTGGTGATGTGTCCTCCGGTGTACAAACAAGACGTAGCTTGAATGAGCACACCTGTGTTTACACAAGCATTAAGGAGACAGGGATAATCAACGAATGCTTGTACACCTGCTTTATCAGCCAGACTGAGCCGAAGAATTATCAAATGGCTCTCAAGGACAGCTCGTGGGTCGAAGCCATGCAAGAAGAGTTGGCTCAGTTCAAGAAAATGGAAGTATGGGATTTGGTTGAAAAACCAAAGCATGTGCATGCGATAGGCACAAAATGGGTGTTTAAGTGCAAGAGAGACGAGAAAGGGATTATCATAAGAAACAAGGCGAGACTAGTTGTGAAAGGATTCAATCAACAAGAGGGTATTGATTATAATGAAGTGTTCGCTCATGTGGCAAGGTTGGAAGCCATTAGATTGTTTTTGGCGTTTGCTGCATATAAAAAGATGAAGGTATTTCAGTTGGATGTGAAGAGTGCGTTTCTGAATGGGAAAGTTGATAAGGTTGTGTATGTTGAGCAGCCTCCGGGTTTTCCTGACCCAGACTTTCCAGACCACGTTTACAAGTTAAGCAAGGCATTGTATGGACTACATCAGGCACCTCATGCCTGGTACTCAACTTTATCAGATTACTTGCTTGAAAATGGGTTTGAAAGAGGGAAAATTCATAGCACGTTGTTCGTTAAGAGAGAAGGAAGCGACTTCCTACTGGTGCAAGTCTACGTGGATGACATTATCTTTGCTGCATCAAAAGTCTCCATGTGTCAGGAGTTTGAGGACGTCATGAAGAAAAGGTTTGAAATGAGTGCTATGGGTGAACTAACTTTCTTTTTAGGATTGCAGGTTGATCAGAAGAAGGATGGGATGTTCATTCATCAGACCAAGTATATCCATGATGTGCTCAAACGCTTCAAGATGGAGGACAGCTCTCCATTCGACACTCCAATCTGCGTCAATCACAAATTGGGTGCTGAGTCAGACGGTGATGCAGATGTGGACCCAACTCAGTATCGGGCTATTATAGGTTCTTTAATGTACTTAACTGCTTCTAGGCCTGATATAATGTTTGCTGTTTGTCTTTGTGCTCGTTTTCAGGCAAACCCAAAGGAATCTCACATGAAGGGTGTGAAGAGGATCTTGCGGTATCTCAATGGCAAACCGAAGCTGGGGTTGTGGTACCCGAGAGGAGGAGACTTGGAGCTAGTCGCTTACACAGATTCTGATTATGGAGGGTGCAATCAGAGTCGGAAGTCAACAACTGGAGGATGTCAGTTTCTTGGTGGCAGATTGGTGTCATTGGCAATGCAAGAAACAGACTTCGGTCGCAATTTCAACCTGTGAGGCAGAATACATGGCAGCATCCAACTGCTGCTCCCAGGTTCTTTGGATTCAACAACAGTTGCGCGACTATGGTCTGAATTTCTTACTTACACCTATTTGCATTGATAACACAGCTGCTATCTCAGTAACTAACAATCCCGTGAAACATAGTAAAACTAAACATATTGACATACGTCATCATTTTATACGGGATTGTGCTGAGAAGAAACTGATTTTGCTTGAAAAAGTGGATACGCTTGATAATTTCGCTGATCTTTATACTAAAGCGTTTGACAAATCAAGATTTCAAAATCTTATTAAGTTGAATGGGATGATCAATCCCGAGTAACCATGCTTTTTATGTTTAATAAAATAAAATAAAATAAAATAAAAAAATAAAAAAAAATCACTATCGCTTAAAATTATGTTGGTTACCACAGTTTGAAGAACATGTCTTAGGATATGTTTGGTCCTCATTTCTACTTGTAGAATATGAGAATAGCCATTAACCAGATGACTGAAAGTGACCGGGGAGGTTAATGATGAGTTTTCTTTCTTTCGCTAAAAATTAGTCGATCATACTTAGTTAGAAGAACACATACTTGTATGTGGTCGGTCCAGCTGATCCATTGGATCTTCGGGATAGCCGTTTACCTGAAGACTTTGTTTTGGTCGGGGCGATAAATGTCAAAAAATTTTTTTGGGAAATGAAATTATTTTTCAAGTCTACTACTTCGTAAGAAGTACGTTTGCTATGTTAAACGGAAAATTGATCCAACCTTGGAAAATGATAGATATACTAACTTTGTGTGCTTAACTAGTGAAGTTATTAGGCTTAAAGGCTTTAGGACAGTCATTGTATGTCATGGTAACTTTTTATGGTGCGTAAAAGTAGACGTGATACAAACTAAATCTACTTGATTTTACGTGGAAACTCCTTAAGAGTTTTGCATGTCTTCATATATATCTTTCCGAATGATAGGCAGAAACGCGATTACCCAGTCATACACGAGCCCATGTGTGTTCTGATTCCCGTGAAGATAGCGTTTCAAGAAACTGCAGTGATCCAGATTCGGGACTTGCAGTTGATTTACTACTCTGAAGTCTATGTAAATTTGCAAGTTATTAAAAAAAAAAAATTTGAGTTAATGAAACATTCTATAGCTGAAAATGTCAAGACTTCTCAATCATAGAGTAAGAAGGAGAACGGGAAGCAGATGAAGAGTAATTACAAACTTAATCAGACACTATGGGTCGAGGTCAATTCGGGGTGACTTGGGGAAAGCCAAATACGCTTTGAGGATAGATAGGAGGCATCAATATTTCTGAGTTGTTGCCCACTTAAATTTTGAGGCATAATTGAACCTAACTCGTATCACAGAAACGATGAAAACCATCTTAAGTTATTTACCTGCTTACAACCTGTTTCCTTATGTCATAATACAGCTAAACACGGATCTATGTGACAGTCACATACTTAGTATGATTCCTGTTCGGATCTTTTCTAAGACGTAGCAGTCCCTATCGAGACTGAAATTTGATCCCTTATACTTAAATTGTTTAAAGTTTTCTTTTTATGTAGTTGTATTTTTTTTTTATAACAGGTTACTTGGACTTGATCGTGTCATTTAGTTCTTAAAGGAAAGTTTTATAACTTGATTGAAAAAATGTTAAAATTATAAGGTTAAATTTTGTAAATATAGGCGATGTTGTTGAACAGGCGAAGTTGTGGATAACTTCGCCTAGGCGAAGTTATCCGTAGCTTCGCCTGTATAACTTCGCCCCTATATAAGGATTTTCAAGAGTCAAACAATTCATTATTCTCAACTCAGCGAACTTATATCCTCCGTTTTCACAGCGAACTTATATACAGATCCATACTTGTTTTCTTTCTTCGTTCTCAAACCGATTTAAAGGTTGGTTGGGTTATTACATCGTATTATCCATTCATTGATGTTAATCTAAGGTTGTTTCGACAACTGGGTAATAACCTCGGACGACCGATCCTTAAACCCGATTTCAAAACTTGTTTTCAAGTGGTCATGTACAACCTGGTCGTTTAGTTATCATTAATATCATGTGTTTTAGCCTCCTCAATCGTTAAAATTAATCGAAACATCGGATTTTCGAGTTTGAATCAAACTCACTGTCGCCGATTCATATTCAGGCGAACTTAAGGTTTAGGCGAAGTTATCCGTAACTTCGCCTGATGCTCATCTTCGCCTGAAGCTTAAATTCGCCTGAGGCGATGTTGTGGTGAGGCGAACTTAAAGATGAAGCGAAGTTGTTCCCAACTTCGCCCCAACTTTAACTTCGCCTGGATCCTTTTAACTTAACAATTATTAGACGAACTTAAAGATGAAGCGAAGTTGTTCCCAACTTCGCCTCAACTTTAACTTCGCCTATACAGTTTTTATCACAACTTCGCTCATGGTAACAAGCGAACTTGTGTTATGTCTTAATGTTTATCTAACTTGGTTCGTTTGTTGCAGATATGGCTGCTGTTGCCGGTGCTGGAGGTGCTGGAGGCGATGACGGAGGAGACAATCAGAGGCAATTCTTCCCGGGTCACAATATGTACATTACCTTAGACCCGGAAGCTAGCGGAGTAGAAGACTACCGTGAGATCATTTCTTTCCTCATTCGCTTGAGGATATTTCACGCAATCACGACAACTCTGCCGATATCCTTACCCAATATCGAGGATTTCTGGCAGACGGTGGAGTATGATTGTCGTGTTGAGCCCCCGGTCATGAGAGCAACAGTAAATAATCAAGAAGTTCAGTTCTCATCTGAACAAATTCGGGTAGCGTTACGCTTTGGAGAGGAAACTCGGGACGACCCGATTGACTTTGTGGCTCCGTTTCGTGATGGAGCGTTTCTGCGAATGGGCTATTCTGGTCCATTGGGCGATACCCAGAGACGGAAGGGGTTCCTGCTCGATCAGTGGCGCTTCCTCATGCACGTTATGATAGTATGCATGTCTGGGAGGAAGGCGGGCACTGACGGTATGGGTGCGACCATGCAGTCAGCAATGACTGCTCTGACTTATAACAAACGTTATAGCTTTAGTCAGATGGTCTTTTACGAGATCGACAGACAGAGGAGGGCGATAGCTCGGGAGCGGTTCATAATGTATCCAAGATTCATCCAGATGATCTTGAACCATGTGGCTCCGAATTTGCCTCAACGACGCCCGATAAGATACGTGGAGAGTGTGAGCAAACGTATCTTTGCTCAATGTCGCACATCCAGTGCGAGGAGCAAGCCTGAACTGCGTCCAAGGCATACTCCACTCTTCGGGTACTTGATAAACCCGGGGTATGTGCCAGCTCGGGGGGACGAGTTCAGAGACCCTCAACCACAACAGGCAGGAGCAACTCGTGATGTACCTACTGTGCCTGTTGTATCGGCTGAGGAGGATGTTGACCTTGATGCTGCATTTGGCGGCCAAGGTTTCTTCGACATGGATCGTTTTGATCCACATGAAGAAGTTCAGGTCTCTGCTGCACAGGTGAGGGAAGTGATTGTGACTAGAGCAGCAACGACGGTGGCTGACTCAGATCTTGACGACGTTATGGATGAGGCGAGGAGGATGTTGGTGACTAGAGAGAGGACGTTGGGGAAGAGAAAGAGGACGGTGGATGATAGTGAGTCAGAGGAAGAAGAGGAGGACATACACAAGTTGATCAGACGCTCGAGACGTGAAAGGACAGGTGCTAGTATGGGAGCTGGAGAGACTTCACGTGTTATACGTTTTGCTCCATCCGCACTGTCAGGTATGTCAATTGTTCCTACTTCTGTACAGGTTACAAGCGCTGCAGATGTTCCTGTGGTGGCAACATCAGCTGTTGGCATCCCATCCATCACACTACAGACGACGACTCCGGAGATTGTGTCGTTACCACCTCCAACGCTTACTCCTTCAGAGGTGGTGGCACGGTTTGTAGAGTCGACGGTCGTCGCAACTGCAGGGTTGTCGGTCACGATACCACCTACGGTTACGTCCACAACTGCTTCTGAAGTCCCGGTTACATTCGAGATCCCTCCTCAGTATACTCAAGACACATCTAACATGAGGTTTGATTTCGATGCAACCCTCTCAGACTCGGAGAGAATAGCTGCACTTGAGCGGGTCGTGGCAGAGCAATCGAGGATAAACTTTATCCAGACCCAGGCTATTCAATGCCTTGTAGCAGAGAATCAACTACAGTCGTCCCTCCTGGTTGAACATGGGCGTATTATAGATGCTATGAAGGAGTTCTTGGCATCTCAGGGGGAGACCGGCTGTAGAGGCGACGAGTTAAGGACGAAGAAGAGAAACGACAGAGACGATGATCCCAATGCACCGAAAGGTGCAGGTGGTGAGTTGCCAAGAACTACTCAAGCTCTTGGGACTTCCACAGCTCAGGGGGAGTCTGCAGGTGCAGTTGGTGGTGATGAGGTGGTGATGGTTGATGATGAAGATGATGTGATTGATGCGTTGAGAGAATTAGATGATGATATGCTAGAGGATGATGATGTGATTGATTATGATGTGCTGCCGTTTGAGGAGATTGAGAAGATTGGCGCACAAATTGTGATTGAAGATGAGATTGAAGAGGGTGAGATAGTAGAAGAAAATGTTGAACACGAGATCCCAGATGTGGAGAAAGCCAATATGGGTACTGAGATGGAAAACGATGAGACTGAGTGGGAGGAGCAGCCTAGGTGGAAGGAAGGCTGTGCTCATTGGTTTATTAAGACCAAGAAGCCTGCTATTCCAACCATGTTCAAGAAGAGTTATAACATCAAAGGCTACGCTGAGTCGAAGAAGGGAATTATCTGTTGGATATATGATGAACAGATAAAGTTGTTTGTGGTGAAGCGTTTTGATGGTATTCAGTACTTCAAGAGAACCTTGAGATCTCTCAATACATTGCCGGAATGTGAGGTGAAGGATTTGGCTAGGTTGGGCCTGATTAATAGAAGTGACGACAACATGGCAAGAGTTATTGGGAAGATCGTGTGGAAAGAAAGCATAAAAGAGAAGAAGTTTGATTTATTAAAGCCACAGAAGGGAAAGCTCGTGGAAGATACGGAAAGGGGAATGAGAGCAGATGGCAAGCCATGGATGGTGATGAAGTACAAACCGATTCGATGCATTAAGGAGGTTCCAATGAAGACTATGCCTCAAGATGTGTTGAAGAATCTTAAATGGTGGTATGTTGATTGCCAGACTGCTGAAGCCGTGATGGAAGACGAAGACGAACAAGAAGTGCTGAGGGTGTATGATCCGATGCATCTTGTTAACTTATCGAAAGCTGATCTGCAAGTGTTGAATGAAAAGAAGATATTTTATATTCCTGCTTGGAAGGACGAAGCAAGGAAATATCAGTGAGTAGTCACGGTATGTGTTAGAGAAGGAGTGCATGCGTGAAGATACAGGATTACAAGACAAGAGCTTAAAGATCAAGATATGAAGCTACTGCCAAGGGGGAGTCTGTTGGTGCATAAATGTCAGTAGTTCATAGTCTAGAGTCTGTAATCGAGTCTGTAATGTTATTTATGTTTTTGTTTAAAGCGAAGTTGTTAACAAGTTCGCCTAGGCGAACTTGTTGAACAAGCGAAGTTATGGACAACTTCGCCTGAACATATCAGGCGAAGTTGTCGTGTATATAAAGTCTTAGGTTACGGCTTTGATAAGTAGTTCGTGAGGAGTTCAGTGAATCGTGTGATAGTTGTTAGCAGTTTTGGTTAACGAGTCTGTAATAGTGATATCGTATCACGTGTTCGGTTATCAATATAACGTGTTCGTTTATTGTATCGTGTTTGTTTGATTTGCTTTCTACACTCGTAACGATCTACGCAGGGATTCCGCACCTGAGTAGAACGCGATATCTCGCGTGATCCGTCCAGGGAACCTACACTAGACTCTGACTTAACTAAACTTAATAAATTTAATTGATTTTTTGTGTTTTTTTATTATTAAATATAAACTAAATAATACTTAAACTAAAACCAACACTAAAAATAGACACGAACAAATAATGGTGGAACTCAAGTAGGGGAAATAACTACCTAGGCAAGGAATCCCACTAGTCAACTCGTAAACTTTCGGAATTGGATTGATGATTGGTACCGTATTCTAAAAATATGAAATTTAAGGAATAACTAAAGTACGCTAGATCTCCTCCCGGTCTCACCAACAATACCTAAGAACCTTATATATCATGTAAGCTCAACGGTTTAATGGTTCGGATCACCTCCCGGTCTCACCTTACCTAACTATGCTAAGTTACCCAAAGATTAAATCACCTCCCGGTCTCTCTAATCACAAAACACCCTAAGGCGTAAGGGGTATTTTTATTAAACTTGGTTATAAATCGGATCTGTAACAATCTAAAGGAATCTAGGGTAACTCACTCCCGTGCAATCACTACCCAAACCCGCAAAAGACCAAAACAGACAACACTTAACTACCTCCCGGTCTCTCAAGTGGCAGAATACAAGGAATCTCTAAATTCTCAATTACCGTTCCTATGGAATACGTTAACTATATACCATAAACTAGTTACAAACACACAGTAAGTAACCTAATATGCATCCATACATGAAATACCTTCACAAACACACATATGGAACAATAAATTGATAATAAATGAATATCAAATACGCATATTGATCACAACCAAATAAAATAAAAACTTTACCAAAACATCAATCAATTAATAATAATCCAAAACCGAAAATAATACGAGTCTAACATGTATTCATCCAAACCCAGGCAGTATAAAAGGTTAGCCAATCATAATTACGAATGAAACAAAAATAAAATATAGATCACGGTTCATCGTAAAAGAAATAAATATGATTGAGCTACTAGCCTGTGAGCTTAAATTAATTGAGCTGTGTGGTAGCTTGCTTCTTTAATTCACTTTTTGAATTGCCGTGACTTATGTAGACGTGCGTGCTTGCTTTGACGTGCTAGAGTGCTTGTTGAATTCTTGGCCGTGGAATATTAGACCTCCTGGAGCTTACGACACAGCAGGGGCGCCCCCCTTTTTGCTTCCCCCAATAATAATCAATCTTTTTTTTCTTTTTATAGTGCTCCCCACCGACTTCATAACAAAATTAATAATCCAGCCCACGTTTTGAACAATAGCTGACGAGCCCAATGTCTATTTGTTGATGCATGATAATTTCATTATGGTGGGCCACGCTTTCCATGTAGTTACTATACACAAATTCAAAGATTAAGTTAATATAAAAATATTGCTCGTATTTTATAATCAACTTGTGATTTGCAAGATATTTTCTTTTTGAAACTGATGTGTATAATAACAATAATAATAATAATCTTGTAATCTATACAATATATTCGACCATTTACTCGTTGATCTTAACGAAAATACTATGTTTTAGCTCGTTGTCTCTCAAAACCTTTAAACTCATATATAAACCAATTAATAATTATATTCAATAGAAACATGGCTCAAAAGTATTTAAAAGTGTAGAAAATATATATATATATATATATATTATATATAATTTAGCCCATATCAGAAATATTAAAACGCCCATGTGAATAAGAATTTAACCGACTCCATTCCAACATATAAATGATGAGGTCGGCTGATTGAAGCTGGTTTTTTTTGGTGAGGAAAACCCTACGGACGAAAGACAGAAATCAACGCAAGGACAAAGAAGAATATTATAAAGAAAAAAAGAAAGCCTTTGGTTCAAGTGGAGATGGTTTGGGTTTAACACCTACTCAACTAAACATCAACATAGTTCGGTTTGAATTTATTATTTTAATTATGAGCTTGGTTGTTGAACTTAATTATTTTAGTTTCTTTGATTTTAAAATGTTAGGCTAAACTTATTAGACTGCCTATGTCGTGAAGAACCATTGTTCGGTTTGATTTTGTTTGGATTTCGTTTCGTTATAGATTTTATGTTATAAGTAAATTGTTGAGTTTGATTTAATTGATGCGTGTGATTGCTTGGTTTTGTTTACTCGGATTTATTGTTTCACATTGCCCTTGTTGATTGTTTAATAGGATAGGGTTTTGTTAGGTCATTTACTGTGTGTTCTTGACTAGTTTGTGATTAATATCGATTAAAATCATAGAAACAATAAAATTAATTAAACAGATAAAAGTGAGATGCTAGTCTAAAAAGCTGTAAGGTGATAGGCTATTGATAGATCTTTGCTTGTCGGGATTGCTAGATTTAGTTCTTCGTAAGGAGTCCGTCTAGATTTGATTGTCAGCTTAGTCTATTAAATTAATTGAGTCTGCTTTGCTATCTTTGAATTCCGCGCTGTAAGGTAGGTTTTCGTCATAAAGATACTTAAACATAAACTATTAAATAACCGTAAGGAAGTTTAATTCATAAAACTGGTGAGTCTTAAAAATTGTTAGAAATCCATAGGCGTCTTCTTGAAGTTCA
This sequence comes from Bidens hawaiensis, assembly GCF_021521415.1. Taxonomy (NCBI): domain Eukaryota; kingdom Viridiplantae; phylum Streptophyta; class Magnoliopsida; order Asterales; family Asteraceae; genus Bidens; species Bidens hawaiensis. Next base: position 482,392 of record NW_027492598.1, read on the forward strand.
AGGGTCCTGTTCGGGTTTTCTGTCAAGGGTATATTTTATGATCCCGGTTCCATAACTTGAGTTTTCCATTTGATTAATAACCGTAACTTTGGGGATTCTGGCCTAGGTAGTTATCTTTATCATCTGAATCAATCTAAGTTTTCTTAATTGTTTATTAGTTAAAGTAATTAGGATTAAGGTTATTATTAATTAATTAATTAGTTTTAAGGTTATGATTATGTTTTATTATTATTCTAATATTCATTAGGTTTAGGGTTTTAAAATTGTATTATTAGTTTAATAATTAGTTAATTAAAGTAATCATTAGTTAGTTATTATCAGAGTTTTAATTAATTAGTATTAAATTCCCCCTCAAATATTATTAATAAATAGTCGTGTCTTGTAGTTGAGTCTAATTTGCTAGTTTCGTAATTTAAAGAGTCTCGTGGGTTCTATATCTGGACTTACTTAGCTGTACTAGAATCGATCGGTTCACTTGCCGGTTAGTAGTTTAAGTTAAGTTTAAGGGCCTGGAGTATTACTTAGTGTCTAGATTTGTATAATTTTAGTAAATAATTATTTGACTACTTTTAGCTCATCAACCAAAACTTGATGTGCTGAAACGGCCCAAGTATAAATCTTTGTTTCCTAAGTATCCCCGGCAACGGCGCCAAAAACTTGATGTGCTGAAACGGTCTATTAAAAAACTTAACCTAACTTAGACACTCTAGTTTTAAATTTATAAATCTAGACTATCCTAATGCTAGACCACTAGACAGACAAGTGTACCTATCAACTGTAGTAAAGCCTAACGAAGTCCGGATGTCGAACCCACAGGACACTAGCGACACCTAAACTAGACTCTGACTTAACTAAACTTAATAAATTTAATTGATTTTTTGTGTTTTTTTATTATTAAATATAAACTAAATAATACTTAAACTAAAACCAACACTAAAAATAGACACGAACAAATAAGGGTGGAACTCAAGTAGGGGAAATAACTACCTAGGCAAGGAATCCCACTAGTCAACTTGTAAACTTTCGGAATTGGATTGATGATTGGTACCGTATTCTAAAAATATGAAATTTAAGGAATAACTAAAGTACGCTAGATCTCCTCCCGGTCTCACCAACAATACCTAAGAACCTTATATATCATGTAAGCTCAACGGTTTAATGGTTCGGATCACCTCCCGGTCTCACCTTACCTAACTATGCTAAGTTACCCAAAGATTAAATCACCTCCCGGTCTCTCTAATCACAAAACACCCTAAGGCGTAAGGGGTATTTTTATTAAACTTGGTTATAAATCGGATCTGTAACAATCTAAAGGAATCTAGGGTAACTCACTCCCGTGCAATCACTACCCAAACCCGCAAAAGACCAAAACAGACAACACTTAACTACCTCCCGGTCTCTCAAGTGGCAGAATACAAGGAATCTCTAAATTCTCAATTACCGTTCCTATTGAATACGTTAACTATATACCATAAACTAGTTACAAACACACAGTAAGTAACCTAATATGCATCCATACATGAAATACATTCATAAAGTGTCACACCCTCAAAATCCACTAACGGAGTTTTACCGTCAGAGGGTGTGAACTGGCAGGATCGGAATCATTAGTTATAATCAAACCAAAGAAAAACGTTTAAATGAAAGTAAGTGCGGAAGCGTAAAACCTTAATTCAAAAGTTGCGTCACGCAGGACGACTTAAAACCAAATGTAACTGTTAAAATTAAGTTTGCAGAATAAAAGTGTTTTCATTAATGCATGCTCCTAAACCGCGCGCCCGCCTCGGCTACCTGAGAATAACATACTAAAAGTGTCAACACAAGGTTGGTGAGTTCACAAGTAAAATAAGATAAATCGTTTAGCGTTTTGCGTAACCTCGTTACGACGTTTAAATGTTGCGTAACCCCGTTACGACGTTTGAGTGTGTAACCACGTTGCAGCGTTTGAGTGTGTAACCACGTTACAGCGTTTAAGTGTGTAACCACGTTACAGCGTTTGAGTGTGTAACCACGTTACAGCGTTTAAGTGTTTTGCATTACCAGATAGTGTTATGTCAAATTATATATCGATAGGTAGCTAATCTATACAACAAGTATCGCTAAGTGGTTCGCGACCGAAGCTGACTGTTTATCAAGTGCCCGTCACCAGGTCCTCCAGACCATGGTAAGTGTTAGCCAAAATTTACACCCACTCAACCTCCAGTTGAGCTTAGCGTCGGGTGGGGTTTGTCAAACCCAGTAGTACTACCCAAAAGTGACTCGCTATTCCAAATATTAACCGGTCCGATGTGTGGGACTTCAAATGTTACGTATGCCGCTTAGCCTTTACAAGTGATATATAATTTATAACAAAATCTTTCATATGCGTTTATCTCAGAAAATATGTTTATCGGAGTATGTTATCTCCCCCAAGTGAAAAACGTTTGAAAACAGTTTAAGAGTGGGGTAAGTGAACTCACTGTTTGCGAAGAATATCCGATCTAGATCACCGAGTGATGCGCGTCGTAGAAAACTCTCTAGCGTTCTAAAATAACAAAGAGATTTTCTAAGTATCGGAATGTTTAACGAGTCTCTAGACTCGGCACATAATACCTATGCACGTAACATGTTTCGTGTTTCGTTTGTGAATCGTGTGTGACTTAAACAAGTAAAATTGTGATACGATACATGAGTGAGCAATTACTTTCGTGTCACGTATTAATAACATACTTATTAGCAATTATTCCCGTAGGGGCATTTTGGTCAACAAACAAAGACTAACTAACCATTATTCCCCATAAGGGCAATTTGGTCAATTCATGGCAATCAACTAGCAACTATTCCCCGCAAGGGTATTTTGGTCAAAATACAACAATTATATAAAAACTATCATATTTCATGCATTCCTATACAACTCAGCAGCTAGTTTCGTTATGACAGAATTTCTACTTGAAAGATTGCACTAGTTTACCGATTATAACGTCTCAATTAATTTACCAAAAATTACCACAGGAGCATACATATCTTAGGTTTCCAGAACATCTTTTATCTTATTTTTATTCCATATAGATTGTTCATAATGATCAAAACATTACAGCTAACTTATATCAGTCAGATTCATGCACATCAGAATGTTATTTGCAATTCCCGTTAAACGAAAAATCCAATAAATGCAAGACCACTTGGGTTTGGTTCCTAACTCAGTGAGTCAACCTCCAGAAGTGGAACCAACCCAATTGGTCTCGTAGTTCATGAGATATAACATTTACAACATAACCTAACAGCAGGTCTAACAGCTCAGCTCTGCATCACGTTTTTGTAAAATCATAAAAGTATACTTCCACTTATCCAAAAATTACGAATTTATACTTCATAGAAACTAGACTCAACCTAGTTTACTGCAGTACCCACAATCTCAATCAATTTTCACGTTTACACTTCATTACAGTCAGTTAAACATCGTATATACGTTCTGTCCAGAATCTGTTCACATCAAAACTCATCATAATAACAATCTATGAACTATCATGCATCCATATAACCCTCTAGACACTATAACTACTATCCATGCATATCAATTACACCATACCTACAAGATTAGGGTTTTATTTGAACTCACAATCAAGGACACAACAATTAACATGCAATACTATCAAATAGTTATCAATTCATTATCCAAATAACAACAATCATATTAATCATATGCATGAACAAAATCGGCCAGCTAGGGTTTGTTATTAACCCAACAAACATCAAATTCAATCAACAAGGATGTGAAGGATGATCAAATATACCTTCCTAGCACTTTGTTCTTCAATCAAAGGCTTGAATTGATGGTGTGTGTGTGTGTGTTTGTGGACGGCAGCCAAGAGAGAACAAGGGAGGGCCGATCGGGTCTTGTGGGTTTAGAATAATAGGTTAGGGTTTGTTTATTTGTGATATATTTATAAACAAACAAGTTACACTCTAGTCCTTCTACTTTCAAGTGTTGTTTTTCTAGAACATTCTATCCTAACTTGCACATAATCATGACAATAATATAACACATAATCCTAACACATAGTTATCACATCATTAGTGTTTTAGTGTGCTTCGTTTATTCCTCAATCGTTTGCGTTTCGGTGCAAATCTCGAAAGACTACTACACATGTAGTAAGTGTTAAGCGTCATTTAAACCCTAGTTTAAATGTAATGAAGTATGCGTTATAGATTCAACGATCTTAAAGTTTGAATTAACGGAGTTGAGTTAACGAGGTTAACCTGAAATTGACGATTGTCACATCATTCCCATGTTAAAGAATTTTCGTCCCGAAAATTTGAGTCAAGTCGTGATGAGAGCCTGAAAAAGTAAGAAAGATTTTCAGTTTGTCATATCATCCCCTAGTAGAAAGAAATTTCGTCCCGAAATTTAGTTCATACCTCCGGTGATGTTTGACGGTTTGCCGGGTTTCGCGGTTTTCGGTGTTTGGTTCGCCCTTCAAAAAGGTGAGGATACTTTTTCATCATGTGATCCTCGCGTTCCCATGTGAACTCCGGTCCACGTCTCGAGTTCCAACGAACCTTAACGATTGGAATTTTGCTGCGTTTGAGCGTTTTGGTTTCCCAATCCAAAACCTCGACTGGTTCCTCAATGAACCGTAACTGTTCATCAACTTGTAGTTCCTCCAACGGGACTACTTGGGTTTCATCAGATAGGCATTTCTTCAAATTTGATACGTGGAATACATCGTGTACGCCACTGAGTTCTGTTGGTAGGTCCAGTCGGTACGCCACCGGACCAATGCGCTCAGTTATCCGGTACGGACCAACATATCGTGGGTTGAGTTTGTTTCGCTTACCAAAGCGAACCACACCTTTCCAAGGTGAGACTTTGAGTAACACCCGATCGTTCACTTGAAATTCGAGAGGTTTTCGGCGCTTGTCGGCGTAACTCTTTTGGCGATCTCGTGCTGCTGCCATGCGATTTCGGATTTGAACAATCTTTTCCGAGGTTTCGAGTACCAGTTCCGGACCAGTGATTTGGCTATCACCCACCTCTGCCCAGCAGAGTGGTGATCGACACTTCCGTCCGTACAGCGCTTCAAACGGCGCTGCCTTAATACTTGCGTGGTAGCTGTTATTATACGAAAACTCTACCAAGGGTAAGTGGGGTTCCCAACTTTTTCCGAAATCTAAAACGCATGCACGCAACATATCCTCCAGGGTCTGAATAGTCCGTTCACTTTGCCCATCCGTTTGAGGATGGTATGCTGTACTCATATCGAGACGGGTGCCCAGTGCGCTTTGCAGCGACTTCCAAAAGTGCGAGGTGAAACGAGAATCTCGATCGGAAATGATCGAGACAGGCACTCCGTGTCTAGACACCACTTCTTTCATGTATACTCGAGTCAGTCGTTCCATTTTGTCTGTTTCTTTAATCGCTAGGAAGTGCGCCGATTTAGTCAACCGGTCAACGATCACCCAGATGGTATCGCATCCCGTCGGTGTTTTAGGCAAACCCGTAATAAAGTCCATTGAGATGTGTTCCCATTTCCACATTGGGAGTTCCGGTTGTTGCAGAAGGCCAGATGGTTTCTGGTATTCTATCTTGACTCTGGCACAAGTCAAACATTTGCTCACGTAGGTGGCAATGTCAGCTTTCATGTTCGGCCACCAGTAAAGTGCCTTTAAATCATGATACATTTTATCTGAGCCAGGGTGGATAGAATATCGGGACTTGTGAGCTTCGTCCATCACTAGAGTTCTCAACTCTCCGTATCGTGGAACCCAAATCCGGTTCTCAAAATATCGGACCCCATCCGATCTTGTTTCAAGTTGCTTGCTCATGCCCCGCATGAGTTCCGATGGAAGATTATCATCTTTCAAAGCTTCCAGTTGCGCATCGCGAATCTGATCGGGTAAGCTGGCATGAATCGTGAGTTGCAATGCTCTCACCCGTCTGGGTTTATCTGTTTCTTTTCTGCTGAGGGCGTCGGCCACCACATTGGCCTTGCCAAGGTGGTACTTGATGGCACAATCATAATCTTTAAGCAGCTCGAGCCAACGACGCTGTCGCATGTTCAGCTCCTTCTGATCGTAGATATGTTGGAGACTCTTGTGGTCGGTGTAAATGGTAAACTTGGTACCGTACAAGTAATGCCTCCATATCTTGAGAGCAAACACCACAGCTCCGAGTTCCAAATCATGGGTCGTGTAGTTCTTCTCGTGAACCCGTAGTTGTCTAGAGGCGTAGGCTATAACCTTCTCGAGTTGCATCAGCACACAACCGAGACCTTGTATAGATGCGTCACAGTGTACCTCAAAGTTTTCCGTTCCCTCGGGGAGAGCTAAAATAGGGGCGCTACAAAGCTTGGTTTTCAACAGTTGAAAAGCGGATTCTTGCGCGTCACCCCAGTTGTACTTAGTGCCCTTGTGAGTCAAAGCGGTGAGGGGTTGAGCAATCTTTGAAAATCCCTCGATGAAACGCCGATAGTAGCCGGCCAGTCCTAGGAATTGTCGCACCTCAGTCGGAGTCTTAGGTGCTTCCCAGTTTTTGATGGCCTCTACCTTACCGGGATCGACATGGATACCATTCTCGTTGATCACATGTCCTAAAAAGTGAACCTCGCGAAGCCAAAATTCACATTTCGAGAGTTTAGCATACAGTTGTTCCTTCTTCAGTAGTTCCAGAATTATCCTTAAGTGCTCTTCGTGGTCAGTCTCGTTCTTGGAATAGACGAGAATATCATCGATGAAAACAATCACGAACTTGTCGAGGTACGCCTTGCATACTCGATTCATGAGATCCATAAATACGGCTGGTGCGTTGGTTAGGCCAAAAGGCATAACCGAAAACTCGTAGTGACCATACCGCGTTCTGAAAGCTGTCTTTGAAATATCTTCTTCGCGCACTCTCAGCTGGTGGTAACCGGATCGTAGATCGATCTTCGAGTAGTAACTCGATCCCTGAAGCTGGTCAAACAAATCATCAATTCGGGGTAAAGGATAACGGTTCTTGACCGTCACCTTGTTCAATTCCCGGTAGTCGATGCACATTCGGAAAGTCCCGTCTTTCTTTCGGACAAACAAGACAGGGGCTCCCCATGGCGATGAGCTAGGTCGGATAAAACCTTTATCCAACAAATCTTGCAACTGGGTGGACAACTCCTGAAGTTCCGCCGGTGCGAGCCGATACGGGGCTCGTGCTATGGGTGCTGCACCGGGTGTCAACTCGATCTGAAATTCGACTTGACGAATAGGAGGGAGTCCAGGTAAATCCTCCGGGAAAACTTCCGGGAAGTCTCGCACAACCGGTATGTCTTCAATTCGTTTCTCCTCCGCGGGTTTCTCAACAATCTGCGCCAAAATTGCCGGATGACCCTTTCGTAAATACTTCTGTGCCTTCATAAGGGTAATGACGCTGGTGGTCATGCCGCTTCTCTCGCCTCGGACCGAAATGATCTCGCCAGAAGGGGTGGTAATATGGACTATCTTATCATGGCATATAATCTCCGCTCGGTTCTCGGATAACCAGTCCATGCCGACAACGACATCGAAACTACTAAGCGTAAAAGGAATAAGGTCGATGTCAAAGACATGACCTGACAGTTTCAACTTACATCCCGCAAGTATATGAGTTGTTATTACAGTTTTACCGTTAGCTAATTCAACAGGAAACTTAGCGTCTAACGGGGTTGGAGTAAGGTTTAAAAGTTGGCTAAAGGCCTTTGACACAAAACTCCTACAGCTCCAGTGTCAAACAAAACAGAAGCAAAACAATCGTTTACAGGGAACTTACCAGACACCACATGCGGATCTCTGCGGGCTTGACCCGATCCAATCACAAACGCTCTTCCTTTGCCATTTCCTCCACCGTTACTGCCAGTTCCATTACCCCCATTATTGTCATTCTGTTTCAGCTTGGGGCAATCCTTCCGGAAATGACCTTCCTGTCCGCATTCAAAACATCCCTTAGTCGTCATCGGTGGCTTAGGAGCACCCTTCGCCGCAAGGTCAACTCTACATTCCTTCGCTTGGTGACCTATCTTTCCGCATCTTTGACACTTGACACGGTCACACTGACCAACATGATGAAAGTTGCACCTGTTGCACTTTGGATATTTTCCAGCATATCCGCTCGAAACCTGCCCGCTACCGTTGTTGTTGTTGTTGTTGTGATTCTGAGTATTGAAACTCCGAGTAAATTCGGGCTTACGGTAGTGGTGTTGCGGTGGGAGGTTTGAGGATGAAGTTCTGGTGTTGTCAAACTTTCTCTTTCCGCTGTTCGGGTTACTGTTGTTGTTACTGTTGCTGACGTGGTCATTACTCGGGTTGTCACGGGCTTTAACAGTCGAACCCCTTGGTGGTAACGCACCCTGGGTCACAGCTTGATCCGTCAGTTTGTGAGCTAAACGGATCGCTTGTTGGATCGTGGCTGGTCTGGAAGACGTCACCATACCCTGAATCTGTGGTGCTAACCCATCAATGTACATCTCTATTCTCTTGCTCGGCGGATCCACCATCCGCGGACACATCACTGCCAACTCGTGCGAACGAGTAGTGTAGCTTTCAATCTCTGAACCCACCATTTTCAACGACCAAAACTCCGACTCTAACTTCGAAATTTCTTCCCTCGGACAGTACTCCTCTCGCATCATGTTTTTGAACTCCTCCCAGTTCATCGCGTTAGCCAGTTCCAATCCAAGGATCTGGACGTTCGAATTCCACCAAGTGAGGGCGGAATCCTCAAGTGTCCCAGCAGCGAATTTGACCCTACTGGCAGGGGGACAATTACACATCTCAAAGGCCGACTCGGCCTTCTCAGCCCAACGCAGGAAGCCTATAGCTCCCTCAGTGCCCTTAAACGTATTGGGCTTGCAGTCTAGGTAGTTCTTGAAGGTACATGTTCCACTTGGACCTCCAGTATGATTCTGAACGTGTGCAGCTAAAGCGGCAGCAACATGGTCATTCAGCAGAGTTTGGAGTTCAGCTGCAGTCATGCTGATGTTACCACGTCCTCGTCCAGCGTTTCTTCCGGCCATTTCCTAGAATCACAGTATAAAATGTTAAACATGAATTTTTCTTTCATATACAACACACCATACATGTAATAAAAGATAGGTAAGAAAAAAAAAAACATCACATCACAACCACATATTAGTCTAAATAATAACACATGATTAAAACCATTGTATTCGCTACAAAGTATTTCCAATCAATCCTTAAAATCATAGAAAAATAATAGTTAGGATGGAGACAACCCCTCCATCTAAGTATCATCATCACTAGATGTCGTCATCTGAGGACACTTCTGAATGTGCCTCCTCCTCAGCCGGTTCTTCCTCCGGTTCTTCTTCGGGTTCCTCCTCGGGATCTTCCTCGGGATCCTCCTCAGGCTCCTCTTCGGGATCTTCTTCAGGTTCTACTTCAGGCTCTGCCTCGGGCTCGGCCTCAGGCTCTGCCTCAGGTTCTGCTGCGTTCTGAGCAAGTTGCATTTGTAGGATATCGCAACGTTCTAACGCTATCTCAGTTCGGGTCCTTGCTTCTTGGAGTTGCTCTTTCAAGTCTATCATTTCGGCTTGCATCTTCATCATAACCTTCATCTATTGATCACTAGCCCCTTGCATATCTTTCATTGCCGCCGCCATGCGGGCCATCTCCTCCTTATTCTCGGTTTCGTCTTTTAACAATCTGGAAACGTTCTCTCTTGTGTAGCGCATGTAACCCACATCACGCTCCAAACAAGAAACGACAGCTGCGAGAATTCGCTCCACAGGTTCGGTTATGGGTGGTAGAGTGTTAGGGTAAGTAGGATGGTTCGGGTGAGGCAATGGGGGAACTTGTTCACGGTAGACCATACGTCTGATCATGTTGGGGTACCAATCCCAGCTAACGTTGTTTTCATACAGGCCTCCGGATGGGCGGTACCTCTTCGGTGCAGGAGCTTCGAGTTCCGGGACTACACGGGGTGGCGAGGCAGTAGGTAACTGCGGTTCCTTCCCGTGAGCATGCGTCATCGAATCGGATGATGATGAGGGTGGCGTCGACATTCCTACAGGTAAGCCGTGTATATGCGCGCGTAAGAGTGAAGGAGGTAAAGAAATAAGATTTCAAGACTACACAAACCTATGCAGTGCGTATCATTATAACTAATGGGTCGTCGCGGTTATAGTCTAGTATGCATGCAGTTTCTAGTTCGCTATAACCAATGGCTCTGATACCAATCTGTCACACCCTCAAAATCCACTAACGGAGTTTTACCGTCAGAGGGTGTGAACTGGCAGGATCGGAATCATTAGTTATAATCAAACCAAAGAAAAACGTTTAAATGAAAGTAAGTGCGGAAGCGTAAAACCTTAATTCAAAAGTTGCGTCACGCAGGACGACTTAAAACCAAATGTAACTGTTAAAATTAAGTTTGCAGAATAAAAGTGTTTTCATTAATGCATGCTCCTAAACCGCGCGCCCGCCTCGGCTACCTGAGAATAACATACTAAAAGTGTCAACACAAGGTTGGTGAGTTCACAAGTAAAATAAGATAAATCGTTTAGCGTTTTGCGTAACCTCGTTACGACGTTTAAATGTTGCGTAACCCCGTTACGACGTTTGAGTGTGTAACCACGTTACAGCGTTTGAGTGTGTAACCACGTTACAGCGTTTAAGTGTGTAACCACGTTACAGCGTTTGAGTGTGTAACCACGTTACAGCGTTTAAGTGTTTTGCATTACCAGATAGTGTTATGTCAAATTATATATCGATAGGTAGCTAATCTATACAACAAGTATCGCTAAGTGGTTCGCGACCGAAGCTGACTGTTTATCAAGTGCCCGTCACCAGGTCCTCCAGACCATGGTAAGTGTTAGCCAAAATTTACACCCACTCAACCTCCAGTTGAGCTTAGCGTCGGGTGGGGTTTGTCAAACCCAGTAGTACTACCCAAAAGTGACTCGCTATTCCAAATATTAACCGGTCCGATGTGTGGGACTTCAAATGTTACGTATGCCGCTTAGCCTTTACAAGTGATATATAATTTATAACAAAATCTTTCATATGCGTTTATCTCAGAAAATATGTTTATCGGAGTATGTTATCTCCCCCAAGTGAAAAACGTTTGAAAACAGTTTAAGAGTGGGGTAAGTGAACTCACTGTTTGCGAAGAATATCCGATCTAGATCACCGAGTGATGCGCGTCGTAGAAAACTCTCTAGCGTTCTAAAATAACAAAGAGATTTTCTAAGTATCGGAATGTTTAACGAGTCTCTAGACTCGGCACATAATACCTATGCACGTAACATGTTTCGTGTTTCGTTTGTGAATCGTGTGTGACTTAAACAAGTAAAATTGTGATACGATACATGAGTGAGCAATTACTTTCATGTCACGTATTAATAACATACTTATTAGCAATTATTCCCGTAGGGGCATTTTGGTCAACAAACAAAGACTAACTAACCATTATTCCCCATAAGGGCAATTTGGTCAATTCATGGCAATCAACTAGCAACTATTCCCCGCAAGGGTATTTTGGTCAAAATACAACAATTATATAAAAACTATCATATTTCATGCATTCCTATACAACTCAGCAGCTAGTTTCGTTATGACAGAATTTCTACTTGAAAGATTGCACTAGTTTACCGATTATAACGTCTCAATTAATTTACCAAAAATTACCACAGGAGCATACATATCTTAGGTTTCCAGAACATCTTTTATCTTATTTTTATTCCATATAGATTGTTCATAATGATCAAAACATTACAGCTAACTTATATCAGTCAGATTCATGCACATCAGAATGTTATTTGCAATTCCCGTTAAACGAAAAATCCAATAAATGCAAGACCACTTGGGTTTGGTTCCTAACTCAGTGAGTCAACCTCCAGAAGTGGAACCAACCCAATTGGTCTCGTAGTTCATGAGATATAACATTTACAACATAACCTAACAGCAGGTCTAACAGCTCAGCTCTGCATCACGTTTTTGTAAAATCATAAAAGTATACTTCCACTTATCCAAAAATTACGAATTTATACTTCATAGAAACTAGACTCAACCTAGTTTACTGCAGTACCCACAATCTCAATCAATTTTCACGTTTACACTTCGTTACAGTCAGTTAAACATCGTATATACGTTCTGTCCAGAATCTGTTCACATCAAAACTCATCATAATAACAATCTATGAACTATCATGCATCCATATAACCCTCTAGACACTATAACTACTATCCATGCATATCAATTACACCATACCTACAAGATTAGGGTTTTATTTGAACTCACAATCAAGGACACAACAATTAACATGCAATACTATCAACTAGTTATCAATTCATTATCCAAATAACAACAATCATATTAATCATATGCATGAACAAAATCGGCCAGCTAGGGTTTGTTATTAACCCAACAAACATCAAATTCAATCAACAAGGATGTGAAGGATGATCAAATATACCTTCCTAGCACTTTGTTCTTCAATCAAAGGCTTGAATTGATGGTGTATGTGTGTGTGTTTGTGGACGGCAGCCAAGAGAGAACAAGGGAGGGCCGATCGGGTCTTGTGGGTTTAGAATAATAGGTTAGGGTTTGTTTATTTGTGATATATTTATAAACAAACAAGTTACACTCTAGTCCTTCTACTTTCAAGTGTTGTTTTTCTAGAACATTCTATCCTAACTTGCACATAATCATGACAATAATATAACACATAATCCTAACACATAGTTATCACATCATTAGTGTTTTAGTGTGCTTCGTTTATTCCTCAATCGTTTGCGTTTCGGTGCAAATCTCGAAAGACTACTACACATGTAGTAAGTGTTAAGCGTCATTTAAACCCTAGTTTAAATGTAATGAAGTATGCGTTATAGATTCAACGATCTTAAAGTTTGAATTAACGGAGTTGAGTTAACGAGGTTAACCTGAAATTGACGATTGTCACATAAAGACTCATACGGAACAATAAATTGATAATAAATGAATATCAAATACGCATATGCATCACAACCAAATAAAATAAAAACTTTACCAAAACATCAATCAATTAATAATAATCCAAAACCGAAAATAATACGAGTCTAACAAGTATTCATCCAAACCCAGGCAGTATAAAAGGTTAGCCAATCATAATTACGAATGAAACAAAAATAAAATATAGATCACGGTTCATCGTAAAAGAAATAAATATGATTGAGCTACTAGCCTGTGAGCTTAAATTAATTGAGCTGTGTGGTAGCTTGCTTCTTTAATTCACTTTTTGAATTGTCGTGACTTATGTAGACGTGCGTGCTTGCTTTGACGTGCTAGAGTGCTTGTTGAATTCTTGGCCGTGGAATATTTGACCTCCTGGAGCTTACGACACAGCAGGGGCGCCCCCATTTTTGCTTCCCCCAATAATAATCAATCTTTTTTTCTTTTTATAGTGCTCTCCACCGACTTCATAACAAAATTAATAATCCAGCCCACGTTTTGAACAATAGCTGACGAGCCCAATGTCTATTTGTTGATGCATGATAATTTCATTATGGTGGGCCACGCTTTCCATGTAGTTACTATACACAAATTCAAAGATTAAGTTAATATAAAAATATTGCTCGTATTCTATAATCAACTTGTGATTTGCAAGATATTTTCTTTTTGAAACTGATGTGTATAATAATAATAATAATCTTGTAATCTATACAATATATTCGACCATTTACTCGTTGATCTTAACGAAAATACTATGTTTTAGCTCGTTGTCTCTCAAAACCTTTAAACTCATATATAAACCAATTAATAATACGAGTCTAACAAGTATTCATCCAAACCCAGGCAGTATAAAAGGTTAGCCAATCATAATTACGAATGAAACAAAAATAAAATATAGATCACGGTTCATCGTAAAAGAAATAAATATGATTGAGCTACTAGCCTGTGAGCTTAAATTAATTGAGCTGTGTGATAGCTTGCTTCTTTAATTCACTTTTTGAATTGCCGTGACTTATGTAGAAGTGCGTGCTTGCTTTGAAGTGCTAGAGTGCTTGTTGAATTCTTAGCCGTGGAATATTTGACCTCCTGGAGCTTACGACACAGCAGGGGCGCCCCCCCTTTTTGCTTCCCCCAATAATAATCAATCTTTTTTTCTTTTTATAGTGCTCTCCATCGACTTCATAACAAAATTAATAATCCAGCCCACGTTTTGAACAATAGCTGACGAGCCCAATGTCTATTTGTTGATGCATGATAATTTCATTATGGTGGGCCACGCTTTCCATGTAGTTACTATAAATGATGAGGTCGGCTGATTGAAGCTGGTTTTTTTTTGGTGAGGAAAACCCTACGGACGAAAGACAGAAATCAACGCAAGGACAAAGAAGAATATTATAAAGAAAAAAAGAAAGCCTTTGGTTCAAGTGGAGATGGTTTGGGTTTAACACCTACTCAACTAAACATCAACATAGTTCGGTTTGAATTTATTATTTTAATTATGAGCTTGGTTGTTGAACTTAATTATTTTAGTTTCTTTGATTTTAAAATGTTAGGCTAAACTTATTAGACTGCCTATGTCGTGATGAACCATTGTTCGGTTTGATATTGTTTGGATTTTGTTTCGTTATAAATTTTATGTTATAAGTAAATTGTTGAGTTTGATTTAATTGATGCGTGTGATTGCTTGGTTTTGTTTACTTGGATTTATTGTTTCACATTTCCCTTGTTGATTGTTTAATAGGATAGGGTTTTGTTAGGTCATTTACTGTGTGTTCTTGACTAGTTTGTGATTAATATCGATTAAAATCATAGAAACTATAAAATTAATTAAACAGATAAAAGTGAGCTGCTAGTCTAAAAAGCTGTAAGGTGATAGGCTATTGATAGATCTTTGCTTGTCGGGATTGCTAGATTTAGTTATTCGTAAGGTGTCCGTCTAGATTTGATTGTCAGCTTAGTCTATTAAATTAATTGAGTCTGCTTTTCTATCTTTGAATTCCGCGCTGTAAGGTAGGTTTTCGTCATAAAGATACTTAAAAATAAACTATTAAATAACCGTAAGGAAGTTTAATTCATAAAACTGGTGAGTCTTAAAAATTGTTAGAAATCCATAGGCGTCTTCTTGAAGTTCAAGGGTCCTGTTCGGGTTTTCTGTCAAGGGTCTATTTTATGATCCCGGTTCCATAACTTGAGTTTTCCATTTGATTAATAACTGTAACTTTGGGGATTCTGGTCAAGGTAGTTATCTTTATCATCTGTGTCAATCTATGTTTTCTTAATTGTTTATTAGTTACACTAATTAGGATTAAGGTTATTATTAATTAATTAATTAGTTTTAAGGTTATGATTATGTTTTATTATTATTATTATATTAATTAGGTTTAGGGTTTTAATATTTTATTATTAGTTTAATAATTAGTTAATTAAAGTAATCATTAGTTAGTTATTATCAGAGTTTTAATTAATTAGTATTAAATTCTTACTCAAATATTATTAATTAATAGTTGTGTCTTGTAGTTGAGTCTAATTTGCTAGTTTCGTAATTTAAAGAGTCTCGTGGGTTCTATATCCGGACTTACTTAGCTGTACTAGAGTCGATTGGTTCACTTGTCGGTTAGTAGTTTAAGTTAAGTTTAAGGGTCTAAAGTATTATTTAGTGTCTAGATTAGTATAATTTTAGTTTATAATTATTTGACTACTTTTAGCACATCAAGTTTTTGGCACCGTTGCCGAGGACTTTTGGTGATTGCGTTATTAGCTTTACTTGGACTTATTTGCTACATACGTGCTATTTGTTTTATTTTCGTTTGAGTCGTAGGAGTCTAATTTTAAGTTTTAGTTTATTTTTTTTATTTTCAGTATTTATTTTCGAATCCTTTATTAGAGTCTACCCATTTGGTCGTGTGCGTTTTTCAGGTATATGCCACATCTTCGTTCGCAAGGACCACCGCTGGAGAATCTGGAATTTTCTCCGTTGAAGACTGAGGCTAGCTCGTCAGCAGAAAAACAACCATTAGAAGCCAGTTCTACACCGAAGTCTTCCCCACCCAGTTCACCACTTGAAAGTCCTAGAATTCAAGTTCAAATGGCCGACGAAAGGACAATTGTTGCTCAAGCCTTCGATGGTTTAACCGGATACCAGTCATGCATCGTTGTTCCCCATATCGACAACCCCGACTCGTGGCAAATTCCGTCTTACGTCATGAAAAACATTGTTCAAACTAATCAGTTTCATGGGAACGATGACGAGGATGCACTGGCTCACATTAACCGACTTTACCGCGTTTTGAAAACTTTTAATTTGCAAGGTGCTACTAAAGATGCAGTTTTCTTACATCTTTTTCCTTTTTCACTTGCAGGTAAAGCAGCTTTTTGATTCGACACTCAGCTGCCTGGCACGTTCACCACTTGGGAAGCACTACGTTCTGCTTTTATCAAGAGATACTTCCCACCGGCTAAAGCGACTATTCTTCGTGATCAGAATCACTCGTTTCACATGGAGCCAGATGAACAATATTGCCATGCTTGGGAGCGTTTTCAGAATTTGCTTGCCCGTTGTTCATAGAATGGTCTTACACCATGGGCTCTCGTGAAAAAATTTTACAACGGGCTGACATATGAAACGCAAGTTCGTTTTGACACTGCTGCTGGAGGTAATTTAATGGCAAGGAAATATGTCACCGAATGTAACGAGATGTTTGAAAGCTTCGCTCAATCGGACCTCGCCAAAGGGCCACGACGCGGAAATTCCACTCCCGTTAGCAGTACATCCTCATCTTCTCGAGGTGTACACCAGGTTAATCTGGATATTACTGTGCTTTTTGCTTTGGAATCATTAACCCGAGAGGTGAAGGAACTTAAGACTAAGGTGGACAAGTGTGAGTTTTGTAGAGGTGGACATGGCACTTTGGAGTGCCCGGTGATGAATCAGCAGGTCGATTTTTGTTGGTGCATAATGTCAGTAGTTCATAGTCTAGTGTCTGTAATCGAGTCTGTAATGTTTAATTATGTTTTGTATGTTTAAGCGAAGTTACTGACAAGTTCGCTTAACAGGCGAACTTGTTAGTCAAGCGAAGTTATGGACAACTTCGCCTGAACATGCCAGGCGAAGTTGTCGTGTATAAATAGTCCTAGGTTACGGCTTGGTTTGAAATCGTTTTTAAGTTCGTGTCAGTTGTTCAAGTTCATTGTAACGTGAGGACGAGAGTCTGTAACAGTGATATTACATCACGTGTTTGAGTTATAATATATAACGTGTGTTCGTTTCGTGTGTTCGTGTGATTCGTGTTCTACGCTCGTAACGATCAACGCAGGGATTCCGCACCTGAGTAGACCGAGATATCTCGTGCGATCCGTCCAGGGAACCTACAATTGGTATCAGAGCATATGCTCGATTGTGTGGTTCGGGATATTCACGCGGGTGTAGAAATCGTCCCGTTTCGACAGTTCGCGGGACGTGTTTTCTGTGTTTTTGAGTCAATCTTACCTCCTACCACAGTATTCAAGCCTTTGCACCGTCAAAAACCTCGTAAAATCCAGATTTCAGATCTGCAAAAACGTCCGTGTTCATCAGGCGAAGTTGCCGTCACTGTTCGTAGGGTTTCAGCGAAGATATAAGGTTAAGCGAAGTTATCCACAACTTCGCTTACCTTCTCAAGTTCGCCTAACTCAGCGAAGTTCTCTACAACTCCGCCTACCTCCTAAGTTCGCTTACCTTAAGCGAAGTTAATCATCAGCGAAGTTCTTCTGCGAAGTTAAGACTAAAGCGAAGTTATCCGTAACTTCGCCTGCAGTAATAAAAAAAATTAATTTTTCGGGTTTCTTACTTTTCGAGAAAGATGTCGTCGATTAACATCTCTGAGTTAGTGAAGATGGAAGTTGAAGCAGGGTCAGCTACTAAGGCCCCAAGATTGCTGAAGGGAACCGATTTCGTTGCATGAAAGGATCGATTCATACAATACGTCAAATACCAGGATGCGAAGATGTGGGTATGCATCCAGGATGGTTATATTCCACCAGTTATGGAGTATGAAGGTCGTGATCAAATCAAAAAGTATAGCAAAATGGAAGAAGAAGAGAAAAAGATGTATGAGGCCGAGAGCAAGGCTCATGCTGCTATTACTATGGCTCTTCCACAAGAGATCCTTCATACGTTTAGAAAGTATACGTCAACAAGAGAGCTTTGGGAAGCTCTTGAGAACAGATTTGAAGGGAATGTAGGAATCCGTGCTTCAAAGATAAAATTGCTCAAAACCCATTTCTCAGTCTTCAAGTATTTGAAGAATGAATCTTTAGTTGATATTATCACTCGATATTACCATCTGATGACTGAATTGAGTAACTATTCAATTTCCTACCGAGAAGAAGAAATAGTTGAGAAGCTTCTAGATGCTCTCCCACCAAAATGGGAGATGTACACTGTGCTGATGAGGGAAGACAAAGACTTTCCCACATATGATCTAGAAACGGCAGTCAACAAGCTCAGAACCTTTGAGCATAACATGGTCAGAAAGGAGACACCTATGGATCAGGTTCAAGATCCAGGTATGTATGGAGCTAAAGTCAACACTAGCTCAGGATCGAAGACTGAATCTGCTGCCTACTACTCGAAGGGAGAGTCGGGCGCAAACTCATCACATGAGGGTCATGTGTCAGTCAACACAAATGGTGATGTTTGCTATGTAGCAGGTGGATCGAGTGGTTCTCAACCCCAGGTAAGCAAGAGTAGTTACTCTCCAAGTATTCCCAGCAACAACTACTCCAAGATGCCTATGAGTGTCAAGTCTGCTGAAGAGCAGTTTGGTCTCTATGCTTCTTTCATTGCTTCCTATGAGAACTATATTCAGGGGAAGATTGTTGATCCAGCTATGTTGGATGAAGACTATGACCAGATTGATGCTGATGATATGGAAGAAATGGATCTACAATGGCAGATGGCCATGATCGTAAGAAGAGTGAAAAGGTTTATGAATAAGACCGGAAGAAAGTTTGTCGGTGGAAGGCCAGGGTTCGACAAGACGAAGGTAAGATGCTACAATTGTCAGCAAAACGGTCACTTTGCAAAGGAATGCAGGAATGAGCGTGTGGAACGAAGTCAGGGAAGGTCTACACAGCATAATGAGGGTAGAAAAGATTATAGTGCCATGATGTCCAGAGAAGATGGTGAATACAACTGGAACCTGCTGTCAAAAGAAACTTTTGAGCAGGCAAATTTGGCGAAGGTTGAAACTGAAGAAAGTGAGAAGGTTACCGGAGAAGAAAAAGCTTTCATGGCAGATGTTAAAGACCAGCTCTCCGAGGTATGTTCTAAACCTACATGTTCTAAATGTGAAAACTTATCTGAGCAATTAGCAACTATAACCGATCAGTATGTTAGGTTGGATGCTGAATTTAAAACCCTAAAAGAAGATCATCATTTTACAAAAGCAAGAGAAAATAGCTATAAAGTCAAAATAAAAGCTTGTGAAAAAGATGTTAAAAGTCTAAAAACAAAACTTGCTGAAAAAATTGAAGTGATTGATTTAAGCTATGAAGTTTTGGAAGAAAAAACCAAACTAATTGCTGATAGAGAAAAACAGATTGCTGATCACCAGGTAAAAGTGGTGGAACTGAATAGAAAACTAGAGCAGTTCAGAAATTCCTCTGCTATTCTTGATCACCTTGTTAGTGATCAAGGTTCCTCTGTTAAGAGAGGAGGAATTGGTTATCATGAGGTTCCACCACCGTATAATCACAATTACACTTTTAACCCTAGTGTTCAGAAATCTGTTGACTTTGAGGTTGCTCAGACAGTACCAGTTAAAGTAACTTGTAAAGAACCAAATGGTAGTAGAGGCGAAACTAGTTCGCCTGTTTCAAGTGTTAAAATTTATGATCCAAGTCCAGTCTCATCGGATTCGGATAAGTCATCCGAGTCGGGTAAGGCAAAAGAGGAGGTGGTATTACCCAATGGTGGAGAGAAAGATAAGACGAATAAAAAGAGTACTCCACTAAACCCGTACGTTCCACCATACGTGAGACAAACGGGAGGTAATAAAGCCTCGACATCTAAAACACCGGTTGATAAAAAGGTTGAGCATAGGTGTTGTTTTAGGTGTAATCAATTAGGACATCTTGTTGCAGATTGCCCTTTGAAGCAGCGATTCAGAGGTGTGAGACCTACTAAAACTGAGAATACGCCTAATAGTAATTATCATACTGCTAAAAATTAAAACCATTCAAAATTCAAAAATGTGACTAATTCAGGTTTTCATATAAACAAATCTCAGTTTTACACTGCTAATAACCAAACCACAAACTATAATTCTTTCAATTCACTAAGGTTTGGAAGGCCTCACAATCAATCTACAATGAGGTATCCTAGTAGGACTTATAGGAATTATCAAAGTACTAACTTTGGAAAGCCAAAGTTTGGGATGTATAGATCCAAGACCAATTGGTCTTGGGTCCCTAAATTCTAATCTTTTGCTTTATTGTGCAGGAACAGTTGAACAGGGCTGCCAACAATCTTTGGGTTGTAGATAGCGGCTGTTCCCGGCACATGACGGGTAACAAATACTTGTTACACGATTTGAAACCTGTTCAAGGAGGGAGAGTGAGCTTTGCCGGTGAAAGTGGAGGCAAGATTACAGGAATGGGAACGGTGTCGAACGGAAAGATGACATTGGAGAAAGTTAACTTTGTAGAAGAATTGAAGCACAATCTGCTGAGTGTGTCGCAGATATGTGATAAGGAGTACACCGTTCATTTTACAAAGAATGAGGCGATTGTGTTGCAACCTGGTTTTCAGATACCAGAGGAGTGGATTGTGACGAAGGCTCCACGTGAAAGGAATACATATATTATGGATATGAGGTCAACTGAAATGGCCACGGATGAATCATGCCTTATGACAAAAGCAAGCGAATCGGAGTCCGAATTGTGGCATAGGAGAATGGGGCACATTCATCTTCGGAAGATGAACCACATTGTCAAGAATGGACTTGTGCTGGGCGTTCCCTTGAAAAGTTTCAATTTTGAAGACAAATGTCTACCGTGCAAGAAGGGAAAGCAGCACAAGAAATCCCATCACACCAAGAAGGTCAATTCAATTGCCAGTACCCTAGAATTGCTTCACATGGATCTCTTAGGTCCCGTGAATGCAAAACGTCTAGGAGGTACGTCATACTGCTTGGTGATCACTGATGACTACTCACGATATTCGTGGGTATATTTCCTGAAATCAAAAGACGAAACGGCTCAGATGGTGAAGAATTTGATTACCAAAGTTGAGAACGTTATGGATAAAAGGGTTAAGTTCATCAGGAGTGACAATGGAACGGAGTTCAAGAATTTTGAGATGGAGATGTTCTGCCTTCAGAAAGGGATTGAACACCAATACAGCGCTCCGTATACACCGCAACAGAATGAAGTGGCTGAAAGGAAGAACATAACATTAATTGAGGGAGCCAGAACAATGCTGGCTGATTCGAAGCTTCCTGTGGTGTTTTGGGCTGAAGCTGTTGCTACAGCCTGTTATGTTCTGAATAGAGTCTTAACTGTTAAAAGACTTGGTAAAACGTGTTATGAGCTTATGCATGGGAGAAAGCCCAACTTGAGTGGTCTTGAACCATTCGGGTCCCCTTTTTCGATTTTAAAGACAAATTCTAAATTTGGTGAAGTAGCCGATGAAGGAATCTTAGTCGGTTATGTTGTTGGGACTCCCAACAGACGTGTCTTTAATACATCGACCAGCAAGGTTGAGGTGGTGTGTAACACCGATATCACAAGTTACCAACCGCCAAAACCAAGCAATGGACCTGCTGAGTTTTTCGACTATGTTAAACTTTTTAAGTCTTTTAACATATCGTATTTGGATATTGCTGAAGAAGAAGAGAGAGTTGCTACGAAGATGATCCTTGATGAGGAAGAAAACCTATTGCAAAGACAGTTGATTGATAAATTTCAACCTTCCTCATCAAATGCTGTTGATACCCCGGCTGCCTCGACTGAAGAAGAATTTTTCAATCCATTTCACTCTCAGCATGAAACAACCATTGACGAGCTCTCTTCTAACTTGGAAGACAATTTACATGTGTCACACCCGGCCCTGAGCGGCGGAAACAGCCGGGCGCGCACGAGTGGGGATTGATAATTAAGCACGGGCCATTGCAAAACATTCAAAGATTTTTATTGCGCATGAGAAGTTTAGTACAAACACGTTACATTGTTCAAAGATTACAAAAAAAACATCCAAGTATAAAACTGAAGATTTCCTCGCCATATCCCCTTGCGCGGCGGGTAACCGTGCGCATCGAGGGGATAAAACCAAAATCTTCCAAAAAGCTTGTTTTAGATGTTCAGCGTGTGGTGCTCTAAGTGTGACTCCATGCGCTACCTAGTTATCTCCTGAAAGACACGTAAAAACATTTGAATCAGTATAAACTGAGTGAGTTCACAAGTTTTAGTAACTTGATAAATCGTATTGCATCATAATCATTCTGAAACATAATTCTGTTAGCATCATTAAAACACATGCTTGGTAAAACATAGCTCTATCAACATATTCTGATAAAAATCGTTCCGCGGGTTACGCTGCGAACATTTCTGGGAACTGTGCT